>NC_084824.1:15266354-15587325 GCF_958449725.1 Rosa rugosa | reverse complement strand
TTTATATATTAGACAAATCATGGAGACATAATTTACTTTTAGCTTCTAAAACTATAAGGAAAAATTGTGTCAATGCTCTTAAAAAGAAAAAAGAAAAAAAAAATTCAAAAGCCAATCTTCCTATCGCATGTGATTCGAACCATGGGACCAATTGAAACCAGTTGAAAAATACATCATAGCCTTGCCACTACGCCAAGTTGGCTAGCAATGAAATTTACAAACTCTACGCAACTTATACTTGTTTTCGTATACAGAAAGTAAAAAAAAAAAAAAAAAAAAAAAAAAAAAAAAATATATATATATATATATATATATATATATATATATATATATATATATATAATTCAGTGGGGCACGGGGACCCACTGGGTCCCCACGTGGCTCCGCCCCTGATTGTTGCTAACGGGATTAATCGAGGCTGGTATCGATAGTAGAGTGAGAGTACAGAGAGCGAGTTTCTATTACTGCTACCTCCATACATAGTTTGTGTACATACTAGAAGGTACACCAGGTTTGTCACTCAACTGGGGCCCGTAGGGATACACAGACCATGCCATGGGCCGGGCTCACAACCCACCATGACGGGGCCCATGGAGGATGCCACCCCGGGCATCATAGGCCTGGACCTGGCCAGCACAGCCCATCTAATTACACGATAGAAGGATAACAGGGACAACCTGCGTCCCACATCGAGAAGAGGGGGGAACTCCTTCCCCAAGCTCGAGTATAAAGGGTAATAACTTCTTTATCCACTATTTACTTGAATCCACTTATATATTAGTTTCTCACTCAGGCATCGGAGAGGCGTAAACCGTCCGGTACGGTTTACCCCTCTAATGCTGTGTTCTTGGTTCAGGATTTAGGAGTTGGTTCGGTACCCCAGGCGGTATAGCATTCTGTGTGAGGTACCCAGAGAAAGTCACCAGAAACAGTTTGGATCCACGAATCACATAAAAACACAAGGCTTTAGTTTCTGCATCAGTCGTGTTGTGACCATTCTGTATCTAATCTCCTTCTCCAAGTCTTTTTACCATCATGCTGATCACAGCTCTGCATATACACAAGAATTTAATCCATACAATAATATAAATCGCACAAAAATTTTTCCTGCTAGGACCAGAAAACCTTGGCCAATGACCTTTGGATCTGAAGTATCTAAATATCCGTAACATAAATATAAAAAGAGAGGGAGAGAGAGTAACAATATACTACAGTTCATGTTGGGTTCAAGAGGAACCAGGCAGGGAGACCTGGCAATATTGAATAATGGGCTTCAGTTTCTCAGGATCAAAAGAATTCCAGATAAGGCAATGTTTGCAAATGCAAGTTGGATTAGAAAATTCTGAGCGTTGTTCTTTGCTTATCAGGTTTCCCAACTCATGTTTCTTTATCAGGTTTCCCAACTCAAGTTGGATCGGGAAGATGGACATAATTTTGAGCCTATCAATAGACAACCACTACTACAAAAATTGAATCAGACAACGCCTCTCACACGACGCATCATACTTTTATGTCGTCTGATTGATTTTTATTTTTTTCGGTCGTCTGATTGATTTTTATTTTTTCGGACGTCGTTTTTACGAAATCTGTTGTCTGATATGGACTTTTGAATAAGTTCAGAAGACATTTAAGAATAAAACCGTTGTGTGACGCTTAAAAAATTGAGCGGCAATTTTCCCACCATGTAGTGGTGCCAAATCCCATCTCAAACCCCAAATTTCATCCCCAACATGTATTAATCATACAACGAAAAATAATAAAACTGTGGTCTGATCAATATATTTGACTGAAGGAAGGAGATTTCCCACCACCATATTTCTCTAACTCCGCAAAGAGGGAAGTCAAATTGATAGGAGGCAAATCCCAAATTTAAAATGGTAGTCTTCAGACCACATTTTTATAAAATTCTGTTGTGTGAGTCTTTGTCCAAATTGATATAGGCGGGCTTGAAGCCTAAACACTTGAGCAAAAGAATAACAAAAATACCCACAACTCCTCAATCTCTCGATAGCGCCTCACTCTCGAGTCTCGACACAGACCCATAACCAAAACCCACAACTTTCAGTGCCCTCGCCCTCTCTCCCTCTATCTTCTACCCCTAGACCCCAAATCCATCATTTTGAAACCTTGGACCTCTCTCCTCTCTCCAACAACCAAACCAGTTTCCGCCTCATAGGATTGATGGTGAATTCATCCCATGACTCTCGCTTCAAAACAGACTGGAGAGAGCCCTAGATTGGAAACCCTCTCTTCTCCAATTCTTCGAGTCCTCTTTCTCTTACATAATCCAAGGCGGCCTCTCTATATATGAGCAGAAGAACCAAAAGAGCTCCTTTGCCCCAATGAACGGCTCGATTATGGGCATTCAGTTTGAGTACTTGGGAAAGTAAGGGTTCGGGTTCCTGCCTTGGGTCATCGAGTACTTAGGTTAACCTATTACTAAGAAAGAAACACACCTAGACGTTGTCTAAATCGATTTTAGAAATTTCTCTACTCCAGTAAGAAAGCAGACACGTTTGGCTTTATGGAGCTCCTACATTCTTGGGGTTACTGAATAGAAAGGCTAAGAACTTGTTCTTAGGGCTTGATAATAGTGGAAATGCTCTATGGTACTTGAATGTATATCATATACTCATTTTACAACTAATTGAAGCAAAATTACAATTTAATTGAACTAAATCTACAACATTAACAATAAAGTTACCATGCACATTCGTTTTACACATTTACATATAATTGAACCAAATTACCACATCAACAACAATTTGTTCATAAACATGTAAAAATGTCATAGGTCGAGTAATTGCCTCTAATAGAACTAAAATTACCCAAAAATGACTCTCTATTACAAATTTGTTGTCATATCTATAAATGTGGGTATCGCATACATGAAGGTACCTTAGAATTTACCGTGGAGAGACCACATTGTGTAACTTACTCGAATGTGGGAGAGTAATACAAAGTGAACCTACTCATCAACCAAACTCACGCACTCTGACTATAGGGAATGTTAACTTCATCACCTTTGACTATTATGCCAGTGTGGATGCTGTAGTCTACATGGTTGATGCTAATGACGGGGAGATTTGCGGAATCAAGAAAGGAGCTCGATGCTCTTGTCTCCGAGGAGTCACTGGAAATGGTGCCGTTTCTTATATTGGGAAACAAGATTCACATACCTCAAGCTGCCTCAGAGGATGAGCTGAGTTATTCAATGGGTGTGACCAAGTACAGAACTGGTAAGGGGAAGGTCAATCAGGCCAGTTACAACCTCCGCCCCCTTGAGGTGTTCATGTGCAGCATTGCCCGCAAAATGGGTTATGGCGAAGGATTCAAGTAGATGACTCAATACACCAAATAGGCAAAAGGATCCACAAGGGCTTATGTACGTGGGAATTATTGGTCGGAGTGGATAGTGTTCGGGCTTCCCTTCCCCCCCCCCCCCTCTATTCATCATAGATGATCTCTGTTAGTTTAATTTTTCACTATGTAATTTTATTTTTTTCAGAGAACATTATGTAATTCTATTAGTTCAAGAAATATTTACAAACAATATGAGATATTTTGATGAAAAAATAAAAACATGCAATTTTGATAAAAAATAGTTTGCTATCTTGATTTGATTTGATTTTCTGTTTTTGTTTTTATGGGGATCTACTTTTCACAAAATTAAAGTATGAATTGTAGTTGGTTTATAATTTGATTTATGCTAGAGATCCCAAATTTTTGTACCAAAATTGGATCCCAAATGATGTGGACATGACACATCATTGCTTTTCTGGAATTTAATTTCCAACATGTCTCTCTCAATAGAGATTAAATTTTTCAATAATAACTTTTAAAATAGTAATAAGAGGAGGAGGAAGAAGTAGAGATTAAATTTTTCAATAATAACTTTTAAAATAGTAATAAGAGGAGGAGGAAGAAGAAGAAGAAGAGACCCTAAAACTTGATCTCCATAACTCAAGGCATGCGGGAAGAGAATTTTCAGACTTGCTGGAATTGTATTCTAGCTATGAGCTATATGCTATATGAGTTTCCATCGCTTCTTTCATCATCATGTCTGTTGTTGTAGTTGGTATGGAGGAGGAAGATATATATAACTATGGAAGATGATTTGGAAGATATATATAACTATGGAAGATGATTTGGATTTGGTCATCGGTTGCCGGATTCCGTGTTACCAATCGCAGGAGTCCGGTCGCCGGAGTCGAGTCACCAGTCGCCGGAGTCCGCCACCGGAGTCAAGCAAGGTCTCCAATTACTTATTTCTCTAAGTGACAAAAAAGGAGAGGGCAAAATTGTCCCAAAAATAAATAAAAATGAATTAAAAAAAACTTAATTGAGTATTAGGGAAATAATCTCTTAGAGTGTTTGGGTAAGTGGCAATCTCTTAGAGTGTTTGGGTAAGTGGGCAATTTTTAAGCTAAAATTGAATAAGTGATCATTTCCCCATTATTCTATACATGTTCACTCATATCCTTCAAATCATAACTTCCATTGAAACTGAAAAACTACAGCAGTTGTTTCATGAATATATGTGTGTGTGGTGTAATTCTTTTTCTTTTCTTTTTTTGTTAATAAAAGTCTACTACCGCATCCGTGGCAAAGCCATGGAAGTAGCTTGGAAGAACACGACTGGAGAAGAGGCTAGGGGTCAATTCTTCTGCTGCTGTTGAAATCATTATTAATTTCTTTTATAAATGATATTATTAAATTTTTTTATAATGATAAAATTACAAGAGGAAAATATATATTGATAGAAATTATTACGTCTAAAGTGATTATGTGGCACTTGCCATGTCATCTGGTGTAATTTTTTGGTGTCTCAAGCATTTTCGTTATAATTTTAAACATTTTCTTTTTCTTTTTCACATCGCTGACATAAGACAGACCTATTCAGAAAACCAACAGTCAATACAGCGTTTATCTGTCTAAGCTTAATCGCCATATCGGATTATCGGTCATAGCCTCACAGGGCGATGCCACTATACCAGATGATTCAACTCACAATAACAAAGTTACATTATATTTCAAACGCTACCACTGCTCTGCAAATTGAAAAACAATGGAAATTTACCAAGAAAAGCTCAATTCATAAAACCAACGAAGTATTACAGAAAAACTTCAAATAAAGCAACACAGTCAAAAAGAAATAAATGCCAAGGAAACATCCACAAGGATGTATTGGCCGCGAATTGATAACATACCTAATCATTCATCTCAGAAACCCCATAATTGAACTAGTTTCATGGAATAGCTTGTTAACATTCATCGACTGATTGGTAATACACGACACACTTGAACCATCCACCAACATTTTCCTTCTGCTCAAGTACCTTAGTTTAACGCTTTCTGCTGTGCCTCTTGCTCTTCTTCCGGCTTCTCCTATCATCAGAATCAGATTCAGAAGCTGATTCTGAATCAGAAGATTCAGATGATGAGGAGTATCTTTTACGTCTTGTCTTTTGCTTCTTCTTCTTCCTCCGGCGCCTTCTCTCCTCCTCGGAATCAGATGATGAACTGTAATCTGAACTACTCCCTTCAGAAGAATAATCAGAACCTGTAACTGATGATTCCCCACTATCAGTCTCAAAAACTGAAGCTTCACTATCACTGTCAGAATCAGAACCTCGCCTATGTTTCCTCTTGCTTTTCTTCGACAGCTTTTCACTCTTCTCTTCCTTTTTAGTATCTGGATCTGGACCATCCAGATCGTAGGATAGTGACACCTTCATCTTCAGTTTAGGATTTTTGAGTTGCTGAGTCCTAGAGGGCCTTGAGATGTATACACGTTCATTCTTACATTCATATGTCCAATGCCCAGGTTGGAAACACTTCTGGCATTGTGAAGCTGCACTACCAACAGTAGATACATTAGCCTTCAGGTCTTTCCTTTCACCCAGTCTCACTGCCTTTTCAGTACTCATCAAATACATCTGTCTCTTGGCTTCCCTTTTCTCCTGCCATCTGCTGGGTCCTTCTTCCTTCTGTCCATAAGCATTAACATTTCGGGCGGCAGCAGCAGCAGCCCTTTCAGCCTGAGCTCGACTAAGACCTTTGGCAGCACTCAAGGCCTGAGCCTTGATCCTTTCTGCTGCAGCCTGAGCCTTCTCTTCTTTCTTACTCGACATGTTCAAATCAGAATAAGCAGAACTGCCTTTCCCTCAAAGACCAATCCCAAGTTCCAAGAAACTATCTCAACCACAGTCCCAAAATGCTGCAACACCCTGCATTTAACCAGTAATTAGGTCATCCACATTCATCTAGTATCACCATGTGTGCGCAACAAGATCAAGAAACCAAAATAAACAAGCAACCAAAAGACAGTGAATATCAAGAACGAATTGGGAGAAAAGAGGCAAAAGAGTAGCAAATTTCAAATCGACTAGGTTGAAGTTACGTGGTGCTGCCACAAGAAGATTCAAACTGCTATATCAATCCACATAAACCAAGATCATGTTGTAAACTCTAATATAGAACTAAAACTAGTTAAATGGTTCGAAAAAAACAAGACGAAAGCAATACAATTCTCTACAAGAATCATGCTACCATACAGATTCAGGGTAAGAAGAAAGAAAAAAATTGCATTGGATCATAATATTTTTAAACTGTAAATTAACAAAAAAAATTTAGCACTACCAAAAAATTTTCTTGGACAGTTGTTTCACCTCAATTGTTCCTTGTGCAGCATTAATTTCAATTTGAACTAAAATTCAGCTAATGAAAAATATGCAATCAAAAGGCTCAAACTACTTGAGCCGAGTTACAGGAATATTGTTTCAGGAAAAAGACCAAAAATTTCAATTGAAATATAATCGAGAACCCTAAAAGCATTGAAATTAAGATCATAAGACCTTCTTCCTCGGCCGATCTACTCAGAAATTGTTGCGCGGAAAAGAGGAATTAGGGAAATTAGAGGTAAAGAATTTACAACAAGAAATATGAGGGAGAAAGAAGATACCTTGGTTGGGTTCGTGTGCGGGAGCTTGAAGAAGAAGAAGAAGCGCGCTCTGTAGATTTGGGATTTTAGGGAAGAAAGGGTTTGCTTTTCCCTTATTTACTACGATTTAGAGAAAGGCGGCTCTTTAATAAGAAACGCAGTCGTTTCGGCCCTTTTTTCATAGTATTACGATGTAACCAATTTTTTCATGATTGAAAAATAATTGAAATTGAAAACATGCAAAAATTAAAATTTGACGAGTACGTGAGGTAAAGTTCAGGTATTTAAATAAATAAATAAAAACTATAAATAAAATTAACTAAGGGGTTATTATGTGCCCAATACCATTTATCACATGGAAAAATCAGTTTTTACATAATTTATAGGCTTATTTTTGAATAACGGAGCACTGATTGTTTGTTAATGAGTGATAATATGATATATACCACATTTCCATATCTGTCTTTCTATGATGAAAAAAAGGTATGTAATGTGCCGTGTTAACTTAAGCTTAATGAGAAAATCGTTGCTATAAGCCATACATAAAGAAGTTAATAATTTGATCAAAAGTTATGAAGCTAGGTGGTCTTTCTGTCATTGTTAGGAATTGCTAAACATATATTGGCGTCTTTATGCCATAACCCCAGTAAGATTTTGAAGTTTGCTTAGATATATATGATTCAATGGCCAAATTTCTGCCAAGTAAGTCTTTGATTAATAACTCTCATACTACGGAAAACCTCCCATGGATTGATGACTTGACTAATTACGGTTAATACGGTAGCAATATATTTGTTTTCCTTTTTTTCAAGGATATTTCTTTTAATTTTGTTTGGTTTGAGAACTTGAGTCACGAAAAAACTATATATATTCTTATAGTAAGACACAAGAATGCTTCTATTCAAACTTAAGAATCAATCTATAATTACAATTGGAAGAGAGCAGAGCCCTAGGGTTTCTGAGCAGAGTGTGGCGTCGACGTGGTCGTCTTCACCGGCGAGCTGCGCCGTAGGTCGTGCGTTGCAGATCTCAGGGTCTGTTTGGTGGTGGCAGAGGTTTCGAAAAGATCCGGTTGTTCTAGGATCTTGGTGGCCGGGTCTTGGCACTGTGAATCGCGGCAGATCGGCGGTAGGTACGTCAGATTGATACTGCCGTGACTGGGGTCTGGGTGAAAGACTAATCGCTGCGGTGTTGGACGAGTGCCGGCGGTTTAGCGGGTCGAATTTTCATACCAACTGGGAGAAGTCGAGGTCGAGGCGATTGATGATCGGCGTTGGAGTGCTACCGATCTGTAGGCACTGGTGCGGTAGTGCAGTGCCGCTTTTGAGGATGGCTGCCTGGGGTGGATGACCCCCAGACAGGGTGGAGACGGCGGCGGCGATAGGCTGGCTGGGACAGGGTGCTCGGACCAACGTTCTTGTCTGGGTTTGGACCTCTGGGCCTGGACCTGGATCACATGGGCATACCTGGGCCCATTTCAGTAGGTCTGAGAATTGGGCTTGGGTCGTTGAGCTTGGGCTTAAACTTGGACTAAGGGGCAGTTGGGCCTTCGGGCCTAGACTTGAGCTCAAGCTTGGGCTGGTTGAGTCTGCTACAGTGGCATTGGACAAGAAGAGCAAGACCAACCTGTTGCCGAGGTTGTTGGCTCCTGAAGAGGCTAAGGATGGTGCTGGCTCCAACCCTAAGGGGGAGGAGCTAGTATTTTCTTAAGTCTCTGCTATTAGACATCTGGTTACAAGCCTTCTAGAGTTGGAATAGTCTCTATGAGTTGTTCTAAGATGTTTCTAGTTGTTATTTGTACCACAATGACGTGCTGGCAAATTAGACTAGATGCATGATTTTTCCTTAGAATAGCGAGGTTGTTCTTGCTCGTTTTAGGCTTGCTTTCCGACGAGCGTCCCTTTTAATGAGTTAGTATTGGCTTAGATTAGAGGTGGCAAACAGGCCGCTAAGCATGAGCACTGCACGGGCCCGACACGCTTAAAAGAGGCCCGGCACGGCCCAAGCCCGTTAGTGGCCCGACACGACCCGAGCACGTTAGAATAACGGGTCGGGTTGGGCCTAGGAATATTGGCCCATTGGCCCGGACCGAGCCCGAGCCCGTAATGGGCCCGACATGGCTCGAGCACGACATATTGTGGCCCGGCTCGTTACAAACACAAAATTTCATTTTGTTTTTAAAAATATTAAAAAACCACAATGATGAGATTTGAATATTAGACCTCTTTATTTAAAATTTCATGACAATTCCACCAATGCTATTTCTTTTTGAATCAGCCCGAGGGGCAATAATATCATTCATCACAAGCCAGAATAGGCCGTTACATACCCTTCCGCTGCCATTTAAGGACATAGGCAGACAAGAAAATAGTGGTAGTACCCACAGTGGTACATAGAAATAGATCTACTCATTAGACATCAAATACGTAAAGGTAGCGAGGATCCTCCATTGGTACTACGCCGAATGCGCTAGAGATCTAGGTTCCTAATACAAGAAACATTATTGTAATTAGACTAAAGCTAAAAACATAGGGTTGGGCCAAGGGCCTAAACCCTAGCCCAAATAGCAATGGACTAGGGCAAAACCCTAGCCCAACAGTTTGTGGCCCAACATGGGTAGTCCACCAAGGAAGCTTGCTCCAGGCCCATCATTCCTGTTCGGGCCAGTCCGCCTTGTCCTCCCACCATCCCGTCGTACCTCACCCTTCCGGCCGAGCTCCGTCGTTGACCCACGTCGCCTGACCCGTCACCACGCTCCGCCTTGCCTCTCGTACCAACGCCGCCGCGACATACCTCCAGCACAGAAAAACCATCCCAGATCCAGGCCCCGCAACCGTACCCCATCGATTGGATTCTAGGGCACCGTCGATTCGAGGACCTAGCAGCGAGGATCGGAGACCAGTCTTGTAAAGCACGATCATCCCTTCGACCTTCCCAGCCGAACTTTCTGACAAAAAAAAAAAAAAAACCGAGCAAAAACTCCCAGTCCAATGCTATTTCTTTTATGTTGTCAAAATAGTGAAATAAAACATTATATCCTTGTTTTGACATAAACTATTTTCTAAATATTAAATATATGTTTATTAATAAAGACTAATCTCATAATAATACAACTATAGAATGAAGGAAAGAATAATATGATATTAAATCTTCATTATATTAATAAAGATTAATCTCACAATAATATACTAAAAGCAATATATTTTCTTTCTTTCTTTCTTGTAGTGGAATGTAAAAAATTATTAGAAAACTAATCTTAAAAAGCTAAGATTAAGAAAAACATTGAAGAACTTAATTTATTTTAATTTTCTAAATAGTTAAATAAAATTAATTTTTATTTATTCAAATTAAGATTTTAAAATCGTGTTTTATAGTGGGTAGGCACAAGCACGGCCCGGCACGATATGAGCTCGGGCCATGGGCCGGACCAGGCTTAATGTTTAAGTAAATAGGCCGGCACGAGCCCGGCACGATAATAAATGGGCCGGCCCAAGCACGGCACGAAGCACGACTAGGCCCGCTTAAAATGGGCCGAGCCAGCCCGTTTGCCACCTCTAGCTTAGATAGGTTTATCCGGTTTCACCGGATTCTTATGTAAGTGAATGTTAGACTCTGACCTGTTTTCATGACTTTGATATCTAATAACATCAAATCCTATTAAAAAAAAAAGAATGCTTATATTCATACATCTAAATTTGGTATTTGGACCTCTCTCTCTAAATTTTATCCTAAATTACTGGTTTTAACGTCTATTCTTTTTTTGCTCTATACACCTAGTCTTTTTCACCCAACAAGTTACCGTTACCTCCAACCTCCACATCAGAGAGAGACTCGTTTTGCTGCAAATCATGTATGTAGTCGAACCCACCATCAGCCTCATTTCTCTTGAAGCCTTTGTGAATTGTCTTTTCACTTTGTCTATCTGCAATCACTTTGTGAATTGAGAGAGAGATTACTTATGAATGCATTGAACAATATGATCTCTTTGCTAAGTAAAGAGAGAATCACATAACTAAACTCTCTGGCCCATAATCCCCCTCACATTACTTAGTGTTATAACCATCAAGACTTTCTACACTAAATCTACAATTCTCCATTAGTAAAGATGAAATTAAATTTCTTTTTAATAAGAAGAATAGTTATGCATTCATAAGATTTAGAATAAAAAAATCCATTCACTTTTTCTGTTGTTAACCAACAATATTCAAAACAACCCAACGATGAATCATGGGAAGTGTACATACCCCCCTTATAAATGTACACCCACTTACTCCCTAACTAGTCCGTCGTAAATTTCCCTCAATTTACAAATTTGCAGATATTACCTGGTTGGTAGAGAATGTGGGTCTGAGTTTGGTACTGTTGCAACAAACATTCCATATCAGTAATGTGACGAGGATTTCATTTGAGATACGTAAAACTGTACTTGATGTTGGAGTTAATGGCTTAATGCTGGATTTATTTAGAAAGGTGAAGAGGTGTGTAATATGTATTGGGTTTTGAAACCACCCGACTGCTAAAGTTATTGAAAAATTGGAAAGTAAAATTTGAATTGTAAATACCAAATGATTCATAGCTGGATATGCTTGCAAAAGAACTTAGCAGGCAAAGTAAATGTCTTACAAAAATGATTGTCCGGGTTGTTCTTCTGTGTACGTATGAATCCTTTATAAGTGATATGGTGAGTTCATTTATAAATTTTCCAATTTGATGACTGTTATTTGAAAGAACTAGATATTTGTTTTTGATCCAAAACACTGGAATGCAAATTTATTTGTTGCTTTTTCACAATTTATATTTATATATGAGTTTCTTGCTAACAATGTTTTCTCTACACTTCTGGTGTCTTTTCTAGATGATACTAATTTAATGGAGGCTTTATGGGTTTTCTAATGCCTTCTCTTCTGTATTATTTTCTTTTTCTTTTTCTCCTCTGTTTTATCTTTTTCTTCTGTGGCTTTGGATAGAGCGTTTAGGACTGAAGAACAGTCTTTCAGATCATTGCATGCAGTAGGAACTTGGATCTTTGTTGGTTTCCCTAAAAGATAATATGTTGGGAGGAATGGGGAATATAGGCTGCCTTCTGTACCTGGAATATAGGCTGCTGATCCAATGAAACATCAGTGTGCAATAGTCCTATGAGATAATTTGATTACTTGTGACAATCAAGGTCATCTTACTAGTATTGTGGTATGACGGAAGTGCTATATAGTGCAAATAGCTGACTTTATAGTCTGAAGGAGAGGTTTAAAATTACATTTGGGGTTGATATATAATTATGCTCAAGTTTAAGTACTTGTTATGCTACCATAGAGAATATGTAATGGCAGAAGAAAACTACTGAGGCTTGATGAAGTGACATTAAACTTACTTGAGCTGAGTGAAGCCTTCAGCATATTCAGCTTCCATATTTTCTTAATGCACCAATGCACTATGTTATTTCTCCTTTATGACTCCCAAATTGAACTCACGGACCAGTACTCACTTAGATTCCATGTATGTATTATCTTTAATCAGAGTGTCTTGGTGGTTCCACAAGTCAGTCATTGCCTTCACAGAAAACTTATGCTGCATCACCAATTTTTAGTTCCAAAGACGATAGAATGTTTAGTTACTTTAGTTGTTTTTCAACGTGTCTGTTAAGTAATAGTAATTCTTGTGGAACAATGAACAGCGAGATGTGAAAAAGTGACCCAACTAAGAGAAGATGGACAAATGATTAAAATCTAATGTGGGCAAATGATTTGAATCTAACCAATGTATTTTGATTTTATCATACAGTACGTTTTGAGTGACCCAGCTAAGAGAAGAGAATATGACAAGCAAGGGATGCTTTACGTCTATGACTATAACATAAATGTAAGATATTCATCTCCTTTTCTGCCATCAGATACTATTCTGTTTCTGCTTCAAATTCCTACTTTCGCTTTCTTTCCTTTTTTTAACTTTTGGTTTGTGTTCTGCAGGAGTATCTTAACCGCTACAAGGGTCTTATATTGACATGCAATGGCCTTGGGATAAGGCATTCAATTTGGTAATCAACAATATGCACAAACTTTTCAATTCTGGGGTTACTATCATCATATCCTCCTGTATAAAATAGAGACCAAGGATATCACCATCACTTTTCAATGGCTCATGCCTCCCCTCATGCTACCTCTCTTGTAGAGTAGCGTTTGTATAATCTTCTTAATGCTTATCCATTATGAAATATTCAATGGCCATTCTTGGCATGAGGCACCTGCTTGCACATGGTAGATCGTTGATTTTAGGCATAGTTGACGGCTATCATTTATGGTATTGATTTTTGATATAAATGGAGGGTTTTAGTTCTGTTAAGACACCTTTCGATGATGGTCAAAAACTTGTTGCTTTCTAGTATAAAAGAACATTACAAAGTACATGGTTCATGGTAAAGAGTGCATTTTCCATTTCTACACTAATTTCTTGCCAACAACATCAAGCTTAGCTTAACCTCCAAAACTGGCCTAAAATGAGCTTTCCTCCTGTAATGTCAGACGAACTAGGTCAAGATAGCATGAGAGACCATCAGATGGGTTTTCATGAATATCGTGTTTCTGTCTATACTTCTCTAGCATGTTAATATCCCTCCAATTCCACTTATGTGCCAGGGACCGAATTTCTGTGCCTTCATATCATAATGTATGACCCTTTCCCCTCTCACCAGAATGGAGTAAATCAAGGTCGCAAAGCCGATCAGAACGCATTTTCATCCCATAGTTTTTCTCTTGAAGAATCCGTAATTTCATCTGTGAGTTTTGCAAGCCAACCATTGAAGTTTCTGTTGCATCTTAAATCCATATTGGGGTTAATCAAACTCTTCATTAACTAATTCATCGAGCAGTTCAAATGCAGGCAGCAGCTTTCTTTCTCTGCAAATTGATTCAACAAAAAGAGCCCAGGAATCAGGCAGTGGTTTGAAACCCAACTCCACCAATCCAAATAAAGCCATAGTTGCATCATCTGCCATTCCAGCCTCACAAAGGCTAACTAGCAACTCGTTTGAAGTTGCATAATGTGGTACAAACCCCCTACCCATCATCAATCTCAACAACTCTTTAGCTTTGTTTAGTTCGCCTTTCTGACACAAGGAATTCAACACAATCCTGTAGCTTCCCTTATTCAGATAGATACCCTCATAAGGAAGTTTGTCCAGCATCTCAAGCGCATCCTCAATTCTGCCTTCTCTACATAGTCCTCCAAGTATCACATTGAAAGTCACAGTATCAGCTTTGCACCGTCTTTCTTTCATCTCTTTGAGCAACTCTATCGCTTCATCAACTCTCCCAGTCCTACAGTAGCAATCAATTAAAGTAGTGTAGACAACTGTATCTGGTTTGATACCAAAGCTCTTCATTTCATCCAAAAGCTCCTTGGCCTCCTCCAATCTTTCCTCCTTACAGAATCCATTCATCAGAGCTGAGTAATTGAATACATTTGGGTTGCATCCTTTGCTCTTCATAAAATCCAATATCTTCCTTGCCCTATTAACTTTCCCACCACGGCAAAAACCATTAATCAAAATGTTGTACGTTAGCACATCAGGCAATATCTGATCCTTTGAGATCATTTCCTCAAACAGGTCCATTGCTTCTGTCAGTCTTCCACTTTGACATAAACCATCAATTAGAGTCGAGTAAGTAATCAAATTAGGATAGGAAAGCTTAGACTTTTTCATTTCCTTCACAACCTCAAAGGCAGATTCAAGATCCCCATTTGTGCAATGGTGCTTAACCAAGATGTTGACAATGCATGTATTCAGCCTCAAGTTAAGACTCTTCTTCAAATGCATGAGAAACTGTTGGGCCAAATCAACCTGATTCGCTTCAATCAGTAGATTTAAACAAGTACTAATGCATTTGAGAGATGGCTTTTCCCGAACTACTGGCTGGATAGCATAAAACATTTCAAGTACTCTTTCATGCATAGATGATTTTGAAAAATGCTTCATGAGATTAAGGAATATACCCTCATGATATTTGCAGGTATCGTACTTCATTTGATAGAGAACTGCATCAACAGCCTTGAACTTCTTGTTCTGAGCAAGCTTATTGAGGATAGTTGCAAAGGTGGCATTATTGTGGTTGAAACCCTTTTGCTCCGAAACCATGTTAAATATTTCCAAGGCATGCTGTGGATCTCTCTCACGCTTGATTAAGTTGATGGCAGCATCGTGAGATATATATTTGGATCTCCTCCTAGCTTCTGTCCTTGTAATTGTGGTTTCGGGAGGGGGATCTGGTTTGTGAGCATTGAATTTTGATAACTTAACAGGAGAGACCCATGAAACAGACGATGAGATTGTCGAAGGAGAGGAAGCGAACCAATGGCACCAACTAAAATGAACTCTCCTTAGATTCATGAAAACTGCAGCTGTTCTAAGGGCCCTGCAATCTGAAGAGCATGAGGATCTTAAATAGATGATCACGCGAGATTTTAAGAGTCTTACTGTAAAACAGGTGCTTAAAATTCAGGGCAGGAAGTGGTCCGAGTAACAATGGCAGATGATAGAGACACAAAAGATGATATATATTGACAAAAGCGATATAAGCATAGAATTCATCTGAAAGGGAGTGTAGAGTTGAGTAATTTAATTCTAAAAAAGAAATAGGAACTACACTGTGCAACGCATACACGAGAAATTTATTGAAGAGATGAATAATGGGAAAAGACTTCATCTTGGCTAATCTAATCTAGGATTTCTAGATAGAAACCCAAGTTGATTCAGTCATTTCTCAGCCCTGATTGCAAACCTAAATGAACGTTTATAGTCTTATTCTCACGCTAAATACTAAGTTGTTCCATCTGAATCATCCACCAAATAGATAACAATGGGTAATTTTGTGTCATTCATATGAAAAAATTGAATGCCAAAACAACAAGATGCAATGACTAGTTATTGTTATCTTTAAACTGACTAGTTTTAAGATTTCATTCATAAAATTTCAGTATTGAATCAATCACAGAAGACAATAATTCAAAAGTAAAACAGAAGATTGAGCAAAACAAAACAAAACAAAAATGAGAATTTGCATTAAGCCCCATAAGTAAGATATACTAAAAACATGCCAAAGCATCACATATGAGCAGATGTCATGGCACAACTGAATCACAAGGCCAAGTAAAACAACACATTGGGTATGCAAAAACCAGTCTATCAAATAACACAATTGAAAACAACAATCAGGGTAGCAACTACTTGGTCTGACACCCTGATTTTACATGTAAAGACATATTCCTAAAACATACCCAGAAGGCGTTCAGTGGCTGAAGTGGGTCGTCGACGGTCGGAGTGGTCTGCAGTGGCTCGAGAAGGAAGTGGGGTGTTTGAGGAGGACAGTCCGACAATGGCAATTCAGTATTTTCACCACCACCTTTGGGCCTTAACAGTTTTGTGTATTGACCCGGCCCAAATTTTGGCTTTGTGCCCGCATACCAACGGTCTGTTTACCTCGACAGCTTACTTCTCATTATTTTGGGGTTTTGTTTTTGTCTAGTTTATTACTCAATCAAGTTAGGGTTTGTTTGCGAAGTTATGGTCCTCGTATAATTTTTGGGAACTAATAGTATTATCCTTAGAGCAAGTTCACCCGTTGAGGTCACTGGATCAATACTATTCACTGCTTTTTGCCTTTCATTTCCACCTATTTGGACCCAAAATGAACATTTTGGCCTGACAAGGCATGTCTTGGAGAAATTGAGCCAATATCAGTGGCTCAAGCTATATATTGTCGACAAGCTCGAAATATATATTTAGAGGCTAAATAAAGCCTACTATGGAAGTATGACAAGTCAACTTTAGCATATTTTCCTACTTCGGCTAGGAAAAACCGAGCTAGACAAGGAAGGAGGGGTGGCAGACTAACCAAATGAAATCGAAATGTGCTGAAACTTTCCAGATCCATTCTAGACAGCCCAAGGATCATTTCTTATGAAGAGTGCAAGAGCTTTTTTTGAGTGGAAGACCTTCAAACAATCAGCCCAATTTTCTACAGAAGCAAAACTGGAAAACTGGACCTGTAAGAGGTCCAGCAGCATTTTCGGCCCAACCACATGGAAGAAAGCTCTGAAATTTGGTCAGCATGATCTAGATTCATAGTGGAACATTTTTTATGAAGACATCATGGCCAGAATCTGAATTTCTGATGGAGATATACATGAAGGAATAAAGGAGCCGAAAGTGCTTCCTTATCTCCCAAATTCATCATTCCTATTAGTGCTCCACCTCCATCTCCACCTCCCTTATCTCCCAAATTCATCATTCCTATTAGTGCTCCACCTACACCTCCACCTCCCTTATCTCCAATTAGTGCTCCACTTTCATTTGTTTAATGCCAAAGTAGTTGGCATGGTAGCCTATAAATAGAGGTTACATTGAAACACAATTCACACATTCACATTCAACAACAACATCTCTAAGATGATCTAAGTTCTCTCTAGAGCAAACCTCTCTAAGAGCAACTCCTCTCTTTCTCTTTCTCTTAGCGGTGATCTCACTCCTAGTCCTAGTCTTCTCAGAAGCCGACTTTCAGTGCCACCAAACCCTCTGTCAACGTGCTTCGGTCCTAGTCTCCTCGGGAGCCGACGGTATTGCCGCGACCACAACGGTTACAGAACCAGCCAAGCAAGGGTAACGCCCTAGCAACCCAGCCAAGCTAAAGTCACGCTTTAGCAAGTTCTCCTCACTTCCCGGTGGTTCTCGCTCTGCTCGATCTACAACATCGAGTATCGATTTGGTGATTTTCAAGAAGCTCAGCAAAAGTCCTCACCACGAGGCACAAAGAATCCCACGACGAGGTTGGTGCTCTCCTCGTCCACAATTGCTTGAAAGAAGTCAGGTCAAGGGACACCCCCGACGACCGCACCCGAACGGTGCTGGCACGTCCGCGCAGAAAAGAGACTGTTGACCAGCTGCAGCAAAATTGGAGCCAAACACCACCATCTAGGTCACTGGGTCAGATACTGTTCACAAAAGGTCACTCTGGGTCACTTTCTAGGTCAATTTGACCTTTTGTGAACGGTATCTGACCCAGTTGTTTGGCTCCAATTTTGCTGCAGCTGGTCAACAGTCTCTTTTCTGCGCGGGCGTGTCAGCACCGTTCGGGTGCGGTCGTCGGGGGTGTCCCTTGACCTGACTTCTTTTCAAGCGATTGTAGACGAGGAGAGCACCAACCTCGTCGTGGGATTCTTTGTGCCTCGTGGTGAGGACTTTGCTGAAGTTTCTTCTTGTTCACAAGTCGATACTCAATTTTGCAGATTGAGCAGAGCGAAATCACCGGGAAGTATTGAGATCTTGCTAAAGCGTGACTTTAGCTTGGCTGGGTTGCTAGGGCGTTACCCTTGCTTGGCTGGTTCTGTAACCGTTGTGGTCGCGGCACTACCGTCGGCTCCCGAGGAGACTAGGACCGAAGCACGTTGACAGAGGGTTTGGTGGCACTGAAAGTCGGCTTCTGAGAAGACTAGGACTAGGAGTGTGATCACCGCTAAGAGAAAGAGAAGGAGAGGAGTTGCTCTTAGAGAGGTTTGCTCTAGAGAGAACTTAGATCATCTTAGAGATGTTGTTGTTGTGTTGTGAATGTGTCTTTTAGAATGAGAAGAGAAGGTGTTTATATAGGGAAGAAAAAGAAGAGTGAAATGATGAGTGGAAGAAAAATAATGAAAGTGGAGTATGAAAGTGATTTGTAAAATATGGAAAAGATAGAGAAATGATGAAATGAAAGCAAGGCATGAAGGTGCAAAAACATGGAAGTGATGATGATCTATTAAAGAGATTGTCTAAGAAAAATATATCCAAGGAAAAAGAGAAAAGCATCTAGCTTTCTTCATGTGGGTAGGAAACATGAACATGTGAATATTGAGCTGGTTTTAGGTCAGTTTCTGCCCCTTTATTCCTTCAATTATTTCTCCAACAAGACTTCATTATATCCCTTCGACTTCTGCATATGAAATGTTCCACTATGAGTTTAGATCATCCTGACAAATTTTCAGATTTTTATTCCATGTGGTTGGGCCGAAAATGCTGCTGGATCTCTTACAGGTCCAGTTTTCCAGTTTTGCTTCTGTAGAAAATTGGGCTGATTGTTTGAAGGCCTTCCACTCAAAAAAAGCTCTTGCACTCTTCATAAGAAATTATCCTTGGGCTGTCTAGAATGGATCTGGAAAGTTTCAGCACATTTTGATTTCATTTGGTTAGTCTGCCACCCCTCCTTCCTTGTCTAGCTCGGTTTTTCCTAGCCGAAGTAGGAAAATATGCTAAAGTTGACTTGTCATACTTCCATAGTAGGCTTTATTTAGCCTCTAAATATATATTTCGAACTTGTCGACAATATATAGCTTGAGCCACTGACATTGGCTCAATTTCTCCAACACATGCCTTGTCAGGCCAAAATGTTCATTTTGGGTCCAAACACCAGTAACCTAGATGGTGGAAATAAAAGACAAAAAATAGTGAATAGTATTGAACTATTGATCCAGTGACCTCAACGGATGAACTTGCTCTTAGTATTTTCCTCTTGCCATAATAACTAGTCATTATGTTCTGCAACATAATAAAAAAATGACAGTGAATATCAAGAACAAATTGGGAGTAAAGAGGCAAAAGAGTAGCAAATCTCAAATTGGGTAGGTTGAAGTTACGTGGTGCTGCCACAAGAAGATTCAAACTGCTATATCAATCCACATAAACCAAGATCATGTTGAAAACTCTAATGTAGAACTAAAACCAGTTAAATGGTTCGAAAAAAAAAAAAAGACGAAAGCAATACAATTCTCTACAAGAATCATGCTACCATACAGATTCAGGTAAGAAGAAGAAAAAAATTGCATTGGATCATAATATTTTTAAACTGTAAATTAACAAAAAAATTTAGCACAAAATTTTCTTGGACAGTTGTTTCACCTCAATTGTTCCTTGTGCAGCATTAATTTCAATTTGAACTAAAATTCAGCTAAAGAAAATATGCAATCAAAAGGCTCAAACTACTTGAGCCGAGTACAGGAATATTGTTTCAGGAAAAAGACCCAAAATTTCAATTGAAATATAATCGAGAACCCTAAAAGCATTGAAATTAAAATCATAAGACCTTCCTCCTCGGCCGATCTACTCAGAAATTGTTGTGCGGAAAAGAGGAATTAGGGAAATTAAAGGTAAAGAATTTACAACAAGAAAAAATAATAAACGCAAGGAAAAGAATAATGGAGAAAGAAGATACCTTGGCGGCTCTTTAATATGAAACGCGGTCGTTTCATCCCTTTTATAATTTTACGATGTAACCAAAGCTTACACAAGAATTCCACCAAGAAAATCCGGTAAAACTTATGTAAGCTAAAACAAACTAATTAAAATAATTGGAAAGCTCACATTTAACTATTTAAGCAAGCCTATCCAAGAATGACAAAGCTTCGCCTCCTACAAAAAGAAATCATTCAACTAGCCCTCACTTGTCAAGCACGCAATTGTGGTACAAACAAGAAAATAGAAACGTCATAGAAGACTTATAGAAACTTAATCACACTCGCTATGCCCTTCTCATTGGGCATAGCAATGCGCAAACCCTTCACCGCCACCTATACCTCAAGGAGGTGCAGCGGAGGCGCCTTGAGAGCAGAAACGCCGTCATAGTCGGCCAGCTGCAACATGGAATTGTTGTAAAACCATGGACCCCCCCCCCCCCCCCCCCGAGAGAATCCGATCCTTCACGTCCCTATCCTTGAATTGGAAGATGAAGATCTCCTCCTCCTCCTGTCGGATAAAAATTCTCTCACTTAGTCCCCACACGTTGGAGATCGTCGCCGAGAACGTCGGGATCACCTCCGCCTTCTTAGACAACAACCGGCCACAGAGGTAGAAAATGAATCGTGAATTGCATCTTCTCCTTCAACAAGGCTGACAATAGCCTCCTCAAAAGGTGTAGGAGGAGCCACTGTTTCCTCTGCCATCTCTTCGCAAGCTCGATCAGTTCGGACGACTAGGGCAAAGAAACCCTAGCAGAGTAAAAAGTCGACTAACGTTTGTAATCGTTGCACACCTTGACGAGTATGTGTGATTGATGTAAAGTTAAGGTAAAATGAATGAATACATATATATGTTTAGATACTCCCGGGTTTTATTTTGCTAAGCCATACATAAAAAAGTTAATAATTTGATTAAAAGTTATAAAGCTAGGTCGTCTTTCTGTTATTAGCAATTTCTAACAAACTTATGTCGGCGTCTTTATGCCGTAACCCCAATGAAATAGAGAATCTTGGCGTGTTTTGGCCATGAGATTCTGAAATATAGAGTTTGAACTTTTGTCATTGTCTGAATAAGCGATTAGTGTGATTAGTTTGGTTGCTTAATTAGATATATATGATTGATGATTCAATGGCCAATTTTCTACCAAATTAGTCTTTCATTAATGACTTTCACACTATGGAGAAACACTCCCATGAGTTGGTGACTTAACTATTACAAGTAGTATAGTAGCAATTTATCTGTATTCATTGTATTTTTTTTAAGTATTTTCGTTTAGATTTTGTTTGGTTCGTGAAATTGAATCACGAACAAAACAATAACTTTCTTGTAAAAAGAGACAATAACAAGGAAATGATTTTCATTCTTTACTCTAAATTAACAATTTTCTTTTTGCTTTGTGTATATTTAATTCCTTCAAATATCTCATATGTTCCATGTACAAGACTGTCATGTACTTTTTGAAAAATAATGTGGACATACAATTACTTTGATAACCTAAAAAACAATTCAGGTATATTTATCCATTAATATCACATAAAATCCAAGAACAACCAATATCATATCAATTACATTTCAATAAGCTCATATTACACATGACACAATATACATGCCTTAGAGGATTCTATTTTATACGATTTTCAACTAATATTCTTTGTTCATTTCTAATTTAGATTATAGTTATGGAAGTTTATGTCCAATCGTACGCAAATGGTTATAAAAATTATATGAACCCAAGATATCAAACTCTAAACGTAGCCAACACACCATTTTTTCCTAGCATTTTTCATTTACAAACTCAACTAAGGATGCAATCATAATAATGTTAAAAAAATTGTCATTTGTCAAAAGAAAAACAATTAAGAAAGATTGGGTTATTTTAGTTTCAAGGGTAAATAAAATGTCCTGAATATTTTACCGCGCCTTAGCAAATATTAGCCTTTTCGACGATTTACCCTTAAAATTGCAACAAATATCAAATAAGGGCCCTTGAAACGAGAGAGAGAGAAAGAGAGCAGAGGGAGCTTCTGGAAATCTTGTCAAACAGAAAGAAGAAGAGAGCTTCTTCTCGAAAACCCAAAGCCTTTGCAAGATGAGTACCATGAAGTTTTGCCGCGAATGGTCTAAACCCTAAACCCTCACTTTCGTTTTTGTGAAATTTTGATTCTAATTTGTAAATGGGGTTTTCGCGTTTTTGCAGCAACAACATTCTCTACCCCAAGGAGGACAAGGACCAGAAGATTCTCCTCTACGCGTGCCGCAATTGCGATCACCAGGTCGCTCATTCTCTCTCTCTCTTTTTTGCTCTTTTGATTTTTGGTTGCTGTGTGTGAGAATTGCAAAAACCCTAATGAAAAATGTGGGTTCCCCAATTTCCTGTAATTGACATAAGTACAAAGGTTCTAACTTTCACCCAAGTTTTCGCAATGAAGGGTTTTTGTGAAGTGCATTGAAAATTCTCCATCCTTTTTCTTTTTTTTTTACCCATGTTCCGTTGATCACTTGAAGGGTTATTGAGTTTGGTATACTTCATCTTTTTGCTTTTTGGGTCATGCTGAAAATTTGCAAATATGTTTCAGTTGGCTTTACTCTTTTAGGATTGACATAATTACTTGACATAATCCAAGGCTCTAGCTTTTACTCAAGTTTTTTTGATAAAGGGTTTTCTTCATGTTTTTGCCATTGAAAATTCCCCATCTGTACTATCTGTGGCTGACCAACTTTTCTTGGAGGGTCATTCGGTTTGCTACTAATCAATTTTTTCTTTTCTTTTCTTTATCGGTTAGCTGAAAATTTGTAAATATTTCTAGGCTGAGTTTATAAGCTCAATAGTCACTTCAGTAAACACCTGAGGAAGATGCTTGAAGTCTCATATGGAGTTACCTTCTAAATTCTACTTTCAGTCTATTGTTACTATTTGCTCCTACTATCTTCTATGCTGAAGGATTTTGTCATTTCTGATTCCTCAACCATTATATACATTTTCTTATTAGAGTTTACATGTTGTTTTGCAGGAGGTTGCTGATAACAACTGTGTCTACAGAAATGAGATACACCACTCGGTTGGGGAACGCACTCAAATCTTGCAAGATGTAGCTGCAGATCCAACTCTACCTCGCACAAAAGCTGTGCGCTGTGCTCAGTGCAAGCATGGAGAAGCTGTCTTCTTTCAGGTTAAATGCTCATTCTTTAGATGCTGTTGTGAATTTTATGTTTACTTGTGCTATTTCAGTTCACTTTGTTCTTGGTTAGATGCAAAGAGACCGGAGGTTAGAGTATCTGTTAATAACACACATAACATCTTCTAAGTCTGTCAGTTGAAATTTCAACTGTTAATGCTTTGAGTCTTTACCATTTAACTGTTGTATTTCCATGCGACTTAGAATATAATATAGACTTACTAATTTTTCAACGTGAAGGCTGGTTTAGCTACTTTTGTAATGCATCTGCAACGACATCTAATAGATATAAGATCTTGTAGTAATGCATCTGGAAAGAATTTTAACAGATATAACCTTTAACAATCTATGTTTTAGTAATGCATCGGGGAAAAAGATTTATCTTCGACAAAGTTATGGTTCTCTCTCAATACATCATATCACTTTGTCTGTTTATTTCTGGTTCAAGTTACTCTAGAGGGATCAGTGGTCACTTGGCATTTGAGTAGTTGCCACCACTATAACATACGAAAGTCACAATTGTTTATCTCTCTTCTTCTTATGGGGTTTGTGTAACTCCAGCCTTTCATGTCCATATATATGGTTCATACATCTACACTTTACAGTGAACAGTCAGATTGTACTTCATACATATTTTTTACTCCACATGATTGCACTCATTGAGTAGTCATATTTAAAGTTCCTAGCTATCTTAAACAATTTTTTCTGGTTCAAGGTGTGTAAGATATTAGAAGTGTTTCTAATGTACAAGTTCTATTACCTGTGCAGGCAACTGCTAGAGGAGAGGAGGGGATGACTTTGTTCTTTGTTTGCTGCAACCCCAACTGTGGCTACAGGTGGAGGGACTAATGTGATTCTAGTTGTGCGTTAGGACCAGATTACATCTGACATAGCCCATTCTCTTCTAGGCCCAATTGCATTGGCAATCCAGTTAGCTTACTTTCATCTTTTGTAAGTCCTTGGGACACCTCAGTAATTTCAGCTGTACCTAGCTGATGATCTATCCTTATATTCTGTAATGGAGGCATTTCTGCGAATATGAATGAAAATATGACTGATCTTTGAGTTTTCCCCTTCTTTCTTTTATGCCCTTTTCGTCTGTAGCTAATATTGTGCTGTTGACCCAAAAAATCTAGTTGTGCTGGGAATTAGTTCTGGTGTATTTTTGTAATTGGGTTAAGGTTTATTGTGTAGCAGAAATTTAAGCTGCGCTGTATGAGCCCTGAGTTGCTCTTTCATTCCAAGCACCAGTATTTGTATCCCTTGGTTTAGGTTTGCATGTGTATAAACCATCAATTGAAATTAACAGGTACTTCATTTTTGCTAGAATAGTATCCTGATTTTCCCATCTATTTGATTTGTCAATGTGGCCTTCAGTTGTCAGCTTATAGGTGTTCCGGCCGGTGCATAGAAGAATTTTCTCAGTTCTCCACCGGCTTTTGTTCAATTCCCGAACGAAAAATTCGGCTAACCCCAAAGCCATTTTATCGACTAATCATGAGATCAATACAACTCGATAAAAGAACTAATCCTCATGTGAGATAATTTGAAGATGGTCAGTAAAGAGGTAATAAATAGGACAAATCTAACAGCTCGATTTGACAACAAAGGTGGAGAATGAACCGCAACAAATCAAAAGAATTCTCTAGATGAATGGAGAATGAAATTGAGTCCTAAAGGTTACTAATGTAAACATCTAATCTCATGTTAAAAAGAAGAGTGCAAGAGTGAAACTGATCAAGGGGAGTCGATAAACAAAATTTTTTCTCATCAACACTGAAATGAAAGAGAAGATCGTTGACAGTTCAAACCTGGCGTCCTGGCGAGTGGTGGCGATATAGCCCAGATGAAGTAAGATGAAAATGGTGTTTTTCCTTTGTTATTGTTAATAAATGATACTATCAAATCTGTACAAAAATGAATTCTCTGGTGGAAAATTTACACTTGCTTCTAAGGATATCCAAAGGATTTAATCCATTTCCAAAATTGAACATAGGGTACAAAAGGAAAAACCCTCTAAAGATCTGAAGGTAAAATATCTACAAAAAAAAAAATGAAAAATGAAAAGAGCCAGATGGTCAGCTACAGGGACGAAATTGTCTCTGTGAACCAGCCTGATAGGCATTTGAGTTTCTCTAGAAACTCTTTATCTGCTGTCCGTTTCGTTTTGCCTGAAGACTCCGCATGGCTTTCTACATAGGCTTGCGCATCTAACAACATTACTTTAAAGTCATGCTTCAGTGCTTCCAAACTTCGATAATAGTCGTTTTCTAACCTACTCTGGATCAGGTCAAGAGATATTGGAACTGCACACCTGAGACAATTCCAAAAGACAAATTACATTTCAAAGCCCCATATAGTACCAAACATATTCCATAAGATTCGATTCAATATACGTAAAGGGGATTAAGAATATATACCAATTTGTGAACTTCGGCTTCTCCTGAAGCTGCTTCAATTTATTAATCCCTAACGAATCCTGAATTGTACATACAAATTTGAGAAAACTAAGTCTTCAACTAGTTTGCCGCAATGCAGTTATAGTCAAAATTTTCTTTTTGGAGAACAAAAAACAAAAAAGGGTTTGCCTTACTACCTGACGACTGCTAGCTAATTTCTCTAGTTTGGCAAAGGCAGAATGCAGCTTGTTTTTGCTCTTATCATCAATCTGAGGCTGAACCCATTGAGTATTGGTATCAAAAAGCTCCCAAGGACTATGTAGCTGTGTCTCTTTAGGAACAGTCCTGTACAGAACCGTACACGTTTCCCATGGACTGTCTGGAAATTCGGGAGATTTGGGCTGAATAAGCACAACCCGGCCATCCCACCAACCACCATCATCATCACCGTCATTTTTCCACCAGACTTTGCACTTATCCCTACATGACCATTTTTTCCCAATTGCAGCAACATAGCGAGTTCTTTCAACAATGAAATCGGGGAAACCAGTAACTTCAGGCAGAGTCATTTTGAAAGATTTGCAGTAAACATCAGATGAAGGATCTACAAATTCAAGGGTCAATTTACAGCAGCTATCCCCAGACCCTGGAAGTAAAGAATACTCTAGGTCTTGAACTTTACAAAATTCCACAGCTCTTATTCTTTGCTTTATAAATGCCCAAGGTGGGTCTTCTCTCAACCTACCAAGATCAAAATACTCCTGATGCCCCTGGAAAAAAAGAAAAATAAAATAAAAGTTAAGTGAAAAATGACCTTCATATGCCAAAATCCAAACTAAAACCATAGAGGAGAGGCTGTCTTCAGCTAATCCCCTGTTTAGGGAGGCTGTTTTCGTAGCTCATACGACACTAGGTTGGACACGTCATTCCGAGTCCATGCCAAAACCAAACAACCCACCCCAAGAACAAAAAATAAAAGAAATAAAAAGAACAAAAAGGGAGGAGCAATAAATATAGAAACCTGTCTCAAATAGACAACTTCATCCCCCAACTGGGGAATATATCGTGAGCTCTCCTCATGTGCGGACAACATCAACCATGTTCCTTTCCTCGTTGATTGATGCGACTTCCTTTTATCTATTGGATGCATGTCATGATCATAATAACTCCTTCTGTTTCTAGTAGATCTCAACCCCACTGCTGTCCTTGAACTTGATCCCTGTTCTTCATTCTGAAAATGACATTTGTGCAGAGTGTTGTTCTGGGCACTTCTGAATGTATACCTAGGCTCATGGCCTTGACTTAACTTGAGATCATGGTCCACACTACTTGCATCACAGGTAGATGCCTTCAACCCCATGGACCGTGTCCTACGAGCTCCATCAATTGAATCGTCACGGCAGTCCACTGCAGCAATGAGATTTTGGTCACTAGTGTTGGAAATTTGTGAAGATCCTTCTCCCTTCCCACTACTTTCACCTTCTATATTAGTCCGCCCCCTATGTGATTTCACCCTCCTATAAACAGCACTAAACATTTTGTTTCTATTTAGATGGGACTCGACTGATTCAATTTGAGTGTCTGATTCTCGTGAGCCGCTGCATCTTTGATCTGAATCAAATTTATGGGTGCCATTATCCTCCGGCACAATTGAATCATGATCTATTGTTGAAAGGCTTTCAGGCAATGTGTTACATCTACCGCTTTCCAAGTTCTCTACTACAGGGCTCATTTCCTGTTTGCAAGGACTTTCAGGGCCCCTCGAAATCTTCCTCAACCTTAATTTTGTCGAGACCGGTGTGAGCTTCTCGTTTTGTTCAGAAGAGAAAACACTCCCATCCTTGTCGAGGTAAGAGGCAGTGCTTGCACCCCAAGGAGCCATGTGAACAGATTTAGGTGATTGGTCATGATCCTTACATTCACTAAATCCTGAGTGCTCATTAACCTCGGCTTTACCATTAAGACCCTCAAAGGTACTAGTCCCAATAGTTCTCTCATTCGTCATAACCACTCCATCCATCATATCCCCATTCCTTTGGCTTTCTAATTGAGGGGACATTTTTTGACAATCTTTTTCAGATTCTGTGTAATTTTTTTCAGTGTGACCAACAACAGCTATACTGGTAGTGGCAAGTGCATCCAGTGATGTGGCTTCTCCCACTCTCAGCCGCTTCAATGTTCGAGCTCTGGACCCTCCCCATCTTATACTTCCAACTTTGTAATTCTCAGTCAAGTCTAAATAATTTTCAACTTTGTTTGATTGCCCTCCCACTGCTCTTTCAAACATGCTGCAATTTTTATGACCAGGAGAGCTCCTCAGATCCTGAGAGCTCATATGAGTCTCATTTGCTTCACTGGCTTTATGACTACAAGATTGGTCACCCAAATAAGCCGGATTTCCACACTTATCTGTATCCACAAGCGTATTTGTATTTGACGGCCGTCTTGGCAGTTTTAGCACTAATCTCCTCCTGTTCCCAGAGTTTCTTTGAAATTCAGGAAGTTCATGAGAATTGACCAGACCCTCAGATTCATCGAGTAAAACCTGTTTTCCTTTCATATAGTTGCTTTGGTGATTTTCCCTATCGGATCCGTCACTCTCAATATTTGAATCTTGCAGCATGGATTCACTACCTGAAATTTCTCCTTCGGATCCATCTTCATCTTCTCCATCAGTATCTCGTCCGGTTATCTTAGAAAATAGTGTAAGGGCATTGCGTGCAGCAACTCTTCGAGGTCTCAGTGACTTTGATGCGGAGCATTTCTTTTTTGAAGCTTTTCGGCCATGCCTTGATTTCCTTGTTCTATTACTTCTGAAAGAGTGATCATCACGCTCATCCAAGTTCCTCCTTTTAACACACCTTCCAGAAGACGTCATGACTTCAATCTGAAGAAAAGAGAAAGGAAACACAATCAGGCAAGATCTAACTAAATTCTAAAAGTTATTTGTTATTGAAAGGGAACTCACATCAGCCTTTTGTTTTTTCCTTCTTGATCTTCGTAGTCCATCCAGTTGAGCATCCTCGTCACTATCTTCTGCACTGCAGTCTGGATCAACAGAAGGGTTTGAACTTAAACTTCCTTGCTCCCCTCCAGTAGAATAATCTTCAGTAATATTGTACTCTGAATCAGCATCATCACTACGCATTTCATTTTCTGGTTCCCAATCCATGGCATCTACAAACTCTGGTAGTGGCTCGGTCAATAACATATCCAAGTCTGCCAAAGGTAGCATTTGGAAATCTGGATCTAGACTGAAGTCAGGCCCAACAGCAAGTTTTAAAGAGGAAGGACACCACTCAGAACCCAGAGCTCCTAGCCGTCTCTTCTGGTATGTACTCTGGTAGGGCTCCGGATATGGTATCATGCCTAGTATTTCCACAATAAGCAGTGCTTGAGAAAATTAAAATTCCGAGAAGAGAATAATTCCATACAGGAAATGGAGTAGAGAGAAACCTGAATCACAAAGTAGATCCTGCATATTTCGTCGGTATGCTGGAATCTGAGTTTCCTGAAACAAATGTTGCAGATAATTTCTTAAGGGATCACAGAATTTAACACAACATAGAAGATATATATTTGGAGATACAATTAGATATAACTTATGGCAAGTCAAATCATGCACATCTATACTATTAATTGCTTTCTAAAAGGAAAAGCATACATCTATGCTAAATAAAGCTTGATATTGAATTTTAGCACAGACTTTAAACTCTCAACTCTTAAAGGAAGATTGAATTTTGGTCACACTATGCCAAACATCCATGAATTAGTCAAAATCACCACTCAGCTGAGACCCATGGTATAAATAACTAAAATAAATATAAGTATATAAATTAAACAAATTATAAGTGTATTGCTCATGCATGGCTAGAAGGTGGATCTTTGCATGAATAAGAAATCAGAGTGACAAAGGATATATTAACCAGAGTTTTTATAGTAACTGTTAAATTTTATTACTTATGTAATTTATTCAGTCCTCCCTGCTCACCCAGCAAGCCAAATAATTTGAAAATCCATCACTGATCAAAACGCAGTTCATCAGTACTTGTTTTACCCTTAAATAATTCCTATTTTATAATTTTAGGTAATATAAGGCAAAAAAATAGAACATAAAACAGTGACCCAAAATCAAGGTTGTTTCACATTTCTGCCAAAGTGTTTTATATGTTTCATAGCACAAGTGACCTTTGATGGAAATTTGGAAACACAGACACTAACTTATACAAAGTGGTCCTGTATGTGTAAATAGTTACAGAGGACAAATATTATGTTCTAGACGTTTAAATATTCAGGAGTTGAACTGGGGAGAGAAAGTAATAATAGAATGTACAAATCAAATGAATATATAACCAAACGTATACAATATTCAGAGCAGTAAAACTCTAAGGTCCATAAAGAGAATGGAATTAACCACAAATCCCATCATTAATAGTGAAAAATGGCCAACTAACCTGGTCAAGAACATTTCCGAAGCTATCTTGAATGATTGGGCGATAATCACCAAGAAAGAACTGAAAAAAAGTGCATGGAAATAAGTACCAGCTGTAAACAAAAGTATAAAGATATATTCTAAATAAAGAGGGGGAAAATCTACCTGATCATATTTTGCATCATTGTGGGACTCCCCTTGGCCACTGTCCAATATGTAGAGTTGGCCAACATCATCAGATAGTATAATTGACGTTCCGTCCCTATAGTAGAGAGAATGAACACTTTGTAAGTACATGAAAGCAACTAGGGTGGGGGGTTGCTAACTGATAATGTGGGAGTTGGGATTCAAGAGAGGTATGCATTGAATCCTACATAGTACTATAAGGCCAAATAACCAAATAAAAAAGTACCATATAAAGCTGGAGAAATTTAGTTAACACTTTGTAAGTACATGAAAGCAACTAGGGTGGGGGGTTGCTAACTGATAATGTGGGAGTTGGGATTCAAGAGAGGTATGCATTGAATCCTACATAGTACTATAAGGCCAAATAACCAAATAAAAAAGTACCATATAAAGCTGGAGAAATTTAGTTAATATTTTGAAGAGCAAAATATCACATTGACAAGATGATTACAAACAAAACAGGATTCCATTGAGATAAAGAACTTTTAAAATTCAATACAACCACTACGAAGAAAATAAGTCCAAAAGTAAGAATTCTTATTCTTGACTTACGGTGAAAACTTTCCGTCAACCAATTTGAACTGTGAAGTTTGATATATCCGGATAGGCATGCCTTCCCATATCTGAAATTGCAAGTCAACTAAAGCATTCAAGAACAGAGAACTTATGAAGAAATTGCAAGTGGAATAAGGAATTTAAAAACTCACATCCCAGACAATTGTTTTTCCATCATAGCCAGCACTCATTGCCAACCTGGGGTTGAAAGGGTGAACATCCAGAACATATGTCTATCAAGAACACAAATTAATATTATCAGTGATTTAACTTTTACTTCTTCAGCTTGAGTAACCAAAACTGGTTAGCAATGGAGCCCAGGCTTGCAGGTCAATACTAAAAAGATCTCTATGTAAAGAATCAAAGATAAAAATCATCTATATAGAAGCATGCAACACAAGACGTGCAAACATCACCCAGAAGACATTAGAAGCTTGATTAGAAGAAGCTTCTGAAGTGCTATATGACAGACACGAAAGCAACAGTAGGATTGACATTGTACCCACAAAACTAGAATATTAAAAACAATATTGAACATGCAGGTAAGAAAGGAATTCAAGTACAAATTACAGGGCATAGAGATTGAAAGATATTGCACATGTCAAATGATTCAGGGAATGTAGGTTTCTAGATATAATCATAGAGAAAGTAACCCCATAGATTTGTAGTCTACCACGAGATATCAAAGACCAAAGAAAGGCCATAGTTACTCTACCACACTAAGCCATTGTAGAAGAGGCAGCAATAAATAATAACAGACCACTAGGTAACCAAATGAAATAAAGATGGTATTGAAATAGTGTTCAATAAGATGTGTGTGTGTGTGTGTGTGTGTTCCAAATGTTACACGCACGCACTAGTGAGCTCGGTATCATATTTGCAAGAATCAAATAACAAAATTCTAAAGAAAAGAGATCCGTGGAGAAGAGATTCAACTACTTACAGAATCACTGTGACCAGTTAAAGAATGGACCAAGCTACCATCAGATGCATTCCATACACATATTCTGCAATCTGCATAACAAGATGGGATATCAAATTGTTACATTACAGAATTTTATGGCCTTGGCAAGAATAAATCTGCTTAAGACAAGTTCGTAAATTGTCATCACACCAATAATTTTATAATATGCAAAGGCATTAGAAAATTAAAACACTAGCTAGTATAATATACACATCAAAGAAGAAATAAACAAATCACCCATGATAGCAGCAAGAACAAAGCGATTATCAAGACTCCAGGTAATCATATTAACACCACGAGGAGTAGGAAGAATTCTCTGGCGGGGGCCTCCACGTGAAGGTTGAGGAGGCATTGGTGGAGGTGGAACTTTCAGATGATAAGCTCGTGTCCAACGACCAGCTTTTCCCTGGAAAATAAAAATAGCTATATGATTATTCTATATAACTGTTTCAGTAGATAAGCTTAAGATAGAATAGAAAGTTAGAAGTTATCATGTATATTTAATAAAACTTACATGTGATCTTCGTGACTTTGGAATCCAGATAATTGCACTCCCATCGCGAGAGCAAGTAACTATATTGTCATGATTGAACCTGGGAGAAGGAAACAAACCACGAATATATATGTTACGCATGGTGATACTAATTGGCAGCTAAAAGGGCACCAGGAGAAGGAAAAATAGAAGGAACAGAATAAAGTAAAATTTACACCAGAGTCATAAAACAAAGAAAAACGAAGGAAACAAACCATGAATTTTTAAATTTTGGAACATTCTCTTCCTTTGAGGTGTCAGCTGCCATAAATCTAGATACTACAGCACAACCACTGCATTGCATGAAGAAACATTTATCATGATGCGTAGATTAGATATGTGTGTGTGTGTGTCTTGGTGGAAATTACCATAACAACCTTACCTAAATTGTACGTAATTGACATCATTCTCATGGCCAGATAACACATCTATTTCATGATTTGGTTGGTCCGACTCATCTGAGCCTGGCTTGGAAGCACTCCACACCTACAACCAGCTCGCTATTAGTAAAACAACAAAAACTTATTTTGGATCTCGATTCGAACCACACTGATACAATTTATGTGTCAATTCAAAGCACTATATTTCCTGTTCATTGAACTACTGATGATAACAACTGAACAGAAGAAGGTTGCCGAAATGATACTAGGGGCCCAAATGTATAATATACCCTCGCAAGAGTGTCTGAGCTACCGGTAACAAAGACTGTTCCATTAGCATTAAATGCACAACAGAAGATTTGATGGCTCTGTACAGTGCTTGAGGATGGACCACTGTTTCTCCCTGCATCCAAGCAATTACGCTACAACACTAAGTTTTTTCACATGTTAATAAGTTGGTCAGTCTGAGCACTGAACAAGACACTGACCAGTTATAGTATCTGAAGGTTTTGGAATGTATATCCTCGGAGTCACTTGAGAATTCCTGGCATCCCATATCCTACAAGTTCCATCATCAGAGGAACTGCAATGGCCAAAGAACAATACAAGGTGAATCACATTACGAATGGCTTAAGAAAGTGGTTGTCCACAGAAAAACTGCATATCAAAAATAAATAACAGCATTCTGCATTGACCAACAGCATCAAAATTAAAACTGACTTGCTTAATATATGTATATGCGTGTGTGTGTGTGTGTGTGTGTGTGTGTGTGTGTGTGTATCGAGAGAGAGAGAGAGAGAGGAGGCAGATTAAATATGTAATAAAAAAGCACCAACAGACAATGATGGTGAGCAAGCAGTCTCCCCAAAAGGTGAACATAATCTAAACAACTACCATCCCCAAATAGGTAAGAGAAAAGGATATCTTAGAGAACAGCAGCCCTTCAATCTATGAATAGAGAAAGTGGTATATTGCTTGAAGTACAATAGATAGTAAAGCCCCAAAAGAAACCTTGTTATATTATCCCACAAAAAAAAAAAAAAAACCATCTTCTTCCTACATTTGCTGTAAAATGTTCTACTCTTCCTTCACCATCCAAAAATGCACAAAAATTGGCTACTACAATGCCATTCCACAAAATTCCGCTTTCTTCACTCAACCAAGAGCAGCACAATTTTCGAAGAACAAAGAAATACATAATCTCCATCTAATAAGAGTCACATATTCGACAACATTATCACCTATTATTCACAAACTACATTCTCCTACTCTTCACCACCCTACGGACCAGTCTAGAAATATCATTTCCTTCCATATCCCAGTCATTCTCATCTTTCTGTCATCAAATAACTTAATCTGTACATGCCATTTCCTCTAATCTTATCCTAAAATTTCATATTTCCCACACGACCCCATGTCCAAAACTTGGATACAAATGGTAGCAGAAAAATCCACCAAAAGCTCAACACCTCAAAGTTTGGTACGCAAATATCTCTAGCAATACATTGACAGGCCTTCTTTATTAGAAATAAATAAAAAAATGAAACAAAACAAGTTTAATCAGGTACTAACAAAAAACAATAAAGAAATTGAAAACAAAAAGACTCCAGAATATTGGCAATAGCTGAGCAAAAGGTTAGAAAAAGTTGACCTATGTCATTCTCTAGGACCCCCATAGCATCAATTACGATCATAAACTATATATTATCTAACAAAGCAAGTTGGTCAAATTAAAGAAAACCACCTCTTCAAATCAGAAGAAAAACCGGCAGCACATCACATAAGGATGGAATGGTCAAACCAAGATTGACTTATTCACTAATAGAAACTCCACATGAAAAAATTATTTTCAGTGACAGAGAGAATCAGCCTTACGATAGAAGGTGGTATATAGAGCCAGGCCTGGGATTAAATGCAATTGCAGTCACAGCTCCGGTGTGTCCCCGCAACACCGAAATTGGAAGCCCATCTGGCAAGCGCCACTAAGGAGAACCAAAGGTTATAGTAAATTAGCACTATGTTACCAGGAAAAAAAAAAGGAAAAAAGAGAAAGAAAACTTGTAACTTAGCAACAGAGGATGCTTACAACTCGTATGATACAGTCATTTGAAGCGGATGCCACCAAAGCATTGTTGGAGCTCACAGCTAAATCAGTGATGTCACCCTTCAAGCATATAAGAAGTTAAAGTAAGGAGGAGAAAAGGATAAGTAAGTCTTTGATGCGCCACAACAACTTACTTCATGTCCACGGCAGCTGGCCAAGCAAAATGCAGTTTCTATTAACCAGATCTTCACTAGGCGATCATCTGAACCAGTGATAACATATCTACCTGAGCGATCAAATATTGCTGCATGATTCATGTCGAAATAAACCATCATGAGAACTTATCACGTCTTAAAGGTGTGCTCCACAAACTTGATAAAAAGAAACAGCAGACAAACACTCGCGCAAAACCAAAGGGAAGAAAAAAAAAATGCTGTGCGAAGATAGGACTGACACCTAATGTCAAACAAGAAATGTTTTCATGAATGTGTGTTCAGATGAATGTACATAGATTGAACTCAAAAAAAAAAGAACGTGGAATGATGTAGCCCAGGGACAGTAAACATGCTGGTACATAACTATCAAACAGACACATAAGTATCAAAGTCAGGAGCTGATTCTTGGGCCAGAGAAACCAAAATAATGTGGAAGATGAATACTAAAGAACAAAAAATCCAGAGCTTACTGATGTGGGTTCACATGTTTGACATGAATATTGCCATATCTTAGTATGCTTAAGCATTTCCAACATATTACAGCACAAGAAAATAAAGCAGGCACTTTATGACAAACACCCAATCTGAGCTGAAATGCAAGAGTGCATGACCAACAATATTAGTGAAAAAACTGGTTTTAATAGAAATCTGAGAAAAGAGAAGATGTGAAGAGCAGAAGAGATTAAAAGTGATTTCTGAGAAAAGAAAATCATTAACACACAATCTCTCCACTGTAAATGATTCATCTTGCACAACAACTTCTTTTTTATAAACCCACCCAGCCTGTTCTGATTTCACCAGATATCGATCCCTTGGAAATGAGACGCAGAAATTGAGCAATTAATTTTTATTTGATGAGCATATAGAAATTGAAAGATACCATTACTTGGGAAACTTTGGAATACTAAAGAGTAAAACTACCTAAAATCCTCCAAATCTCTCCACTGTTGGAAGGACAACCACATCAAAACCTTGAGAAACTCCAAAATTCCCTTTCATTCTCCCAGCCACTTAAATAGCTAAACAAGAACCTTAATCTAGACACTGCAAACCATCTAGGGCAGAGTAACAAAAGTAATGATGCAGATATAAATTAATAGAGAGAATGGGGGCTATAAAATAAATATGGTTACTTTTCAAGCAAAGTATTCCATTCATTTTAAATATTGGTAATAATATGATCAACTTCCATATGGACCTATGTAATACTTGGTGAACTCTTAGAAATGAGAACATACCACAATAGACAGCGTTTCGATGGCCCCTTATTCTCTTGGTATTTTTCATCTTCTGAAACATGGTTGATGGTTTCGCAATGGCATAGGATGCAGCACGAACAGATGGTGCACGGTGATGTCTAGTGAAACCTCCCCCAATTTCCCTCAAACCTAGCCCATGCACCTGATTAGCTTTGATGTGAGGCCAACGCATGTAAGCAACAGGCCGGTTCATTTCGTTGTTTTCTTGATCCCTATCATCTGAAAGGGAAGACATGTTCTAATTAAACATATAGAAATGAAAATGATGCTGATAGCCAGTAACAGACACACAAGCAAGGAACTTCAAAAGGAGGAGGGGAAACACTTGCCGACCCCAATGCATGGATGACTATCATATCCTAACTTTAAATGAATTTTAAGATACATATTATAACTGACAAAATCATAACTTACAACCATTAGAGGTCATGTCAAAGCTTAAATAAATGTCACATACAGCTCAGAAGTGAAAATGAGCCCGTTCCCAAGAGAGTTGGTACATCAGCTGCATTAGGGGCATTTCCACCACTTATACCCCTTGATGGTGGAGCTGTACTCAAAATCATTTGCTTCAAAAGCTTTACCAAGTGATCCTGCTCAATGTGAGGATACCTAAGCAAGAGTGACATTGAAAATAAATAAATAAAAGTATACAAGAAAACGACAATTTGACACAATAACATTTAATTTCTAAGAAAAACAAATTAATTACTATTTAATAAGTATGGAAACTTAAAAGGAGGAGGGGGGGGGGGGGGGGGAAGGTGCCCCTTATCCATAAAAACTAGCATTTAAGATCTATAAGAACTAAAATGCCTGCAGTAGAAGACCAAGACGCGAAACTGACATCCATTGAAAGAGAGATGAAACAAAATATAAAAAGATAGTATACTCATTATCCTTAAAGGTCATGGTGCGGTGCAATATGTAGTAGATTGGGACTAGCCCTATATTGGTAGGTAGTAGATTAACAAGCACATGTATGCACATTAACACCCTGTGAACACCGACTGTTTATTTCTCAGAAACATGCCAAATAAAAAGAAAGAACTATAAGTGGAGATATGAGTGTCTGTGTGTAATTAGCTCAAAAGAAGAAACTCATGATTTTGATTTGTTGGTGTATTGTTTCTCTGTGCCAAACAAGTTGATCTATATCTTTTTTTCCTTTTCTCATTCTTAAACAAACGAAATAATAGGATTAACTCAAAAAAGTCTAATAATTTTGCAAATAAAATTCACAAAATAAGATGGAGAGCAAAAAATTTCTTGACAATTCGAATATTTTCAAGAACTGGTCAAGTGTTCTAGTTATCAAAGATGATTCAGACTCTCTCTAATATACCAACAAAACCTATTTAAATTCTACCTAAAAGACCATCAAAACCGAATTTGATAGAGACAGTTGATCTTCCTCACTTTATTTCTTTGTTCATATTTGACTAGTATATAATCAGGAAAAACTATCAATATTGTGTTTAAATAAAAACTATCACATAATTATCATTATTTAAGATTTATCACATTCTTCTTAAAAACTTGGCCAAATCAATCAAAATGTTTTGGCGCCCCCTGTCAAAAGGTGCAAATTTATTTCCCTCCAAACACCAAAGTTCAAATGCTACAATGAGGAATATCATTTCAGACTGTACTATAACTATGCTTATACAAACAACACGCAGAACCATAACACTAGAGAAACCAGATCACAACTCTCCCTCACAAGTCACAGCAAGGAATGCAATAAATGTTATCACTTATTTCAAGAAGTAATTAATTGAGGTAACTTAAATTTGTCTTTTAGGAGGCATAAAGCTTAGAGAAGCTGACCTAAATTTCATTATTAAACTTATTGCAAGCAAGAAAAGATATTCATATACCTTGCCACCAACATATTGTAATTTAAGGGGAATGATTGCCCCTCATCATTTTCATCCCCACTATGCATGCCTTTCCTTGAATACCATGCATGATATCTTCTAGGTAAAAGTTGATGTTCAAGAAGTTCGTTCCAGAACTGTACACAAGTTTTATGACATGGTCCAGCTGAAAGAAAATGCATAATGAGGAAATACACTTCTCTGAGGTCAACATCCACATCTTTTTCCCTGGCATGATTTGTCTCTACATCCTCATGTAGAGTGCTGTCATGCACCTTACTGAGAAAGCTCAAGGGTTTCATACTAACAGAAGGTGCATCACCACAAGGAAACTTTTGAAGAGCCATAGCTCCTGTAAAACCTGCATAAAATATCCGAAACTTACTTTATAATCATCCTTGTAAGAAACAAATGCAGAAAAGAAAATACAGGAAAAGACAGAAATCATATAAATTAAAAATGAAAATGAAGGGAAAGAAAGATGTTAAAGGTTATAAAGTTGCAACTCTTAATTTGGTCATAAATAAAAGAGAAATGAAATAAAAACTTGCTCTCTCTACCCCCCCTCATGGACTCTCCGCAACACCCAAACACAAACCTGATGCCATAGTGCGACCATTTAGAACATGAAAGAGCTGATAACGTTAACCCCCCAAATGTTCTCTTCTTCTTTAAACAGTGACAACTTTTCCCTGTTCTTTAATTTGTTTTGGCAGGAGTCCAAAACTACTAAGGGTTTAGCGAGAGCCTCTACCCTAAAAACACTTGTAAAGCCTCAAACACCAAAACCCCTAAACTAAACAAGAAGGTAAAATGCAAAGTGAGTCCCGCTTCCTCAAACCCTTGCAAAATGCACAGGAGGCTACTTATGCAGTAGTTATACTAGATAAGATTATCCAATACCGATTCATGACTCCTAAATTGAATCTGATTGAAACAATCAAATCCAAATTACCCTGAAAACTATATATAAGACTGACCTCTTGAATAATTCATATGACTAGTTTAACCAGATGGGCAGTCCCAGCTAACCCATACATTCCACAATCCATCACGCATTCCTCTCTGGCAACCAAGAAAAAACCCTAAAATTCAATTCCTTTGCACAAAGAACACAATCCAATCGACACAAGCAGTCAAACAGAGCAAACCCATTTGGGGCACAAATTCCTAAACACAAAGCCCTTATCCAAGACTACAACAAAAATCCCAAATTCAACAACACAAATTTCACAAAGGAATTCCCTTTCTTTCAGTACCTTTAAGAAGCCATGCTTTAGCGTTTGAGGATTTGATGCGGGGATCCAGAAAGAGCTAGCAATACCAGAATTCAGACCCAAGCAACCCAAAAAAAAAAAAAAAAAAAAATCTGCAAGAAATATTGGAGAGTGCAGTGCACGCGCGAGGCGGGGGGGGGGGGGGGGGGGGGAGGAGGGGGATTTTAGATTCTTTGGGGGAGCTCTGGGCTTTACTTCTTGGAATTTGTTTCTAGTCTGAGAAGAAGAAGAAGAAGAAGATACAGGAGAGGGTTGAACGATGCGTTTTTAACCTTTATGCTTCCACTGTAGATGCCTCCACGGAAATTATAAAATATGTTGAGGTGGGATGAAACGTTGTCGTATTGCTGACCTAGATTACTGGATCTGTCCTCGATTTGGGGATAAAAATTCACCCTACGACGTCGTTTTGGTGTTCTTTTTTATTGTTTTGACAATTTTTTTATTTTATGTTTGTATGTACTTTTTGACCTTAGTCTATGATTCTTTTTCGTACTTTTTTCACTGCAGAATTTAATTCAACAGTCTAGACGCCATGCACGTATAATCGGGCATCGTCTAGTCTCTTTTGGTTTTTGTCCATCTCGTTTTTTTTTTTTTTTTTTTTTTTTGAAGTGAAAAAATGAACCTTGATTTTGTTTGAGTGGCTTTGCAAATACTGACACCAGAAGGATTATGCAATAGTAATGAAAATGTAATAGTGCATTTGACAATTTATATGTGTCTCATTGGTTAATAAGATTTTATGATAATAGAATTTTGCCTGGAGAACAATAATTTACTGTATTAATAAAACTTGAGAGCTACGAGGAGGTCAGTGATATAAATGTAGATAAAATAGACATGCGCCAAAAAGCTTATAGCCATAAAAATGATAAAATGCTCTAAATTTTACATACAGTTATACGCATCGAATATTCTAATTAACTCGAAACAATTCATAATATGTGTAATCAAGAACAGAATTAAATAAAATTGTAAAAAATTTCTTTACTAGGTTCGAGACATCTAAATTTAATATAAGAGTTAGTAAGACACTATCTTTCAAAAAAAAAAGTTCATAAACAATACTTGAACATAAAGTTAATTGACATTTTGATTCGTCAAATATGTTTTAATCTCAACTTCATATTCATTTTAGAGACAGTATTACCCATCGAAAGATGAACATCAATAAACACAAATGCACTCCTAGCCACGTGATGAAATCATTTAACAAAACAATAAGGTGGTTGTTTTGTTAAGAGTTGTAAAAATCGCAATCTTGCACTTTAGGGATGTAAAATGGATCATTGTGCATTAGCCCATTGTGCATTTTCGGGTATATTACTCTTTGGGTTATAAGAAAGAAATAGATTGACCGTGAGAAGATGGACTTCTCGATCCCTCTCCTCAAGGAGTTTTTGGGGTATAGGTTATCGGGCTCAATTAGGATTTGGACACACTATCTTAAAAATTAGTTGACAAAGTTAGAGCAAGTATCCTAGTACGTACATGCCACTTGGGGTAAGATGGACTTGATTCGTTACATGTTTGGCCCAGAGTAATTTTTTTGTTCTTTTATTATTGTAACCTCATTTACTAATGTTGCCATGTTGGGCCAACGTCTCATGCAACCACCCCATCTTAAATGAGTTCCTGGAAATGCATGGATGCATTTTTGACGAAACTACTGTATAAATAGAGTTACACTGATAGTCTGATATGAAACTTTTTAGAACTATTAAACCATAATATCATGTCGATAAAAGTCTATCTAGTTATTCACTTATCGTAGCTGCTCGAGTTCATCGATCACACATCATGTCGAATCGTCGATATGAATATGATTTAACTAAAGTTTGGTAAACTTCTACTTGACGATATAGTAATATACTAAAACCTGTTTGATGCAATGCTGGATGACAATGTTCGGACTTATTACTTGAATTTGATTCAGCATGTGAGAGGGGGCACCCGGAAGAGGTTTGGTGGAGCCATAGTGATTTGTTTGGCATGTTTGATGAGAACCCACAGATGGAGCTAGGAACACGAACACTTTGGGCTTTTCTGCCCTGAAAAAAGAGCCGAAGTATCACCTTAATTTCGGGGTAGGAAGAATTGCAAAGTAGTACGTGGTTCTGCTAAGTGCTGATAATAATGTTACAAGGATCCTTAAAGAGTGAAATGTAATCTTTAACTAATTAGCGTCGGGGTTTTTCGATCAATACCCTCAATCATTTTCCATGTGTATGTCTTAAAATCAATAAGATCAGAACATTTTGTTCCATAAATTTCCAAGTGCATGCATGAGGCAAAGCTGATCAAGGTAAATTTAAAACGTTTTAGGCTCTGTACCAATTGAGTTAGCTAGACGTACAATTATTCATGATCCCTCTGGATCAGTAGCTAGTAATGAAGTTCAAGATGATGAATGTATTAAGATGCTTTTAGGTTTTAAAGATAAGGAAACGTGCTATTTTGCATGGAGAATAATAATAAAGGAATGCGGATATATAATTTGATTCTATTCTTCTTCTTTTTTGGTCTTCTTCCCAAATGTGGATATATAATTTGGTCTTCTCCGAATATATTCTAAGCTTCAATTGTCGTCAATTAACCAGTGTCGAAAAGAAGCTCAACGTGATAGGTTATTTGAAGAATTTGATGTAGAAGACATGATATTTGATACAGAAGACAGGCCGGTACTAGATATGGATATGAGTACTGCAGCAAACATTCACTACACCAATTTTGTTATCAGACAACGGCAGAAAATCGTTGTGTGATTTGAAGTGTAACCGTTGTAGAGTGAGCCGTTGTCTGATGAAAAATCAGACAACGGTGGAACACAGTTGTGTGATAAACACACAGACAACAGGTATGTGTTATAACTGTTGTTTGATGGCTCGGCAGATGCCAAGCGTGCAGCTGCGCAGCAGTTTAGGGGCGTCTTCAGACAACAGTGCCAGTTTGCAACCGTTGTATGTTAATCATGTCAGACAATATTTTTTTATTTTGTCTGTTGTCTGATTGCTCTTCAAACTTCAGTTCTTAGACTATATCTGTTGTGTGATTAAATTTAGGACAACAGAGTTCAATTGCTTCTGTTGTGTGATTAACTTGTAGGACAACAGAGTTCAATTAATTCTGTTGTGTGATTAGCTATTAAGACAACAGAGTTCAATTGGTTCTGTTGTGTGATTAACTTTTAGGACAACAGAGTTCAATTAATTCTATTGTCTGAGTATAAATTAGAAGACACTGATTCGTTAAAAACCGATGTGTGATATGATTGATTGCAATGATTTAAGTCCCATTTTTGGCCAGTCAGACAACAGGCAGTGATCATTATATCTAATCTGTTGTGCAATCATTTGAACATCCCATTCCTGAATTAGATTGTGCATTCATTTGGTCTATTTACCAAACGAACAGTATGTCGTTAAATACAACCATTGCAAACTATCAAATGAGAAATCTAACCAATACAAGAGCAAAAAAGGGTGTATTTCCCAATCATTGAAGCCAACATTTTAAACAAGAAATGAATTATAGTGCGTGCCCATCTACTTGGGACATCATCTCAAGAAAAGAATTATAGGACTCAACATAAAAGCTGCAGTAAGCTGGAGCCTTAAAAGCTAACCTATCCAAAGAAACAAACTCTGTGATGAGATTTTTTGGCCGGTAAGGAGAAGATTATCCCTACTCAAGTATAGTTCTGTCTGATCATATCAGATGCTTTGGCAAAAATCAAGCACCAAGGAAGTGAATATTAAATGACAATTCATTGTTTCAGCCTTGTGTTCTCTGTATCCAGTCTAGAATATCTGAACAATCTTCATGTCTGATAAAATGCCTGCACGATTGCATATAAACAAAACTATATATTAGCCCTTTTTGCCAACTCAACAATAACTAAAACCATTCAATGTTCATATACTATACATGTTCTTAGTTCGGTTGCTCTTTAGTTCAGACACTTCTCAGCGGCTTGACAATTCTTTCTTCATTTGCAGTGATTCAGGCACAACCCAATTTCCACTTTTGTCATGGTATGCATCACAAATAAAGTTTAGAACAGTATCCTACAAAACTTGTCCAGTGTGAGATGAGTACACAAAATTTACATGAGCATAATTTAACAATTCCAGATGCCCATACTGATTAATGACAAAAAAAAAATTGCTAAAGCTAATATGTCTAACCATTCTCAGGTGCAAAGAAATAGTGTGAGAAATAATACATAAAGCTGAGGGGAGAGTTACCTACATCTCTAGCAAATAATGGAAACAAATTGGAGAGCATACCAAGGGTTTGGAAGCGTCAAACCAGTGATAGATATGCTCGTTACGAAACCATGTCAATTGCCGTTTTGCAAAATTTATGCAGAGAATTAACAAATTCTGGGTTTTAAAATTTGAATGTAATGAGTAAGAAACATGTAAACACTAAACAGGACACAGGGACTATTAAATCTCCATGCAGCACCAGGTTTTCTACACAATCATGCAAGTTAAATGTTAACTTCGTTTTGGAAAAGAAACGAGATACCGTCAAACATTTGAAGATGTCTGTAACAAAATGAGAATGCTACCCTTTGGAACAAATTTGAAAGCAACAAGTACTAATGCTGAGGATGGTGGCACTCGTGTACTTTTCTTTCTTGTATTACTTGATCTTTTACCAAGTAAATTCACATGGATAACTCCTAAAAGATATTTGCAAAATGTCTCTTTGTTCCCCCTAACCCAATGGTTTTATCAGATGTTGCTTTTATAAAAGGTATTAGCAATATTTATTGAGCATGTCCAAAAAGTTGGCTTATGGCTTTTTTTACAGATTTATTTATTATATATATATATATATATATATATATATATATATATATATATATATTCAAATGAGCTTTCAAGACAGAATTGTAGAGAAAAAATGCATTACCTAGATGCCTTTTGAAATTTAGTCAAAAAGTTGTAGAACTCTCTTGGTGAAGAACTACCTCCTTGCTCCCTACACACTAATAAATACTCCATAGCCTGAAATAACGGGACCTTCTTAAGTCCTGCTCGAACAGAAATTATGTCCCTGACCCTGCAATGAAGTATCCAAAATGGTGGAGATCAAACAAGATCAGACCGACCTGGGGCAAGGCACTTTGTTCTTAATACAAGCCCAGGAAAGACTAGTTACCTCTCTGCAAATTCAATGGCAGTCTCCCCAAGCTTCATATTTTCGGGCTCCAAATACCACACATCACAAACAACAGCCCATGATGTCATAAGCTGTAGCAGATGCATTGTGAAGGACTGCCTGCAACAAAACCATATTATATAAACCCTTACGGTACCATGGACAACATAACAACAGCCCAAGCATTGCTAAAGGCTTCCAAATCATGGATCTAAAGCAAAAAAATATCAAAGAGCACCATCAATGGCCAGCTCACAAGGATTGGACTATAACGATTGTGTTTACTGGCATTGAAACACTTCATGCTTTCCATTATACTAGTTTCAGAGTAGATATGAGTAGACAACTTTCTTGGTCATAATAAGAAAGATATGTCAAGGAACAAACCCATTCTCCAAGTAAATAATTAAGTCTGAGTGCATATTATATTAGTCTGTCAGAATTCAAGCTTACTTTCTGCTGTTCCAGAATGCATCAACGAAAATTTTATTGTACTTAATTGCGACAGGGCAAACTGAGCAGCCAAGCTCAAATGCACCCTAAACATATAAACAAATAAAAGAAAAAGTTAGATCAAACGACAAAGACCAAGAACTTCTTAATAGAAACAAATTCATATACCAACAACATGGGCAACAACTTAATACAGAAATCCAGCATGCTCTTTCTTTTTATACTTACTTCTTCGCAACAATTTCCCGATCCTTTGATTCTGAACGATTGAACCAGATACATCCCACACTCTCCAAAATAGTTTTTTGCAACAATCCTTCATGTGAGCCATAAACAGAGATAATAATCAGTTTGATTTCATCTTTCTCCAAGAAAATAAAAATCATAAGGACTCCATTTATTATATGCAAAATGCGAACTTAGATTTTTCCCATTCCTGACTGTTATTATTTGTGGTAAACAAAAATAGCATAGATCCAAAAGGCCAAAACCTGGCTCTTCACTTGGCCACTTTTACAAAAGATTCATTGATGTACAAGAAAAAATATGGTAACACTACTAAATTCATTTTCTAAACCATGAAAATAAAATAAAATCACACAAAGCCAGAAAACTTCACTTCCATCAGAGGCCTGAGGAACTTACATGTAAGATGGATAATTGTAGTAATTACACTACATAAATCGGGCAAATCTAACCCGACGTTTCAATGATACAGACAAGTATAGAACCCTGTGCATGAAAGTGACTCAAGTTTCCTTGGAGGTTTTGGCAGAAACACTTTCAAAAATGGAATTCCAATAAATAACAATATTAGCAATAACGCTTACCAACCCATCCAGGATGCTTTTGCATAATTACAGCAAATGCGTCATTTGTTCCGGGATGATGAAATCAATCATAGAAGTATGATTGGCCACAAAAACCTGCTCAAACCAGGAAAGAAAATATAAGGACAGGAGCAAATGAATATGGTTATTTAAAAAAAAAAAAAAGGAACATTAAAGTTAAAACTACCTGCTTTGGCATCATACTAGGCTTTGGTCCATGGTACTTCACAACCCCAGTCCAAGATGCAACAAAGAAGCTACACATTAACTCCACCAACCATCTCTGAAGGAAAAAGAAACAACATGGCATAATAAGTACAGGATGTTCAATGTAGAAAGCAAGACCAGATGAAGGAGCATCAAGAATATAAGTGTATTATGCCCTATGCTATAATAGACTAGGACTACCACCCTGAGGATTATGCACATGTCACACTTGCTAGACAAAGACTAGAGAAAAAGGCAAATACCTTATGTTGAGAACAATGGCAAAATACAGTTCAACTATTTTTTAGAGTGCATAAAAAGATAATACATGTGTAACCCAAACTATATTGTAGCAGTCTGTGAAAGATTATGCAATACTACTTCATTTAACCTGATTCCTATAAAAGGCAGTCACAAAAATCCAACCTTGTTTTCAGACAATAGGAAAAAATGCAATACATGATAAGTATAGAAATGTAATAAAACAATCTGAACCTCTAAATTTTTTCTCAATTTTTCATGGCCTTTGAGTAGGAAGTGCACAGGAATGAATGCCGAAAGGAAAATTATCCATCCAATAGTCAAGACCAGTACCCTGCACAATAAGTTAAGCCCCTCAATAGCTAAACAGACAACAACAATAACGACAATGGCAAGCACCATCAACTAATAATCAGCGAGACAATGTCCTGTTATACCAGTAACCTCATACCAGCACATTTCGTTGCTTGATGGCATAAATGCATGGAAGTTTGAATATGTAAGCAGAAGATAGAGGCTCTAACCTTGCCGGAAATAGAACAAAGTATCGAATCACCACTCCGAAACACCACAAGGGGAACAAATAGATATTCCAATTCCACGGCTCCGAAGGATTCGACTTAACGCACCGCGTGAACGAGTCCTGATCATCCAACATTCACAATCAATCACTAAAATTCGATCAAAACTTGAATCTCTAATGAAATTGGTGAGATTACAGAACACTTAGCTAGCAAGCTTCTAGTCAAAACAGTCGATTATTAACTTTGTCTCCCTAGTCCCTACCAAACAATCAGAGCTTGAACAGAAATGAGAAACTCAAACATCCAATTCAAGGGAATAGAGGGACTTACAGAGTTAGAGATTGAAGGCGGCGCGCATTACAAAGCGAGTCTGAAGCCGCCGAGATAAAGCACTGGAGCTGCGGTGGCTTGGGGAGAGCTGCGGTGGTTCGGGGGAGCTGCGGTGAAGGCGTGGACGAGGGATGCAGAGGCGCGGTGGCTTGGTAGGGAAAGACCGGAGAGCGAATAGGAGTTTTGGGGATCGAATGGTTTAGGCAGATTAGGTCTCAATATCTCATTGATTTGGGGATCGAATGGTTTAGGCCGTTTTAGATGTCGCGAAAAGGAAAAAAAAAAAAAAAACCCGCCTAGTCGCCTTGCCGCCAGACCGCCCAGACGAAAGCCCAGGCTCCATTACCTTTCTCATTCGAAGACCAACACAAGCCCAGAAATCCCAAATCGAAGAGAGGACGAAGAGCCGTAAAACCCCAAATCGAGTAGCTGTGAAACCCCCAAATCGAGTAGCCCACAAATCCCCAAATTGACGTTGTAAACCTAGAGATCGAAGAACCCTAATCTTCAGCGGATTGAATAACCTCCTCCTTCTTCCCAGTTCCTAATACGCAGAACCCTATTTCTTCACAAATGGAATTGAGTGATGGCTGAGTCGAGATAATAGAACCCTAATCTTGGCGGTGATGCGTGTAGGCGAAGATCATGATGTAGATGGAGGAAGGGATTGCGGAGACAATAGGGAGAGGAGCAATCTAGGAAAAGGGACAGTAAAACGCGAGAGGAGATGATGTTTTGAGGAGAGATGCTCGAAGAAAAGGTTATTTGTTATTTTGTTGAAGTGTTATTTTGTGCAAGTGGGAGATAATAGCTATCACGGCGCGGGGGTTTGGTTTTTAAAAGTATTCATGAATCAGACAACACGTATGTGAAGTTATGTTGTCTGATTATACATAATTTAAATTTGAGATGAGGGAGCAAGGAGGGATAGTTCCCGCCTATGTGCAATCATAGTACCAGTTTTGGCGCTAGGGATAGGTATCTCTCATTTAGACAACATAAATAAGAAATTACGTTGTAGGAGTACATATATGTAACTTACATTTCGATCAAAGTCTGTTCATTTTGGGGGAATGAATGACATTTTGGATGCATTGAAATTTTGCCAGTATATATCTTCATTACTTGGACAACACAAAGTAAAAAACTGTTGTATGATATTTTGCAAGCTACACTCATACAACAGATATAACTATTCTGTTGTCCTTTGGAGTACCAATTTGGAGCCAAATTTGAGTTAGGCCAAGAGGGAAATTTGCCGCTGTTTTTTTTTTCATTCACACAACAGATTATTCTTGTAACCGTTGTGCAATGACCTTCTAAACAAAAACTTCAGAATTTTAACCACCTTATACAACGTAAGTTTACTAAATGTGTTGTGTGATTCACTTTTCTTCATCACACAACACTTTTTTTTTTTTCGTTGTGCAAAAAGTGTTGTGTGTTAACGTTTTTGGTGTAGTGATTGCAATAATGAACACTACCAGGGATAGGATCGCAGCAGCTTTGTGGAGAGATTTTATTCCGCGAGAAACTTGATTAGTATAATGCACATTTCATTGAGTCAGTCATTAGTAGTTCATTAGGATATTGAGTAATTTTTTTTTTTATAAGGATGTTGAGTATTTGTTTCTTTGTATGAATAATATTGTTATTCACTCTTCGATGAATAATTTGATAATCAATTTAATGACACTTCTTTTGTGACTATATATTGTTTTTATTATATGATATTATACTTGTGCTATAAAAATTATAATAAAATTGAGTTCTAAACTAAATATTGAAAATTGAGATTTTAAAAACACTACAACCGAATACATTTTCATTGTTTTTTGTATTTTCATACGGTAGTACCGGACGTGTTTTTGCTGTTCTCGTTTTTGAAAATTGTTTTCGGAATAAACTACCGAACACATTTTCGAATCTCAAAAATCCAATCTTGTTTTCTCGTTTTCATTTTCAAAATCGGTTTTTGAAAAATCATTTTTAAAAACGTTACCGGACAAGCCCTAGGGTTCTTCGAGTTTCAAAGCTATCGAGGTAAAATTCGACAATTTGGCTTATAATTTGACTTTGGTGTAGTTATGAAAGTTGTAATTGGAGTTGACATGAAGAACTTTTGTGTTGGAACTTTTGTCAAATTTTGACTTTGGGTGGGCTGCGGCGCCGCCACTGTGGTGGTGTTTTTCGGCCACTTCCGGCCACCTCAGGGACAGTTTCTGTTCCTGATTTTGATCTACTCGTCGATACAAGAATTTCGATATACAACGCGTAATTTTTGGAGATCGTATGAGCATGTTAGGGTTTTAGCGTTTTCGATTCGATCGGTTTTCGGTCCGTGAGGATTTGGCCGTTCGATCGACTTGTAGTTTTGATTTATTGATCGTAGAAGTGTTCTGAAGACGTTGGATGGTCTCGGATGAGGATCCGACTATTGGATCGTTGTATAATTGTGTTTTGTGAATTGTGTGCTTTTTGTTGTATTGAGTGTGACCTTGATGTGATTAGGTGATTGACGAAATTGTGTGAGCGGAGTTTGGACGATTTGGTGCTTGTCTTGGTTTTGTGTGAAGATGCAGCAGGATATGGAGGTGAGTAAATCTCACGTGGTTCATTTACGAACCGAGTTATTTAATTGTAGGAATTGATTGAAGATTGTAAATCGTTTTCGAAAATAAAGATTTGTTTGAAATAATATGAACTCGATCGACTACGGTTCATAGGGCTACGGCTCACAGGTAAAAAAATGAATTTAAGTATAAAATGAATTTCTTGGTTTTAATACGTATAAACTATAGTTGGTATTAGTGGTCATTCCTGCGTGAATGACTACGTATATATATATTTACGTGAAATATATATATCTGGATGGTGTGGCGTTGTGATATGTATATGTTTGATGATTATATTGTTGAAAGAGTGAATTGAAACTGTGATGTGACATTGTGAGTCGTGTGGGAGTTCCTTAAAAGGTTTTGTTCTGAGGGCCAAGTGGTCCGAAGTCCGACAGTTACAGTGGTAACCTGTTATTAAGTCATCAGATGCTTGCACCTTGGTCAAGGGGGCAGGTTACGATACAGTTAGAGCTCTAGTCTGTCTGCAGTTGTACTTCTTGGGGGATAACTTTGTGTTATGGCACTCAAGGGTACATGTTTTTAAAAGAGAGTTTCGAGTGTATGCTTTCTTTTGTTGTCTGAAGAGGGACTTGATTTTATATTAGAGTGTGAGTTGAGATAATATGATTTATTGGGAGTTGATGGGTGATCATCGACTTTAGTTGGGAGTTGATGGGTGATCATCGATCTTAGTGTGAGTTGTTTGACTTCCTTATTGATTTTCCTTCTCATTCTAATGTTGATTTAATTGTAATCTCTTGAACTAAAATACACGCAGGGATTACTATGATGTTGAATTGTGTGATTTTAGGTGATCTCCTGAACTAATTTTCTATGCAAGGATTACTAATTTTTACCTAGTGTGATTGTATGTTTGGTTGTGTTTTTTGGAGTTAAATGTTGTTGCTTTAATTTATCTCACGAGTTGAGAAATTATAAGCATGAGTGACGTGAGTCATTTTAATTGAGTTTACTCATACGAGCTTAAAAAGCTTACCGGGTTTGTTGTTTGCAATCCCGGTGCACTATTCCATGGTGTAGCGGTTATTCCTGCAGGTGAGGACCACCAGGGCTGAGTACGGGGGCGTGGTTGCAGCAGTGTAGGTTCAGAACCTGTTTTTGTTAGTGTACTGCTGTTTTTGGTATGCTCCTAGCGAGCGTTTAGATTTGTATATCAGTTCTCTCGAGTTTTGTAAACACTTGTTGATGTGATATTCGACTTTAGTGATCGAGTCTTTATTGACGTTTTGTTGTTGCTTAGATTAATTTGAGAATGTTTCTATACTATTTTTGGGAAGTTGGTTAAGTTATCGCTTTTCGAATTCGAATATCTTTATTCAAAATTCGGGGCGTGACACTTTCTTTATTTCGTGTTGGCAGAAATTAAGGTGTGAGTTGCTTTCTTTATTTCGTGTTGGCAGAAATCAAGGTTTGAGTTGCTTTCTCTTATTTACGATTTGAAAGAAATCAATGTGTGAGTTGCTTTCTTTATTTCGTGTTGGCAGAAATCAAGGTGTGAGTTGCTTTCTCTTATTTACGATTTGAAAGGAATCAAAGCGTGAGTTGTTCTCCTTTATTTCGTGTTTTAAGGAATCAAAGTGTGAGTTGTTTTCCTTATCATTTGGGTGAGTTGCTTCCTTGAGTTGCATTACCATGGCTTTGGATATCGTGATTTGGAAATCCGCCTTTGAGCGTCAAATATGATTTCAAACATTACGTGAAGGGTTTTGTTTTGGACTATGATCATGGATTTGGATGCTGAATTGAGACATGAGCATATAGATTCCTTTATGAGTAGCCTTGTTGATGCATGCTATTGAAATAAGTGGAAATGATAGTTGATGCTGTGAAATATGCTTATTGACTGTTAGGTTAAGAGGACTTAAGCATGTTGTTGTTGTTGCTGGTTTTGAGTTTACTCATACAAGCTTGCAAAAGCTTACCGGGTTTGTGTTTGCAACCCGGTGCACTATTCCATGGTATAGAGGTTTATCCTACAAGTTAGGGTGAGCGTGGTTGAAGCCGTAGATTTTCCTTGCTGTTGCAGTGGTAGGTTTATTACCTAATTGTGCTATACACTTATTAGTCTTCCGCTGTGTAATGAGCATAGTGTGTGCAGTTACTTATTGAATTGATGTTTCAGTTTAATTTGTAAACTTTGCTTAATGTAATATGTGACTGTAAAGAGCGAGTATGTATTTACATTGTGGGTTCGGGACATCGTTGGGTGCCTTGTTTAAAGGAAAAATTTCTCAGCTAATTAGTATTGGTGTCCGAACCATCACGCCCGGTACTCTGTATTTTATGTAATTGTATTATTATTTATGTTTGAAATTCGGGGCGTGACATTAACTGCTCTTACCTTTGTAGTTCCCCTGTACTCTTTCTCCAAAACATCCTAAGCATCCTAGCTTGACTTTTATCTCATTGGAAACTCTTGGGAAGATCTCATTTAATAGACCCATTTGAATGATATAGAGAGCTTAGGCATCCTTCTTGATGTTGCTTTCTAGTATCATGTTCTCTGCATCTGTCAGAGTTTTCTCAGGATCAAGATCTTGGAATCCTACTTCAACAAATTTCCAAAGACCATGAGAGATGAAGAGTGACCTCATATTAACCCTCCAATAGCCGCAGTTTTCACCATAAAAGACTGGAGCTGGAAGGTTTTTTTTTTCACTAGAGTCATTTGACGTTGATTTCTTATTCTAGGAGTTTTTTTTCGCATCTTCTTCTTCTAGCTTCTTCTTCTTTTTCTTGACTTACAAACACCCAAAACTGTATTGATCTAATATAGCTCTGATACCATGTTAGAATCTATCTCTCTCACACCTACAATCATTCTCTAAACATATATTGAAGTAAAGAAGAAAGATGTAGATGAGAACTTTAGAAAGAAACTAAGATGAACAGAGAGCAGACCGGCCATATGTAGCTCTTGCAATATCTATTTTTGTTATCTGAAAAGATTACATCAGATGCTTAGGCTTATAACCTAAGACTTGGAGATGCTGCTGGGAAGAAATTCCAGGTTATGAAATAAAGACAAGGTTGCGTTTCTTATCCACAAATTAAACACATAAACTAAGGTCAAAGAACTATAATATATAAAACTCTGACCATTTAACTTAGAGTTATTATCACAAATGGTATCTGAACTATACCTCAATCTTATCAATGGTACCTGAACTTCAATTTTGATCACAACCAATACCCAAACTTTTCAATTTCATTTTAAATGGTACATAGAGCCACCTCCGGTCACTATTCCGACTAAAAACGGCATGGGAGGCAATCATAGTGATGATTTTTGTTGATTTCAAGGGTTGCAATCATATATAGTGATGATTTTTTGGTAATAGACTTGCCTTGAACTTGTTTCTTTTTTTTTCTTTTTTTTAGATTTGGTTTTTTTTGCCGGAATAGTGACCGAAGGTGGCCTTAGGTACCATTTAAAATGAAATCGAAAAGTTCGGGTACTGGTTGTGATCAAAATTGAAGTTCAGGTACCATCGATAAAATAGAAGATAAGTTCAAGTACCATTTGTGATAATAACCCTTTAACTTAACTAGGAAGTATAGTACAAGAAGACATTAATTCTACCAGATCAGGGCCGAATTTTCCCGGCCTCGCTGACGCCAATTCTGGCCACCTCAGGCCATGAAACCGGTCTCATCTAAACCGCGTCGTCCTCTTCTTCTTCTCTGTGGCGGTGGCGTATGACGAATTCGGTGGTGAAAGGCGCAGCAAGCAAAAAACTCTCTGCCCGACCCGTTTTCTTGACCCAATCGGAACTTTCAACTACGGCCACCGTTTCAGACGAAATCACTTGAGTTTTGAAGCCCTCCTGATGCTTGACAATCCCCCCAAGTGGTATAGCTCGAATAGATCGGAGGTGGACGAAGAGAGGATTTGAAGTTTCAGGATTTTCAATCTATTCTAGGTAAATTTCGGCTGTTTAGCTTAGAATTAGACCTTGTCATAGTTGAATGTTGTTGGGCTTGTTGAGGTGAAGCTTTTGACATAGGCCTTGCACCTCAAATCAGAGGTGACCTATTCATTACTCCTAAATTGAATCTCATTGAAACAATCAATCCAAATTACCCCAAAAATATATAAGACTGACCTGTTTAATGATTCATAAGATTTCTTAAACCAGATGGGCAGTCCCAGAAAATGTTGAGATATGTTTGAAGTGGTTAGAAGTTCTTGTTAGTCAAGGTTTGTTTTGTTCAGTCAAATAAACTCCTATGTTTTAGGAGAGTTAGAGAGTCAGTCAAGTTTGTTGAGTTTGTTTCTAGTTAGACCGAGTCCTCAGCTGGTTCACCACAATCTCAGGGTTGTTGAGACGTGGTTTTGCATTTTTTTTGAATTCCCTGTATTTCCAGTGGCTATTTAAAGCCAGTTCATTGATGTTAATAAAGTGAGATCATTCAGTTGAACTTGTAAGCCTGTGTTTTTCTAACATTCTGGTATCAGAGCCCGAAAGGGGCCTGAGTGTGAGAGAGATTAAACATTGTGTGTGTGTGTGTGTGAAGAAGAGTGTGAGAGTGAAAATAGAGAGAGTGTGTGTGAAGAAGACAACTCCGAGAAGATGGCCAATGAAGGACATAATTTGCTAAGCATCCCCAAGTTTGACGGTGACTATGATTACTGGAGTATGCTCATGGAGAACCTCCTCAGATCGAAAGAGTATTGGAGCATCATAGATCCTATCATACATAGAGCCTTCCTCCACAGCCGTGTTGACAGCCAGCCAGACCAAAACGCTAGAAGAACAACGATTGAAAGACTTGAAGGCTAAGAACTATCTTCTACAGTCCATCAACAAGTCCATTCTGAAGACTATTACTCAGAAAGAAACTGCCAAGCAACTGTGGGACTCGATGAAGATCAAATATCAAGGTAATGAAAGGGTTCAAAGGGCTCAACTCCAAATTCTTCGCAGAGAATTGGAATTACTGGAGATGAAGCTCGGAGAATCAGTAACCAACTACTTTGGCAGAGTGATGGTTGTAGCTAATGATATGAGAAACTGTGGAGAAGACATGCCATATGTAAAGATTGTTGAGAAGATTCTGCGTACACTCACATAAAGATTCAACTACATCGTGTGCTTGTTGTCAATTTTAATTTAGTACTCGCAAGTGCACGAATCAATTGTCAAATAGAGGTGCAAGCACGAGGTCATTCCCTCAAGGACTTATTGAGACAATTCTGCTATGACAAGTGTGCTATACTTAAGTGAAACAAACTGATTTTTATGATGTAGTTGAGTTTTAAACAGAAAATTAAAGAAAGAAAAACTAAAACTAAAGACAAGAATGAGCAATGAGATTCTTTAGAGTTTAAGAAACAGATTATGAAGATGCTAAAGCATTGAATCCACCACCTAATACTTCTATCCGATTCTCTAGTTGTTAACAATTGAATTCCCTAGATTTCATGCTAAAGATTTCCGTACATAAGTCTTATTGATCCCAGACATATGCCAAAGTTCTTCTAACTTATGAATTCCAACTTATTGATCCTGTATAGAACTCAAGTAGCCAAACTATAATTTACTCCACTCAATGATCTGGTTCAAGCAAATATGTTCAACTCCATTAAGCACAAAAGAACTAGGAAATCATGCAAAAAAGAATATCGACTATGATCAAGCACTTGTATCTTTAATTCACAACTCTTTAATCACAAGATTAAATTATCTTTTGGCCCCCTAGAAAACATCTACTCATTGATAAAGCATCATGTTCTCCAACCAAATAACTCATAAACAAAACCTAGGTCTTATTGATCCCGAGCAAAGATTTTGAATAAAAGTTCAAATGAAACGGTGATTAAGAGTTTAACATAGAAATCTAGAAATTCAATAGCAAACCAACTAAACAAATAGAATAGTCATATTAGGGGCTTCATCTCAGTCCTAGCTTAGAAGTTTAGCAATCCATAACTATGAAAAACATGACTAGAATCAAAGAAAACATGAAACAAACAATGGAAGAATTGAGGAACTCGGGTCCAGCGATGGTGAGAGCTTCTCTTCTCCTTGTTCTCTGCGGAATATGCTGCCTCTTGTGTCTCTCCACGTTCTAGGTTTTCTGCCTTGTATGTCCCTCCCAATTCCTACTTGACTTCGGCTTCTTAGGTCTTCTAGTCCAACTTGGAATAGATTTCTTCTCTCCAAAGAAACGCAGGGTTATTAAAGTCAATGCAAGAAATTACTTCAAATATGTCAAACACGTTCAGTCTTATTCCATTCAAGTGCTAAGAACAACGGACTTGGGCCTCACAAGTCAGATTCCGAAAGGATATGCAAAATCCGTCAGAATCTGCCTTCCCGAACTAGGTTCACTTAAATCATCATAACTTGCTCCACAAGAGTGCGAATCCACTTTCGTAAAATTCCTCAGAAGCTAACATCTGTATCTTTCCAATGGTATAAGGCTCGCCTGCTAATTCCTTGTGAGAAGGTACAATTTAATCCGTGAAGTTGACGCACAACAGAGCCAATTTTGGACACTCAGGATAGCAAGCACCCTTTCAATCTTGCGTCTGACTTTAAGCTCCAAATCTTTATTTTCTCCAGTTTAACCTACAAAACACAAACACAAAGTAAATGATTCAAAAATGATAAGAACTAAGCCTAGAATCCTACATTTAAGGGTATAAAAATGTATGAAATTATGAACCTATCAGTGCTCAATCGAAGAATCAAAGGATATTGATCATCTCACTATTGATCAATTGCAAAGTTCCTTGCTTGTACATGAGCAAAAATTCATAAAGGCTGGAGGAGATGAGCAAGCACTGAAGGTGTCATATGAGGACAGAACAGGAGGACGAGGGAGAGCACGAGGAGGCTTTAGAGGCAGTGGAGTTATGAGAGGCAGAGGCAGAGGTAGAGGTCTGAATAGAGCAACCATTGAGTGTTTTAAGTGCCATCAGTTGGGGCACTTTCAGTATGAGTGTCCAAAGTGGGAAAAGGCTGCCAATTATACCGAGATAGATGAGGAGGAAGAATTGCTTCTAATGGCTTTTGTGGAAGAGAACAAATCAAGTAGAGAAGGGGTGTGGTTCCTTGATTCAGGCTGCAGCAATCATATGACAGGGAACAAACAGTGGTTCACTGAATTCGATGAAGATTACAAGCACTCTGTGAAGCTTGGAAACAACATGAGAATGGCTGTGATGGGCAAGGGCTGTGTCAAGCTACAAGTTGGAGATGTCAAGCAGGTAGTGTCTGATGTCTATTATATTCCTGAATTGAAAAATAATCTGCTCAGCATAGGTCAATTGCAAGAGAAAGGCCTAGCTATTCTAATTCAAGATGGAGCTTGCAAAGTCTATCACAAGACAAGGGGTCTTATCATGCAGACACAGATGACAACAAATCGTATGTTTGTGGTGCTTGCACATGTAGCTGCCCAACAATCAAATTGTCTCAACACTACCACAGAGGACATCACTGAGCTGTGGCATCAAAGGTACGGCCACTTGAGTCATAAGAATCTATGTACCTTGCAACACAAGAATTTAGTGAAGGGACTGTCTCAACTTAAGCCTACAAACAAAGTATGTACAAGCTGCATGGTTGGAAAACAACACAGAGATGCCATACCTAAGAAAACCAAATGGAGAGCTTCAAAGAGGCTTCTGCTTATACATGCTGATTTGTGTGGTCCCATAACTCCAGCTTCAAACAGTGGAAAGAGGTACATATTAAGCTTTATTGATGACTATAGTAGGAGGATATGGGTGTATTTTCTTGTTGAAAAGAATGAGGCATTTGCGATGTTTAAAGTATTTAAAAACTTTGTTGAAAAGGAGATAGGATTGTATATTTGTTGCTTGAGAACAGATAGAGGTGGTGAGTTCACCTCAAAAGATTTCAACGAGTTTTGTACTACTCATGGCATCAAAAGACAACTTACAGCAGCGTACACACCCCAGCAAAATGGAGTAGCAGAGCGTAAGAATCGTACTATAATGAATATGGTATGATGCTTACTCACATAGAAGAAGATACCAAAGTCTTTTTGGCCGGAAGCTGTGAGATGGACAGTCCATGTTCTTAATAGAAGTCCTACAGTAGACGTGAAGAACAAGACACCGGAAGAGAGCTGGAGTGGTGTGAAGCCCAATGTTGATTATTTCAGAGTGTTCGGATGCATAGGCCGTGTGCATGTTTCGGATGTCAAGAGAACAAAACTTGAAGACAAAAGCTTCAAAGCCATTTTGCTTGGTGTCAGTGAAGAGTCCAAGGCTTATAGGCTCTTCGATCCTATTGCAAAGAAGGTAGTGACCAGTAGAGATGTTGTGTTTGATGAAGGCAGCTGTTGGGATTGGAGTGAAAAAGAAACTGATCTGGAAGTGCTTACTTGGGGCTAGAATGAAGAGCAAGAAAGTGCAGCAGAAGATGAAGGTGACAATGAAGCAGATGAAGAGCAAAATGAAGCTGAAGCCGACAGTAATGAAGCAAGTTCTAATAGCATCAATACTCGTGAAAGTTCACAAGAAGAAGCAGCTGAAAAAAGAAGAGTTACAAGGCTTCCAACATGGATGAGAGACTATGAAAGTGGGGAAGGTTTGTCTGAAGAAGAAGATTATTAGCTCAAAAAGGCACTTTATGGCTTACGACAGGCACCAAGGGCATGGTATAGCAAGATTGAAGGATACTTTGTTGAGTCAGGCTTCGAGAAATGCAGCTATGAGCACACACTATTTGTGAAAGTTGAAGAAAAAGGTAAAATTTTGATCATAAGTCTTTATGTTGATGATCTTATTTTTACTGGAAATGATTGTGTTATGATTGAGAATTTTAAGAAGTCGATGATGCATAAGTTTGAAATGACGGATTTGGGAGAAATGAAATACTTTCTGGGAGTTGAGGTTAAGCAAGGAGCAGGAGGGATACATTTGTGTCAAAGTAAATATGCTAAGGAAGTGCTCGACAAATTCGGAATGACAGAGAGTAATCCTGTGAGGAATCCAATTGTGCCTGGTTCAAAATTGTCAAAAGAAGGAGGTGGAGCTGAGGTAGATGGAACTCGGTATAAGCAACTTGTTGGCAGCCTTATGTATCTGACTGCTACTAGACGAGATCTTATGTATGTAGTTTGTCTCGTCAGTCGGTTTACGGCTCATCCAAAAGAAGCACATTGGGCAGCAGCTTAAAGGGTTCTACGTTATCTCAGAGGAACTGTTGATATGGGAGTATACTATAGAAGAGAAGTGCTTGATGATTTCGTGGGATATTGTGATAGTGATTATGCTGGCAATGTTGATGATTCTCGAAGTACAACTGGTTTCGTGTTCATGTTGAGTGCTGGGGCAGTATCTTGGTCTTCACAAAAACAGCCTATTGTAACATTGTCGACTATGGAAGCAGAGTATGTTGCTGCTGCAGCTTGCGCCTGTTAGTGTGTATGGATGCAGAGAGTTCTTAATAATCTTGGCTATGATCATTGTAAGTGTGTTACTTTATTTTGTGACAATACTTCTACAATTAAATTAGCCAAGAATCATGTGTTTCATGGTAGGAGCAAACACATCAATGTGAGATTTCATTTCATTCGAGATCTTACAAAGGATGGTGTTGTGAAACTTGAATTTTGTGGGAGTAGTGAGCAGCTCGCGAACATATTCACAAAACCCTTGAAGCTAGAAGCATTTGAAAGGCTTCGGAAAATGCTTGGAGTCGTGGCCAAAAAGGAAGTAAACTGAACTACTCTCAGCAACTTCAGTTTGGGGGAAGGATTGTTGAGATATGTTTGAAGTGGTTAGAAGTTCTTGTTAGTCAAGGTTTGTTTTGTTCAGTCAAATAAACTCCTATGTTTTAGGAGAGTTAGAGAGTCAGTCAAGTTTGTTGAGTTTGTTTCTAGTTAGACCGAGTCCTCAGCTGGTTTACCACAATCTCAGGGTTGTTGAGACGTGGTTCTGTATTTTTTTTGAATTCCCTGTATTTCCAGTGGCTATTTAAAGCCAGTTCATTGATGTTAATAAAGTGAGATCATTCAGCTGAACTTGTAAGCCTGTGATTTTCTAACAGAAAACACAAAACTCCTCTCTAAACTCAAGAAACCCATACATTCCACAATCCCTCATGCATTCGTCTCTGGCAACCAAGAAAGAACCCTAAAATTAAATTTCTTTTGCACTAGAACACAATCCAATCCACACAAGCAGACAAATAGAGCAAACCCATTTGGGCACAAATTCCTAAACACACAAATCCTTTATCCAAGAGTAACAAAAATTCCAAATTCAAGAACCCAAATTTCACAAAGAAATTCTCTTACTGTTAGTACCTTTAACAAGCCATGCTTTTAGCATTTAAGGATTTGATGTGGGGATCCAGAATAGCTAGCAATACCAGAATACAGACCCAAGAAACCAAAACAAACAAAAAAATATGCAAGAAACAGAGAGGGTATTAGAGAGTGTAATGCATGCGCGAGGTGGGGGGATTTTAGATTCTTGGAGGGAGCTTTGGACTTTACTGGTCTAAGAAGAAAGAAGAAGATACAGGAGAAGTTGAATTATGCATCTTTGATCTTTGGGAAAAATGCACAGACAGTGCCTAGACACTTCGAGTACTGTCAAAATGATACCTGAACTTTAAAATTTATCAATGTGATACCTGGACTTATATTTTCTTATCAACGTAGTACCTATGTCAACTTTCCGTCACGGCGCCGTCTATTTGACCACGTGTAACGCACGTGAGGCCGGAAATGAGAGTTAAATGACTGATGTGCCCTCAAATTATTTTTTTATCTCAATCATAATTTAATATGAATAAAATAATTAATTTTTTTATAATTAATTCTCAAAAAAATGAATTTGAAAGCTTGTTCATCATCGGTTCTTTTCTCTCATTCATCATCAGTTACCCATAATTTCTTCTTCTCTCTCATTTATCATCAGGAGATTGAACGAGGACTTTGAAAGCTTGTTTCTTTGAAATTGAATTGGGGCTGGTGTTTGGGAAATGATGATATAGCGGCCATGTGAGGTTCTTCAGAGGCCATCTTTCAATTTGAATCAAGTAATTAAGGTGTTCTTTTCTTGCTTCCATGGTTCTTGAACCCAGACAGAAAAGAAAACACAACCACCAACAGAAAACCAAACTTCTTAGATTCCAAAATTGGAAGATGGGCTCTCTCTCTATGGTCTATACTTATTTTTTACTCTCTACTTTGTAGAACACCTTCACCAACCAAAAACCAAACTTCCTCAACCGATTTTGGTAGTGATATCCATAACCAAACTTTCTCATACATTTTGTGTCTTCAATCCAACAACTCAAAACTCAAATCAAAAGTGATAATCTTTTCTTATATCAGAATATGGGGTACCTTTCTTGCAAAGCTGAATCTGCTGTCTCTGTCTCCAATTCCCAAATCGCATCATCCGATGAAAAACCCATCAAGATCCAACACTTTGATTATATTGATCTCGTGGCTGCCACCAATGGCTTCTCTGATCAGAAGCTCTTAGGCAAAGGAAGCCATGGCTATGTCTACAAAGCTGTACTTCGGGGCCGTCTTGTTGCCGTCAATAGACCCTCCAGATCTCATAGCCGAATTCCCAGACCCACTTAGATTTCTGGGCTTGAAGCCACCAATGAAATCGAGATCTTGTCAAAGATTCAGAGCCCAAGATTGGGCAATCTTTTGTCGAGTTTTTGAAGATGAACAGGAATGGGTTTTCCTATTGCTGGGATTTCTTTTGCTTTTTTTGCTGGGTTTAAGAAGATGAAGATGAAGAATTGTTAGGTTCAGACTTATTGGATTCAGATTTTTTTTTTTTTTTTTTGAGTATGTATTGGATTGGGATCTTGGTTAATAGAACAAAGTAAAAAAATTTATTCATCTTTTATTTTCAATATAATAAATTATTTAGTTTTTATTTTTAATTTTGAATTTTGAATTTATTCTTTTAAGATTTGTTGGAGTGAAAAAGTCTTTTTTGCCCTCATTTTCAGCCTCACGTGCGTCACACGTGGTTAAAATTGACGGTGTCATGACGGAAAGTTGACGTAGGTACTATGTTGACAAGAAAATATAAGTCCAGGTATCACATTGATAAGTTTTAAAGTCCATGTATTATTTTGACAGTACTCGAAGTGTCTAGACAGTAGACACTATCTGTGCATTTTCCCCTTGATCTTTATACTTCCACTGTAGATGCCTCAACGGAAATTATAAAATATATTGCGATGCGGTTAAACGTTGTCGTTTTGGTGATCTAGATTACTGGACCTATCCACAATTTGAGTAAAAAATTCACCCTACGACTTCGTGTTTGTGTTTGTGTTTTTTTTTCTTTTTCTTTTTCTCTATGTACCTTTTGATCTTAACGTCTATGATTCTTTTTCGAACTCACTGCAGAATTTAATTCAACGGGTTAGACGCCATGCACGTATAATAGGGCATCTAACTAAACTCAACGTCTAGTCTCATTTGGTTTTTGTCCATCTTCTTCTTTTTTTTTTGTGTGAATTTTTTTTTTTTTTTGAAAGGGGTGTGAATTTTTTTTTTTGAGTGAAGAATGAATCTTGATTGGCTTTGCAAAGATTTTGTTGTTGACTCAACTGACACCAAAAGATTATGCAATAGTAATAATGTATTTGACAACTTTCACGTGTCATATGATTGGTTGATGAGATTTTTTTATTACTAGAAATCTGTACATAGGAGAATAATTTATTGTATTAATTAAAACTTAACAACTAGGAGGTTGGAAGTAATTTAAGGAGTGTCGACTTTTGCTCTGCTAGGGAAGAATCCCTAGCCATCAGACTAATTGAGTCCTGTGAAGCGATGGCGGAGGAGAGAGCGACGACTACTCTTGACTATCGGAGGAGGTCATTATGAGCCTAGTTGGGGGTGGGGATGCTATCCAGGACCCTTTTTTCTACTTGTGTGGTCGACTTTTGACCAAGAAACTGGTGGTGATCCTGTCATTCCCAGCACTGATCTCCAGTGTATGGGTATTGAAAGAAAGAGTTCTGATCCGACAAGAGGATGAAGGAATTTTCGTCTTCCAATTTAAGGATTCGGAGGTGAAGAATCGAGTCATTAATGGAGGACCTTGGTTCTATACCAACTCCATGCTGCTTCTAGCGGATTATGACGGCGTCAATGCTCTCGAAGAGGCGCCGCTGCATTTCCTCGGGGTGTGGGTGGTGGTCTAGGGCTTGTGCGTAGGCGTAGCTATGCGCAATGACAGAGCGCTAACCCTAATCGAGAATGTTTTGGGGAAGTTCATCTGCTTTGATTAGACTGCTTTGGAGAAGAAGGAAGTTGTCTAGAGGATCAAATTCATCCATGACGTTTGTCGGCGAATCTGGGCTAGGTGCACCTTCTGTTTTTCTCCAGAGATCTCGATGGTTCTTGACCTTAGGTACGAGAAGTGTCATGGCATATGCACAGGCTGTGGATTTTTCGGCCATGAGGGGGCAGGCTGTGATAATGGATTGGCAGAAACCACGGCGGTCTTGGGGCTGGGCCTGCCGTCTATGATTGGAAGTTCGGGTTTGGAGCTGGTGCCATCTCTTGTGGCGGTACACTAGCCGTCTTTGACTAGAGGGCTACCAGAACCTGGGCAGGGGTTGCAGGTGGTTGGGCAGACGCCGAAGATGACAGAAGCGGCGTGGCCCGAGCCTGAGTCTATTGTTGCGTCTTTCTAGGCGGGAAACCCTAAGTTCAAATTAGGGTTTCCTGTTGTGACACGTGGCAGTGGGCCAGGAGGAGTTTTGGGTTTTCGGGCTTCTGTTGGGCTGAGGTCTATGGATCCTTCCTTTGGGGAGCCTGTTAGGGTTTTGGGCATCTAATGGCAGCGAGAAGATGACCATGTGGTGGATGGGAAAAGGCTAAAGCAAGTGATTGCCTTATGGAGGTGTAGTCGGAGACTTTAGGGCTGGAAATGTCTTCTTTGGAGGACGTTCCAGTTGCTTTTGTTGAGAAAGTGCAGAAGAAGAAGAGAAGACCCCGTGGTCGGAGGAACAAACCCCAAGCTTGCAACGACGACGGGTCTTAACCTTACTACTCTGGGTCGTAGCTGTTTGCCAATTGATGAGTGGCGATGTACACTAGACAGGCCTTTAGGCGTCAAAGCTTGTCTTTTCAGTGGCTATGTTTCTAGGGTGGGATGGGCTTATGAGTCTTTTAGCTTTTTGTTTTTAGTTGTTTTTTGGTTTTAGGTATTTCTGCTTTGCGCAGTTTGGATTGTGCATTGAGCTGTATTACAAAGGATTTTTGAATCGTAGCTTGACCAAGAGAGGTTCGTTGACATTATTAATGGAATCCAATTCCGTTTCCTTCAAGAAAGAAAAAAAAAAAAAAAAAAACAACAACAACTAGGAGGTCAGAGGTTTTACATGTACTCAACCTTACTTTTGAGTTATATACATGTCGAGAAAATAGACGTGCACTATTAAGCTTTTAGCATAAAAATGGAAAACACTATGAGTTTAAGTTTATATACGATTATAGACATCAAATATCCTAATTAACTCGGGACAATTCACGTTGTGCGTGATTAAGAACAAAATTAAATAGAATTTCAAAAATTTCTTCACTAGGCTAATGTATTTAAATTCAATAATACGAGACCATGAGACAATATATATATATATATATATATATATATATATATATATATATATATATTAAGGAAAATCATAATGAACATGAAGTAAATCGACATTTTAGTTCCTCAAATTTATTTTGATCTCAACTTCATACCGAGAGACAATATTACTCATCCTCAACCTAAAGATGAACTTCAATGAACACAAACGCACTCATAGCTAGGTGATGAAATTATTTTACAAAAACGATAGGGTGGTTGTTTTGTTAAGACGACACACTCAAGTTATAAAAAAGGGGGGTGAAATCCACACTCCCCATTCTATGTGTTTTTTTTTTTTTGTAATTTAATTTTGTTTTTTATGAGAATATTAACCAAAGAAGGAAAGTGAGAGTGTAGATTACAAATTAGAGAGTGTGAATTTCTGCACTTGTGTAGGGATGTAAAATGGATCTTGAAGTAGATTGACCGTGGGAAGATGGATTTGTCGATCCCTCTCCTTAGTCCTTATCGAGCTTTTCGGGTATAGGTTGTCGGGCTCAATTCGGATTTGGACTTTGGACTATCTTAAAAATTAGTTAATTGACAAAGTTCGAGCAAGTAGCCGAATACAGTTGGGGTAAGATAGACTTGATTCGTTACCATGTTTGGGCCAGAGATGAAGACCACATCCAGGTACGTATTATTTCGCATGATAATCAATACTAAGGGGTTTGGAAAGGCCTGCTCACCTAAGGGACAATTTTTAAGGGACTGTGAGAGACAAGTGAATCTGACGGCTGAAAATAAATGCACAGTTTTAAGTTATTATAATTTCTGCTTTTATATTTAATACATGTGGTTAAGATGCATTTGTCCCTCACAGTCCCTTAAAACTGTCCCTTAGGTGAGCAAATCTGGGGGTTTGGATATATGATTTGATTCTTTTCTTCTTCTTTTTTGGTCTGGATCCCAACTTAGAACTGGTTCCATTTCCTCCTAATACAGTATTACTTATTAGCTTCAATTCCACGCGCATATTGTACAGTTAGAAGCTAACTCAAATATATTAGTTAGCAACCTCAGTTTCAATTTCTCATCAGATCCTTCTTAAATTTAGGGCTGGCTTTGGCACGGTTACCATGTTTTTTGGGCTGAGTCGTCTACCGACCGAAACCTGTCGGTATGCTCAAACTCAATACCACTACCGTGCCAAAACAAGTCGGTACCGAAGCTTTCGGTTACCGACTTTTCGGTCGGTTTAGTTTCGGTTCAGGCCCAACCGAAATAGATGAATGGGCCCAATACTAATTGGTATTTTTTCAGCCCAATTATTCATTCTAGCCTGTTTTAAGCCCATTTTTTCTGGGCAGTTTTTACCAAATACTTAATACTCAACTCTCTGCAATTTTCTGAATAAATACCTCTTCATCAAAGTCTATTCCTCACTTTCTTATGAAGATGTGAGTTCTAGACTTGATGTTTTTCTCTCAGCTTTTCTCCTATAGTTAATAATGTTCCAGTTCTACATTACAATTTACAAGTTCACAAATCATATGTCACTGATTTCTAAGTCTAAACTATTTAAATATTACCTATTTGAAGTTAGGAACTATAAATATTCAAAGGAACAAAAATCTGCTAGTGATTTGATGATTCTTATCACTTAACAAAAAAAACACAGCAGCTATATCTTTGAATTGGAGGTCTGCAGCATCCAAATCTTCAAGTAGCGGTTGTTGTAGAAGAGTTCGCACCTCCCAAACTCAGTGCAGCAGTTCCTTCAAAGTAAAAACCACAAAAAGAATAAAAACAGCAAAGTCAATATAGTAACAAGTTGATGAAAATATAAAAATATGCAAAGTTAATATTTTCAGATTATTAACTTTCTGCAAGCAAGTCATTTACACATAATCACAGTTCAAATAATCAAAACACAACCAAGCACATACAAGTTTACTTACCTAATCAAAGATCTCGATCTCCTCTATGCTTCTGCACAAACTGATTTGCAATGACCAGCGATAATCGTTGACAGTAAGTTACTTTCATGTTGGCAGCATATGGTATACAAGTTAGATTCAGGTAAAAAGCACAAATGATACAGATCCCAGTTGAACTAAATAAGCAAGCTGGAAGTGATTGTTTGATTATATACACAGAACAATAAGCAAGCATATAATCAAGTCATAGTAAATGTTGAAGATTTATATCTCAGTGTCTAATGAGACACATGAACGACCCAGAAAGCATCAAAATTCTAGTAAGTGAACTAGTACTCCACAACAACAATTCACGAAAAATGAAACAGACTAATTGAGACATCGAAGAAGATTACTTACTTCACTCTATCAAAGTTCAGACCCATTTGTTTCCCACCATCTTGGCCTGTACAAAATCACTTAATAGATTACATTTTTATCATACAAATTAGACAAGACTAAAAGGAGATAGATAATAGATTTTACCTAATTCGTTGTGCTCTGAACCACCAGTTGAACACCATATAAGTCTCTGAACAACCGCTTCAACCAAGCAACTAATCTAGGTTTTCGAAAGATTTGGGGATTTCAACTCAGTAAATCTTTGTATAATTGGGGCTAGAATCAAAAAAATGGGGCTGGGTTCTGAGAGAAAGAGTATGGAGTCCAGAGAGAGAGAGAGAGAGCGCTGCTGTTTCTTTCGGGAATGAGGTCTGAGCCTCAACCCTTTAGGTTTTCCCACTCTCCACTCAGATCCAACGATTGTGATTAATTGCTGCTAGAGATGAACGGCCCATATCATCCTATTAATAACAATTATTAAAAAATTATAAGAACCCATTTCGGTCAGTTCGGTAATACCGAACCTCTCTAATTTGCAATACCACTACCGAGCCGTGAACATATGTTCGGTACGGCAGTACCGTACCATAGCTTCGGTAACCAAATCTCTCGGCGCCGACTGCAACGGTTCGGCCGGTTTGCGGCTGGTTTCGACAGGTTTGGTATTTCAAGCCAGCCCTACTTAAATTCAAGTTCACTCACGTACATACAGCAGCTCGATCTCAGCTGCCCTCTGTTCGATCTCCTTTGGTCGCTATTAATTAACTCCAACGTGCAATGGTAATTACTTGTTTTGATTCATGATTTTGTATATGCTAGTTAATCCGTTTAATTTAATTTATTAATTAGAGTGGATTATGCATGTTAATTACGACAGTCTTGAGGAATCCAAGAAAACCGTTGTTTCAGTCGGGCCGTTTGGATCATTGGATGAGCGAGCAAAACGCTTTGATGATGGAATACACTCAGCAGTTACAGGTCTGATGATAACTTATTTGAGAGATTACAAACTTGACTACGTCCAGTTTGAATATTACGACGACGGAATCTCAGTTTCGTCAGACAGGCATGGTAAACAGAGCATTGGGGTAGCGCTCTTTGAGGGGCTCTCCGGCCCCAGCGTCAGAAACCAAGGCTTATACGTACTCATTCTAAGTCCATACATATCAGTTAGTTTTCCAATTTCTAAACACTAATTAATTGACTGGTCTAATTTAATTACTGATTCATGCAGATCAGGTTCAATTATCCAGACGAATTTTTGACTTCAGTTCATGGATGTTATGTAGCAGACAAGACCGGGTGCCTTGTCATCTCGCTTACATTTATCACCAACAGAAAAACTTATGGACCCTTTGGCTGGACTACTCAAGATCCCATCATAACAGGCTCTTTTTCAATTCATGTGTCTGGAAGTCAGATTGTTGGCTTTCATGGCACATTAAACAAGTTGGGTGGTATTAGTTCACTAGGAGCCTACCTAAAGCCTCATGATCAACAAACTGGATATCCTCCGTCACCAGCTCTGGTAATATTGTGTTAATCAAAATGTTATCTAATCAATTTTTTTCTTGGTCTGAATCAAGATGTTCTTCTCTGCATGATTTTCATTTTTTTTATTTGGACAAGAATCAAAATGTTCTAATACGTCCATATATATGGTGAACGTGCAGATGCTTTATCCATCAAAGCCTCCACATCCACATGATGGATATCCTTATCAAACCAAGCTCAAGAAAGATGATGACGAACCTCAAAAGCAGAAACATTATGAAATTTCAAATATTCGATCGAGTTAGCAGAAATGAGGGAGACCATAATGGAGCTTTCTATTTGGGTGACACGTATATGAACTATTATATCAAAAAACTACACATAGCGCACAAATAATCTCAATCAATCGAAATAAAGTAAAATTAGATAAAAATCTCGGTTACGCCTTGGGATAACACCTTCTAGCCAGAGACCCTAGCCTCCCTTTGTGTGTTTATGTCTATTGTAGCATATGTAATGACTTAATAGGTGAGCCTCAATGAGTGTCATTATTGTGACTCGTATTGTAGATGTTGAATATAATAAGGAAAGTTTAGAATAGAGCTAGAACTAGTTTTTATGGTAAAAGAGAGTGATATTCACACTCTCTTTTTACTCTCTGTTTTCCGTTAACACTTCTCAATTTTATTACTTCAAACACCATACTGCCCTTTATCTCTTTCATTTATGCTATTGATCTGCAATTTCTATCTTCCCTGTACGTGTAGTAAGGATTCTTTCTCACACACAATTCTATATATCCTAACTAAATTATCAGAATCTCATCACATGTGAACCAAATCAACTTTTGACAAACTGTTCCTTGGGACAATGTGAAATATCAAAATCACAATCATAATTAACTAGAAGTCGAGATTTTGGAGGCAGACAAAAAGAGCTCAATTTCTTCCCACAAAAATGAAGTCATGACCAGCTTGAGAAAACAGACTACGTGAAATTCACACTTCTCATTTCACAATTCACACTCTATGTAATGACTTGATAGTTGAGTCTAATGAATTGTGACTGGTATTGTATAGGTTAAAGATAATTAATAGCAAGGAAAAGTTTGAATAGAGCTAGAAGTAGAAACTAGTTATTGATGCCTTGATGGTAATTATATAAGTGGAGTCTCTGATTACTATTAGCAGTCCCTTTTGAATTTTATTCGATTGTATTGCTTCAAATCCCTTTATTTCTTTCATTTGTGCTACTGGTCTGCGTTTCCTGTCTCCCGTGTATAGTAAGGACTCCCTCACACATAGTTTGTAGATCCCAACTAAGTTCTCATATGTTAACCAAATCAACTTCTGATAAATTGTTTCTTCAGGCGCTGACAAAAATCAAATGTCATTATGGTAAAATACAAAATCAAATATAAAAAATTAGAAAAGAAAACAAGAGTGCAGCGGTGAAACACAATTTCAATTTAAAAATTGCTACAAGCAATTTCCTAACTTTTTTTCTCTTTAGTTATTGAAACTTGAGACCAAAATACATTAAGTTTTTGGTTATTACACCGGACATCACACACGGATATAATGCTAGTAGACATAAAGTAAACCCAAGTGCACCTAATTTGTTTAGCAAAACAATAAAAGTTGTTTAGTTAAAAGGAATAAAGGATTAAAACAACAAAAGTTGTTTAGTTAAAAGGAATAAAGGTAGTTGTTTAGTTAAAAGGAATAAAGGATGTAAAATGGCTTTAAATGGGTCAGGAAGGGCCATCTCAAGTCAGAGGTCACGTTCACGTTGGGCTGGGCTCAACCCATTGTTCATTTTCAAAAGCCTAATCTAAAATGCAAGATGAGTGCAGAAAGCCAGCCTATCAGTATACCCTACGGGCTATCGGAACGAAGTAGCTCGACCGTGGGGAGTGGAGAAGCTCCTTACTTTGATTTTTTGTTCGCCTCTTCCTAAAGTCTGATTCAATTGCCTCTCCTTGCACAGAAAAAGGGCTTCTCGGTCCCGCTCCTTCTCGAGCTTTTCGGCCAAGCTTCAAGTATAGGTTGTCGGGATCAATTGGGTTTGGACGCTGGACCATATTAATTTTTAAGAGATATTATTTGGAAAAGTTTGAGCTAAGTACATGCAATTTGGTGTTTTTGATGAAATGGATCTATTCTACTACATTAAGATCAGATTTTGATTTTTTTGTTTCTCATTTCTCCTGAAAAAATAAAACAACAACAAGAAGAAGAAGATCAAATTTGTTTTAGAAGTCAGTAACAATCATTAATCATAGCACGTCGACAAGTCTTACTAGTTATCCACTACTTATCCTAGCTGCTCGAGTTCTACGCACTCTTTATTTCAATCTCTATCAAATATGGAGACTTGGTCAAAAGAGTCGAGAATTATGATTTAACTTTATCAATAAGTTTGGTAAACTTCCACTCAAGTTTTCTGGTCTGATAAGTTTCTTAAAGTCATGAGGTTTATTTGGCGATTAAACATGTAGATCTACCACTTTAAATTCAATTAATCGAGTGCTGGACTAGAGCTAATGCCGCCTGGTACTTGATGAAATACTTAATGGGACAAAGTCAGTTGCATTAATTAGAATGGCTACGAAATTATAATTAGCTAAATCCAAAGGAGCTAGCCAGATGCATGCTTCTGGTATATGCTCACATGCATACTGCCTAACTCACCCGATTAATATTCAACTACAAAAAGTGATGGCAGCGTCAAAATAGTCAATTTTTGGTGGCCAAATCAATGGTTATTTGCTTTTCCTTTTATCATTTTTGTAATGACAAATGCTTTACATCGACCTCATCTATGTTTATGTATATGTGGATTAATAGGATGCATCTTATTTTTGTATATATTCATATATAGGCCGCCGCCAAGCATTAATATAAGTTTATTTCATATATAGGCCGCCATGCATCAATATAAGCTAAAATATCCAGAAGGGAATGCATTTTATATTCATCGCAATCAGCCTAGGAGAAACTTGATTAATCTCCATGTCTATAAATAGAACCCAATTGGATGACATGACAAAAACCAAACCAGCTAGCTATTCTTTTCTATGGCTATGGCTACTATATTTCTTCCATTCACGACTAGCATCATGTTTCTTTTGGGACTTCTGGTGGCAATCCTTTCTATACCAGGTGAAATCTCTCTCTCTCTCTCTCTCTCTCTCTCGTCGAAGTTATGTTTTTAGCAGTTTAAGTTAGTTCTAGTATATCCAAAAATTAATAATAATGATGATAGTACACTGTTCTGAAATTATTGCATAAAAATATATATTTATGGACTTCTCGAGTTGTATTCTTAACGCATGCATGGTACTGGTTAGAAATTATTCTGTATATTCGATTACATCATGTCAGTCACTGGTTGTTCCCGATTGAAATGAAACACGTAGATCATGGCTCCTGTATTTTATAGTCCGGATTGAAGTTATGTGAGATTCGGACCTAGCTAATTTAACGTACTCTATGTATGCAGGCGCACAATCATCAGTAGGTGTTTGTTATGGAATGATGGGCAACAATCTCCCTTCCCACTCGGAAGTCATATCTCTTTACAAATCAAACAAGATCAACCGGATGAGACTCTACGACCCAAACCACGGTGCTCTTGAAGCTCTCCGAGGCTCCAACATCGAACTCATCCTCGGTGTTCCAAACTCGCTCCTTCAGGACTTCGCTAAAAACCCCTCCAATGCCCAAAATTGGGTAAAAACAAATGTCCTCAACTTCTACCCTAGCGTCAGAATCAAGTACATTGCCGTTGGAAATGAAGTAAGCCCCGTTAACGGAGACACATCTCTGGCTCAGTTCCTCCTCCCCGCCATGCAGCACGTGTACCAGGCAGTCAGAGCAGCCAACCTACATGACCGAATCAAGGTCTCAACCGCCATCGACACGACCTTAATAGGAGTCTCTTACCCTCCATCCCAAGGAGCATTTCGTGGTGACGTGAGAGGCTATCTGGACCCAATTATCGGCTACTTGGTTTATGCTAAAGCACCACTGCTTGCTAACATATACACATATTTTAGTTATGTTGGGAACCCTAGAGACATCTCTCTTCCTTACGCCTTGTTCACTTCGCCTTCGGTTGTTGCTTGGGATGGTAATAAAGGATACCAAAACCTGTTTGATGCGATGCTGGATGCTTTGTACTCGGCTCTTGAGAGAGCATGGGGTGGTTCTTTGGAGGTTGTTGTGTCCGAAAGCGGGTGGCCTTCGGCAGGTGGCTTTGGAACGTCTCCTGAGAATGCTCGGACTTATTACTCCAAATTGATTCAGCATGTGAAAGGGGGCACCCCAAAGAGGCCTGGTAGGGCCATAGAGACTTACTTGTTTGCCATGTTTGATGAGAACCAGAAAAACCCAGAGCTGGAGAAACACTTTGGGGTTTTCTACCCTAATAAACAGTCAAAGTATCACCTCAGTTTCGGGGGAGGAAGACTAGAAACTAGTACTTCTGCTGAGTATAATGTTACTAGTTCCCTCAAGAGTGATATGTAATAGCATTTGTAGTACATCAATATCCAAAGTGTAAGTGTGTTTCTTGAAATTAATAAGAGAATAAGTTCTATTTATCAAGTGCATGAGTAGTAGTAAAAGTTAATCTTCACTTATTGTATGTGGCTTAAAGGTCGATCGTGAGTGAGCGTGAGTGAGTTTAGACTCGTATGTATTACTTTAATATTGATTTAATACGGTTATATGATATTAATTAATTAATTTATTTATTCAATCCTCAATAAATTAATTTTACGGTTAATAATTTCTTAATGTATACTAGCATTTTTCCACACATGCTCTGCATGTGCAAGTTATTAAATTTTTTTTTCAGAAAAGAAAAAAGAAAAAAGTTGGTTATTGCAGAGAAAAGAAAATGGGAGAGAGAAAAGTGGGTTGTGGATATTTTTTTTCAAATTTTTTTAATAAAAATATATTTTGTAAATGTCTGAATTATCCTTGTGAGCTTAATTATCCTTGTGATTTAATTAATTTTCAAAGTTTATTAATCTTCTAGGGTTAATTCTGTCAAAATTTTAGATTTTGACTAACAAAGCCTCTTCTCTTAATAATAGTATAGATGAAACGACCCTTGTTTAATCAAGTTAATTCAGCAGAACATAAAACAAGGTTTACTGTTTTAGTCTCTCTAGCTACCACGTCATGAGACAATTGCATGATCCATCACGAGACTAGCTAGTTCTCAAGTTCAAGATAATAAAGATAGAAAGATACTTTAATTTCAAGCTAGCTATTTCACGAGAGAAAAAAGTAAGACATTATTTTCAATAGAGAATATTGCATGTTAGATGTAATTTGATTCGTCTTCTTTTGAACTGGTTCCATTTACTCCATATATAGTGGAAACAGAATATTACTTATCTGATTTTAACTGTTTTATTTATTTTACACTGGTTCTTATCTGCATAATGGTATTTATATTTATAATACTTATTGCCAACAATGAAATCCCCGTTGTCATACCCCTCATTTCCGCTAACTTGAGTACAGGAAACAATCTATGATATCTCTTTTTCAGGTTTGTCGTCTTTCTTGGGCTTGGTTTGATCAGTGGAATAGCCAGATGGAAATGGAGGGTTTGATGAATGGAACATCTGCAAGTATACCAGTTGAAGTATTAGTAATTAAATACAAGATGGAGGTGGACATGGATAAATGTAAAACAAATGTCACAGCTGCTTTGGATTACATACGGAAGAGCCTGCAACCTTATGATCTTCAATATGAACAGAGCTTTTTGATGGGTGGTTAAGGTTTTCGCTGTCATGAGGATGAAGCAGCTTCAGGTAAGTTCCTATGGCACGAAGAAACATCTGTTAGGAATATGAAAGGGTGTTAGTGTAATTTTGTTAGAGGGCTCTTCCACTAAGGGATCTTTTCTTTTGGTCATTTTAAGGGATCTCTTATGAGACTCACGTTTCGGTATCTCGACCATTAAGTTTTTAGGTCCTAATGTATAGATCACTTCTACAAATTTTCAGTCAAATTGATGACCGTTAAGGTATCGAACTAGATTAAATCTAACGGTCATCAATTTGGCTGAAAATTTGCGGAAGTAATCTACACATATAGATTTAAAAACTAAACGGTCGAGATCCCAATATGTGATGAAAAAGTGGGTCTAATAAGCTATCCCTCAAAATAGCCAAAAAAATGGATCTCTCACTAGAAGGGCCCTCAATTTTGTTATGCCTATAAATAGGCTATTGATATACTGTTCACAATTAACAGAGAATATACAATGTAGCCCTTTCAGTTTTTTACGTCATTTCTCGCCCTTTCTCTCATCTTCTTCTTCCTTCATCTTTGGTTCAATAGCTCACCTTTCAAGGTCCACCATTCAGCCCTACCATGAAACCCAACAATCTTACACCTAGTCACATGGCATGGATTGACAAAATTCTTTCCCAGGGTTTCCTCAAGTTCAAAGGGTCCATAAGTTTTTACGTTGCTTTTGAAACTAAGTGAGCAAATAAGTCAATAGAAAAAACCCTAGGAGAGTTTTCCTCTCAACCTAGTACCATACGGCGCCCTAGCCTCCTTCCTCTAGTCTCTCACTATCGCTTCCTCTTTGCTCTTTCATCCCTCCATGGCCTCCATAGACGCTGTTATAGCAAGTTTTGCTGTTTCTCTTGCCCTCGCTACGGGCGGTAGCGCCCCGGATCTGGGCAAGATTGGTGGTGGTCTGGTGCGCAAGTCATCTCAATCTTTTCTACTTGGCAAACCTCTGACTCGCAAGCCAGTGGATCCCAAAGCGTTCAAGGATTTCCATCGTACTTGGATGGTGGATAAGGATTTTAGGGTTCAGGAAAAGGCTGGAGATGTGTTCCTATTCTCCTTTGAATCTTTCCGTGATTGTAACAATATTCTTCGAGGAGGGGTTTGGTCCTTTGATCGAGCTCCAGTTTGTTTTGAAGAATATGATGGCGTAAAGCCTCTGCGTGAAACCCACTTCAAGCATCTTCGTGTGTGGGTTAGTGTTTTAGGGATTCCTCCTTTGTATGAAGAACCTGAGAATTTTTCCCTTATTGGTAATCTCTTGGGTGGTTTCTTAGACTATGATAAGAAGGAATTCAAGAAGGGTGTGATTCAGATCTTCTTTACCCATGACATCTCCAAACCGTTCTTACTTGAGCAAAAAGTTTTTTTGGATGCCGATGTCGAACCTGTGCTACAATTTCAATTTGAGCATCTGAAAGGGAGATGCTCACAGTGTGGACTAGTCACGCATGCTGGGATTCCATGTGAGGAGCCGAACACTACAATTTCGACGCCTAGGGTTTTGAGTTTTCCGGGACCATCAACCTCAAGAGGCTCGTTTTCTTTCTCGACTCAGAACAAGCGTGAGATTTTTACTGCTTCCTCCTCTATCCCCAAGAAGAAGAAGCCAACTATTCATCGAGTTGAGCGTCCTATTCCCCCATGTACTTCATCTGCGGGGTCGCCTAATGGTTCGGACCCGGATGGGGAGAATACTGTTTCGTCAGTGGAACAAGGTTTGGAGCAGAACCAGGGTTCGGTGTTAGTCCCTGATACTGCGATGGTACTGGAGCAGTTGAAGCTGCAGGCATGATGCAGGTTGTGCAACTGGATGTGGTGGTTTCTAAGAAAAGGGATAGGAGTGGTAGTTTCAATCCCTCTCCAAAGAAGTTCAAGACCATTTTGGGTGGTAAGATCCCAACCTTGCAGGCTGATGCTTTGGGACTGATTGAAGATGACAATGATACTCCTCTTGTCACCCTAAAGAAGAAGATGGATAGGCCACTTGGCAGCAACAATAAGAGCCAACGCTCTGGTAAGAAGTCGGGTGCTGCCCCTTTGAGGCTTTGAGACTCACCTATCCTGCAGCTGATGTTTCTGTTTCTAGCCCTAGAGATAAGGGCAAAGAAAAGCTTTAGGCTTTCCTGGTTCCTTTGCCTATCACTAGAAATTGGATTCTCTATTACTTTCTTCTTAGTTTACTCTAGTTGTACACCAATTGAGGTCTCTAGGTAGCTAGGTTTACTTTTCAAAGAGAGGTTAGTTGTGTAATACCCTAGAAATTCGTTATTATTTTATGAGGATTTTTCGGAATTAATTTAGTGGTTGTTGGTATGAGTATGTGGTTCGTGGATGGAGCGGAAGTGTTTCAGACGAATTTTTATTCGAAAAGTATGGTTTAAGGTTGACTTTTTATATGTTAGGTTTGTCCTAAAACTTCCTTCACGAAAGTTGTAGAGCGCGTCGATACGAGTTCGTGAACATGTGGAACGCGGAAATCGGAGTTTGTATGAAGAAGTTATGGCTTTCGGAAAAACTTTCCAGTTTTGTATAAAGTCCAAAAAAATCCAAAAATTGCAAGAAATGACACAATTTCCAATTTTGGAAATCGGCCCATGTTTCTCTCTCTCTCTCTCTCTCTCTGTGAGCCGGAAATCTTCACCGATCGATTTCTTCACCATCCGGCCACCGTTGGACGTGAAACCAAGTGCGTTGTCTTCGCCTCCTCCTCCTGCGTCGACTAGTGGTCATCTTTTCCCCTCTCGCGGCGGCTACACAGCGGTGGAGCGAAAACCCGATTCGAGCTCCATTTCGAGTCAATGCCGTTTTCTCCCTCCTTCGGCCATCATTGCTCAAGTTGTTGGGCACCGTAGGATCGGCTAAGGGTGCTGATCATGCTGTGAGGAGGATCGAACCTGGATTGAAGCGTAGCAGGAGAAATCAAGCTCGCCGGCAAACTGGGAATTTTCTGATTTCAGTGGCTTTGGAGGTACTTTTCGACACCTTCCGCTTTGTTTTTGACTTGATGCTGGTTGGGAAAGTTGTTTGTCTTGTTGAGAATGAGAAGAAGAGATGCATATAGGTTTCATCACCATTCGTGGTGGTTGACGGCGGCGGCGCCGCCGTCTGTGGCGGTGATTTTTGTTCTTTTTTTTTAATCTACACATCGATACGATCGTATCGATGTACAATGCATAATTTTTGGAGATCGCATGATTAGGTTATGAATTTTAGCGTTTTAAGGTTTTCGGTTCAATCGATTTTTGATCCGTGAGGATCCGGTCGTCCGATCAACTTGCAACTTTGATATATTGTTCGTATAAGTATTCCGGAGACTTCGGGTGGTCTCGGATGAAGTTTCGCCTCGATTGGCATTACTTTAGGGATTTTAGTGCAAATGGGGGTTCGAAACTTAATCGTTTTCATTTCTTGTACTAAGTTGTGACGTACATTCCTTAGGTGATTGATGGATAGTAGTCGATACTAGATCTCTGATGTAAGAGAAGACGCAGCAGGATTTTAAGGTGAGTAATCTCACAATGTTCATTTACGAACGAAATTACCTTTATCTTTTTGAGAGTTATTTATTTAACTGCAAACTATAGTTGGTATTAGTAGGCATTCCTGAGTGAATGACTACGTATATATATTTACGTGAAATATATATATATATATATATATATATATATATATATATATATATATTTGTGGATTTTGTTGATTGATGAAAACAATATGCATGAATGGTGCTTTTTATTGTTTTGTGTTGTGGCTTTTCAGAAAACAAATGATTGTGGAAATGTTGATTTCTATTGTTTTAAAAAGCGTTGAGATTTGTGTAACATTTGAGTCATGTGCGACTTCTTTAATGTTTTATTCCGAGGCACTGAGAGGTCCGAGGAATTAAGGTCGAATGGTGACCTTAGGCAGTATATCGAGTAATCACGTCTTTGGCCGGACGAGTGGTTACGATTTCAGTTAGAGCTCTAGTCTATCTGCCAGTGTAATTCATGGGGTAACGGAGCGAGGTTATATCTAACTCATGAGTTTGTGTTTTAAGGAATCAAGGAGTGAGTTGCTTTCCTTATATACGATTTATAAGAAATCAAGGTGTGAGTTGCTTTCTTTATTTCGTGGTTTGAAAGAAATCAAGGTGTGAGTTGCTTTCTCTTATTTACGATTTGAAAGGAATCAAAGCGTGAGTTGTTCTCCTTTATTTCGTGTTTTAAGGAATCAAAGTGTGAGTTGTTTTCCTTATCATTTGGGTGAGTTGCTTCCTTGAGTTGCATTACCATGACTTTTGATATCGTGATTTGGAAATCCGCCTTTGAGCATCAAATATGATTCAAACATTACTTGAAGGGTTTTGTTTTGGACTATGATCATGGATTTGAATGCTGAATTGAGACATGAGCATATAGATTCCTTTATGACACTACACCAAAAACTGCATCACACGACGGTGAAAAAACGTCGTCTGATTTGAAGACTCACCGTCGTCTATCTCGATGTTGTCTGATGAAAAATCAGACGACGGTGAATTCACCGTTGTATGATATAAAGTCAGTCGACATATATTCCTTAACACCGTTGTCCCAGAACTCGACAGATGTCGGACGCATCCATGTGCAGCACTTGTGTGCAGCAGTTCACACAACAGAATTTGCTTTTATGCCGTTGTGGGTTAAGATTTTCATACAACGGTTTTGTAGTTTGTCTGTTGTGTGATTTAGAGTAAGACAACTGTGTTCTAGTATTTTTTGTTGTATGAGCTTAAAACTAGATGATGTTAGTTATTAAAATCCATTGTGTGATATGACTGATATCTATGAATGCGTTGTGTGGATACCCAAATTCTGAATGGATATAATAGTGATCAATTGGAAGACAAATTGAATGCAAACCATCAAATGATCAATATTTGTACCAAAAGGATTGTGATACATCAATTCATCAAATATTGAATTTAAGGAACATTGTTAAAGCATTCATACATATCATAGACTAAGAAGCTTTTAAGTTTCCTAGGTTTTGCATGATGAAGGAAAGTATAGCTTGGTAGTCCATGCTTGATCTCCCAATGACCCTTGCTTGATCTTACTATTCTTTTTTTTGGTAGCTCCGGCTCCTCGGGTCTTTCTAGCTCCGGCTCCTTGGGTCTCTCAGGAGCATTGAAAAGAGCAGCCAAAAGTGCTTTTTGTAGATCAAATCTCTCCTTTTCTTTTCTTTTCCAGTAGATTCTACTGCATTTGTATTTGAAACCCTCTCTCCATTACTGCAAGAAGACAAACATAGATAAGTAGACTTATGATTGTATAAGTCAAGTACTTTAAGTACTCACCATCTCCTCCCTTCCCCTCTTCGCATAGCAAAGACGGCGATAATAATTAGTAAGTATAACAAAAGTAAGGACAGAACAATTATCTCAAATAAGACAGAGAGGTACTAGGTACTAGAATAGCAATAACTAATTTGTGCTTGACAGATTTGTACCTCTACTCTTAGTTTGCATTTTAATAGTATGTATATTGTATGATGACATAAAAGTAAAGGCTACAGAAATGAGATCCTCTTAACAAGCAGTTTATACAAATCTATGATGTCTTATATCTCCTTAAATCTGACGTTGAGAAACTGATCAGATTTTCCATGCTCAGTAGACAAAACAAAACAAAACAAAGAAAGAAAGCCACAAGAGGTGTCAAGAAACTGCCTTTGGGGTAAATTGCTGACCACCTAATCAACTATCCGCAACAAAAAGCACTAAACTCCAGAATTCTAAATGAACTAAAACATAGCTTCAGTATCGTTTCCTCTCAATTCCATTAATCATAACACAAACTCCAAAATGAAACACACATCAATTAAAACTTGACCAAAAAGGCATACAGCATTCCTTGCTGGGTGTGAGACAAGTAACCAAAAGGTCAAGTATATATGAAAACTAATATACTGCTTTTGAAGAAACAAAATGAGGCCTCAAGATGACAAGTATAGAAATTTCTGTCAATAAGAAGGGGAATGCTTCGAGTTCTAAAAATAGTTTATGTACATGAAAGGATCATATACCATTTGAGAACTCATAGCTATGCGATGAAGTCTCAGCCTCCCATGCCTTCCATCCTCGAATCTGTGGAAAGAAACATTCAACAATTATTGAAGATATATTAGATGCAAAGTTTATTAATTTTTTGGATGGTAAGGATCCCTAAATATTGTTTAACATGGATCGAGGACCCAACCAGTTCATCAAGTTCGCATCATAAACTCATATTTCCATATAATCAATGATAGAGACTTTACTTATCTATGCATATGGACCTTTGATTACTAAGAAGACACACAGAAAAACATGCAAAAGTAGACTTTTCATACCTTTAGCCTCCCAAGAAGCATTGTGATAGCACTGTATGCTACGTGAAAGACAGCCAAGAAGAATATGAGGATGTGCAATTGGTGCAATCCATTAATAGAGATCAGTGGCTCAAAACCCTGGTAACAAGAATCAGATAAGTTAACATCCGATAAGAGCATAGTTGCTTGTTGTTAGTTGTAATTTGGAAAATCTTCAACTTATATGGGATATAGTAGCATGCTTGATAAAACAAAGAACAAGCCACTGGACCCACCCTTGGGTTCAGATAAAATGAATTGTTCTATCCATATGTGACTCACAAATTCAATTGCTAAAGAAAGAAGATACATGCTTGGACATCTCATTTGCATAATCAACAGAATGATGCTCTCTACTGTCAATCAAATGGTCAAGTTTAGTGGTGAAGAATAGGGCACACTTACACTATTGCATGAAGTAGTAGTTGTAGCAGCTAAAAATCGGCGGTCAGTCGATAAGAGTCTTCTGCGACTTGTTGATTCTTCATCTTCCGAAGCAGTTGAAGATTGACTACATGGCAGCATAGTGTTTGCAACCTTAAGCGGAATACAGATTTTGGCAATGTAACTTTGACCAAAGGTCAGGATTAGTGAAATAAAACCCAGAATCATGAGCTCTGCAACAATTTCATCACAAGTCAAATGTGTATCCATAGTTTGCTATTTCAGACAAAGATTCAATTCCAAAATAGTGAGAAAAGTTGGTTTAAGCTTTGAATCACTTTAAAGCATCCTTTGTGATGAACATGATTATGAGTAAATGTGAAGTGCATCTTACCCGCTTTAACCTTCTCCAGAGCTTCAAACAGACCTTTCTTGTGCCTCTCCGAAAGCCACTGCATTGAAATTGTTTCTTTTAATGAAAAGAACCCTCATAAAGTGACATTGCCCATATTAAGACAATGTTCATTACATTTACAGCACACCAATTTCCTCATATCAAGAAATGAATGGATTTGAAATCATCAATCTCATAACAAGAGACAGGGATGACAACGAACAAGAAACAGGGATGAAAAGAAAGAACTGTGTAAAATGAAGAAAATTCAACATTGATATTTGCTCGGTTATCATTTCATCTAGAATCCCAGCACTGAGGCACTTTCTTTTCATCCAAACAACTCAAGAAGTCATTACCAAGTCAAAATGATCATACAAAAGAAACAGAATTTCCCAAAATATTATTTTGCTGGAATTCACAGCCTCCATCGTATGAAAGAAACTATAGTCTATTGTAATTGCTTCTACATAGAAAGACAAAAAGACAGAATTCTTGACTAAATTGGGGACCAAAATGGTCACCCCCGCATGATCAGGAGAGCACACAAGAGTCAAACCACCAATTATAATAGGCTCAGAAAAACTTGAATTGCGATCCACATTCTGCATTAATCACTTACACTAAAAACTAAGAAACACAACACTAATGAGCAAAATGGTATTAAAAGAAACCGATTTGAAGTAGAAACTAAGAAACCGCAGAACGAATGAGTAAAAGGGTATTCAAGAAACCGATTTGTAGTTACAGAGAGAGAGATTAGTACCGTTCCAACTTTGTGCAGGACCTTCTCCAAAATCAAAGAGATGATGATGATAACAGCACAGACTCTGGCGACGGCCCAAGTAGGCGTCCGGTCCAGCTTACCCCTTGAAGATCTCTATGGTGTCTGCATCCAATTTAGGCAATAATCAATACATAATCCAGAACATCAATCACTTCCACCTTAGAATTAACACAATGTAATAGAGGGTTACTGCCAAAACAAGAACAAAGAAATCGAAACTATTACTTCTTAACGACAAAGAGAAAGCTTTCAACAGCCCCGGAACGAGCTGGAGAACGAGTCGAGGTCTTCGATGGTGACTATGCCAAAACCCAAAAATGTTGTTGCGGAATGAATCTGTTTCTGCATGTCGAGGTCTTCGAAGGCGATGACGAGAGGCTCGAGATCCTTCGGAATGAGCTGGAGAACAAGTCGAGTCACAGATGGCTAGACTCAACCCCCAATTCCATAGCAGAGAACACTACGCCGACGAAAACCCACTCAATCAAAACAACGAAGCATTAGGAAAAAGGGGAAAATCTAGGGTTTTGAGATGGAGAGAGAAGAGTACCTGACGGCGAGGGGGTTAACGGAGTGGCGACAACGTGCGGGGAGAGGGAGGAGAAGCGCTTGGCGAAGTGGGTGGAAGCGGCAGGGAGTAGTGATCGGATGGTCGGAGAATTGGACTGTGGTGATGGGTTCTGAGAGCAGAAGAAGAAAAGCGAGAGAATCGGAAGATGAAGAAGAGACGAGTGGTGGAGGAAAGAGAGGAGCGAAGGAGAGGGATTTAGAGGGTTGAATTTAAGTGTGGAATTGGTAACTGGGGAGAGAGGGCCGAGAGAGGTTTCACGAGACAGAGAGCTTTCGCGGAGGACTGAGAGATTCACAAGAGAGATCGAGGTTTCACGAGTGAGCTTCGGGGAGGCTATTCGAGAGAGAGGGTTGAGAGTCTTTGTATGTCGTGCTAGGTTTTGTTTTCCTTCTCTCTTTGTTTTCTTTGCACCACACGTGGCATGGCAATTAAACCTAGAAAAAAATTGTCAAAGTTACTCACACAACAGAAACCTCACCCAACTGTCGTCTGAGAGTCGCACTAAAAATCAAAATGTGAAATCATGGAGGGAAACATGGCGCCTACAACATTTTAGCTCAAAATGTTGCCGCCCAGTTCCAATTTCACACAACAGAAAATCTTAATTCTGTTGTATAATTTCCACAGCTTGCACTAGCTAGGCCTATCTTAGGGAAGACATTCAAGCAAGCTTCCTCAAACTTTGGTGCTCAGTTTTTCAATCATACAACGGAAATAGTGAAATCCGTTGTACTTAGTACCCCAAATTTCAATGTTTCAAGAGGCAACCAAGACTCCAAAGTGGAGGGAAATCTGCTGCTAAATTTTTTAAGACTCAGACGACGGACAATACTTAATTTTGTTGTGTAATGTAGTTCTGATAAAAAAGTTATCACTTTATTGACATTCACACAACAGAACATCACTAATACCGTTGTACAATCGAGTTTACTTAAACACACAACGGATGATTTCTGTTACGTTGTGTGATTAGTGTTGTGTGATGCAGTTTTTGGTGTAGTGTGAGTAGTCTTGTTGATGCATGCTATTGAAATAAGTGGAATGTTGATGCCGTGAATTATGCTTATTGATTGTTAGGTTGTGAGGACTTAAGCATGTTGTTTTGTTGCTGGTTTTTGAGTTTACTCATACAAGCTTGCAAAAGCTTACCTGGTTTGTATTTGCAACCTGGTGCACTATTCCATGGTGTAGGAGTTTATCCTGCAGGTTAGGGTGAGCGTGGTTGAAGCGGTAGATTTTCCTTGCTGCTGCAGTGGTAGGTTTATTACCTAATTGTGCTACGCACTTATTAGTCTTCCGCTGTGTAATGAGCGTTGTGTGTACAGTTACTTATTGAATTGATGTTCAGTTTAATTTGTAAACTTTGCTTAATGTAATATGTGACTTTAAAGAACGAGTCTGTATTTAGATTGTGGGTTCGGGACATCATTGGGTGCCTTGTTTAAAGGAAAATTTTCTCAGCTAATTAGTTGGTGTCCGAACCATCACTCTTGGTGTATTTGATGTAATTGTATTATTATTTATGTTTGAAATTCGGGGCGTGACATTAGTAGTGAGAATTTGGTTTCTTGTTTTTTAGGCTCAATAAGTGAGCGTATGTGTTAACAGTGAGGGTCACCTGTCTTTTGCTTGGCAGCTTGTGTCATCTAATTTTTCAGTATGAGACAGCATCTGATGTACGTGCCTTCTGACCTTGAATAAGTAATGAAGTTATCTATTTACTCAAAAAAAAAAAAAGTGAGTGTTTAAGGAAATCCGGATTATGTGTCTGGCCCAAACTCTAGGTTACTTGACCTAGTGGTAATAGGGTTTAACTAGAAGAATCTTAGAGATTCCTATTCAATGTATGATTACATTTCCTTGTATGATTCGGATTCTATGCATTGTAATCCTCTATATAAAGAGGCCCCTATTATCAATTAAAGTACATACACAACAATTCTCTCTCAATTACCGTTTCTCTAAAATACGTTATTAGCACGAGCCCTAACCCTAGCTATAAGCCTAAAATCAGATTAGCCTCGCCTGTGCTACTACTGCCCCCGCAGTCCCCGCGTCACAACTCAACGCTAACCCTACCAGGTTAGCCTCGCTGCCCCTGCAGCACCTGCAAGCCCCGCTTGCCTCCTGTCCTCGTGCTCGCAAGCCCTGCTTGCCTTCTGCCTTCGCGCCCGTTTGCTTTTCCTGCGAACGTTCGCCTCCTCGCGCGACCCCCACGACTCCGTACCCTGCGACCTTGCGACACCGCGACACTTCCGTGAGTTATCAGACTAGTACCCTCGCGCGCGCTCGCTTTTCCCGCGAACGCTCGCCAGCCCTCGCCACTCCGCTTCTTCGCGACTCGTCATCCTCGCGGCCTCGCATTCTCGCGACACAGCGACACATCCGCGACGCCCACGACACGCCAGCAACCCCGTGACATGTCCGCGACACAGCGACCACGCGACCACGCGACCATCTCTTTAGTCTGTTCGCCTAGGACTGAAGCTCGCTCTGCAATTCTAAGAGGTAAACTTTTCTAAAGGTTCCCGCTTTTGAAGTTTTTTCTTCTTTTCTCGGGGACTTGCAACCTCCCTTCTTCTACCCCCCCTTTCTTCTTCATAGGGGAGACCAATAGCCGAACTGTGGGGGTTCGTGCTCACTCCAAGCTTGGAGCTTGTAGAGTCCTCCAAACTTAGAGTTTGTTGAGATGTTATGATCGACCACAAACACATCATTGTTTCGATCTAATCCAATTCCTCTTGGAATCGGATTTCTTGGAAATGACTACGCTCATAAATCCCTAAATTTCTTGGAAGCGGCTACGCTAAGAAATTTCTATTGTTTTCGTGGTAGCCTTTTTCGCTCCGAAACTAACCCTAATTTCTTGTTCTCTTTCAGGATGAATAACCTGAACAAATTGGACTTCGCTCCATTGGGAACAACTGACTCTGGATATCACAGGTGGGTTCGTGATGTCCGCCAGCATCTCAAGGCCGATGGAATCTTGGATATGATTCTCGAGCCGAGTCAGGACGTGCTAACTATTGAGCAAGCTCAAGCTTTGGAAGCAAATAGAGCATCCTTAGAGGTAAATAACGCGAAAGCCACCATCCTAATGACTCGTCATATGGATGATTCGCTCCAGTATGAGTGTATGAATGAAGAAGACCCCAGAAGGCTATGGGTCTCACTCGAAGAAAGATTTGGCAACATCCGTGACTCCCTGCTTCCTGACCTAGAAGTGAAATGACATAGCCTCCGCTTCTGTGATTTCAAGTCAGTTCTTGACTACAACTCGGAAGCACTTCGCATTAAATCCTTAATGGAATTCTGTGGTAAAGAGATCATAAATGCGATGTTGATTGAGAAAAATCTCTCTACCATCCCCGTCTCTGCATTGATGGTTGCTAAGAACTATCTAATCAATGTTACTGCGGGACGGATCACAAGGTTTCATGAGTTTGTTGGAGCTATGAATGTCGCTGAAAAGCATGACAACATCCTTATGAAGAACTATAATTAGAGATCCGTAGAAACAGAGCTTATTCCGGAATCCAATTATAGTCACGCCCCTAAGAGAGGGCGCCAAGAGCGAAACCCTAATCTTAGGGATACTTCTGAACGTTCTGGTCTATATAATCGCTCTACTTGGGAAGGTAATCGCTAAAATAGGCGAACACGGAACCGAAGAGGTCAACGTGGAAAAAGAGAGGGAGGCAACGCCTCTGGCCATGTTGGTGGCGCCACCAACACTAAGAGCCATCTAAATGACGCTTTCAAAGCTCCTCAATCAATGGAGTTCGAGCAAAGAGATGCATGTTCTCGATGTGGAGTATCCAGTCATTGGGCACACATTTGTAGAGCTCGTGAAGAAATTGTGACCGCCTACAAAGCATATTGTGAAGCAAAAGAAGCTCACTATGTGGAACGAGAAGATCAAGGAGATGATCTAGAGTGAAGGGTTGAAGACTACAAATCTGGCTAGGATCAATAGATCACCAATTCTGTTTTAAGTCTTTATTTTTCCAAGAGATGTAATGGGCAATTGCCATTTTGCATTAGCTAGCATTTGGGTTAGATTCTCCTAATGGTTCAGAGACAATGATGTACTCCGTTGGCTTATGAATAAAATTTCGAGTTCTGTTCATTATGACTCTATTTTGATTCTGAACATTGACTTTGTGACTACTATGGTTGGGCCATCAGTATTAATTCAAGGACATGGAATAGCCCAAGTTCTCCTTGCCAAATGGCACCTTAATTACTGTCACAGAAACTTTCTACGCCCCTAGGGCAAATCGCACCTATGAATAACCAACGGATTCCATGCGGAAACGCATGCAGAGAACGAAAATGAGTTCCTTTGCAATACCTCTAATGATTGTGAACAAAGGTGCATCTTAGAGAAGTTTATGTGTCTCTCTAGTGTACTCTATGTCACTATTCGAGCTATTAAATCCAATAAAGTTATGAGAGAAGATCTCTTGGATTCTGACACATACTGGCTTTGGCATGACCGACTAGGACATCCTGGTCATGATATGATGCTCCGTATACTAAAGACTTCACACGGACATCCATTCTTCAGAGTGAGAAGAAGCAAGAATCGAAAATTGATTCCTGGACTTAGCAAGACCGCAACAATTGCAGCATCTGGCACTGCAGCCATCTTGGGGTGCCATTGGGCTGCCCAAGTCCCATGTGACAACGCCATAAATGGCGCTACCCTTGGCCATGACTCCATGGAAGTCCCTTCCCATGGTCATGACGCCGAGGATGATTCTCCCCATGGTCAAGATGCCATGGATGCCACTTTCCATGGTTCCAACGCCATGATGGGTGATGTAGTCACACATTTTGCTTCTAATAGCACTACGGACGCTCAGGCCTAACCAACATCCTCATTAGTTGCTTCTAAGGCCCCTCGCTCATTTTGCAAAGCCTGTTCCTTCGGGAAATTAAGACCAAGACCATCCTACGCAAAGGATCCCAAAATACTCATTCCGTTCTTACATAGAATCTGTAGGGATTCTGTAGACTGATTCAACCAACCTGCGGACGATTAAATATCTTATGATGTTGGTTGACACGCAAACACGCTGGTCACGTGTTGTGCCATTGTCCACCTATAAAAGCTGCTTATTATACACTCCTAGCACATACCATATAACAACGGGCTCACTCCCCGGATCATCCTATTCAGTCAATTGGATTTGACATTGCTAGAGAGTTTACATTGAAGACTTTCGATGGTTATTGCATTGGGACTGATGTTGGACATCATATTCCCATGAACACACCCAAATGGTCTCGTGGAAACGACTACGATGGTAGTCTGGATATTGGTAATGCGTACCAATCTCCTTACATCCGCTTGGGGTGATGCAATATCGCATGCAGCTATGCTAATTCGTCTACGACCTACCACTACTCAATGTATCTTTGCGTTACAAGTAGTGACTGGGTACAAGTATCGTACTTACGCATATTTGAGTGTGCCATTTATGTGCCAATTGCGCCTCCATAACGCCCTATGATAGGCCATTTCATACAAATGGGCAACGACATTGGATTTGAGATTCCAACAATCGTTCGCCACTTAATGCCCTTGCTAGGCGATCTCCTTACCGCTAGATTTGCGAATGTCACTTTGATGAGACAATCTTCCTGTTGTTAGGGGGAGATAAGAACACGGATGTTCAGCAGGAACGACAGGAATTGTCGTGGTCTGTCCCCACTATGTCTCATCTCGATCCCTACTAAAGTGACGAGATCACACATCTGCTGCAAATATGCCTGCAAGGAAGTACGTCCCTACGAGAGGACGTAGCGCCACCCTACACGGAGGTAGGCATGGCGCCAATGCCAAAGAGTGTGGCACTCTGGCGTTACAGGTTATGGCCCCAGCTAGGATGTGTGGGAGGCCCGTGGGTTCGAAGGATACTTTGGCACATTCCAATCCTTTGATCATCAAGACCCAAAATCCGTCTCTTGAGTATCTTCTGGGTTATGGTAATCGTTGGGGGACGCCTTAACTTCAGAATCTATTCATGAGAATATAGAGCTCTATGAAAATTACACTAGTGTACATGAGACGTGGGATAGAAACTCCATCATAATTGATGATGTAGTTGCGCATGAGTTTGTTGAGTCCGATGATATTGAACCACGCTCCGTTGATGAATGAATGCCAACGTAGAGAAATTTGGCCTAAATGGAAAGATGCGATCCAAGTTAAGTTGGATTCTCTAACGAAGAGGAAGGTCTTTGAGCCAGTGATGCCAACACCTCCTCACATAAAACCTATTGACTAATGGGTCTTCGTTAGAAAGCGTGATGAGAAAAAGATATAGCAATCTCGCCTTATGGCGCAAGGCTTCTCATAAAAAGCCCTGGAATCGACTACGATGAGACATATTCTCTCGTAATGGATGTCATTGCACTCCACTACCCTGTCAGTTTGGTAGTTTCTGAATAACTGATTATGCAGCTTACAAATGTGGTCACTACGTATCTCTATGGGGATCTAGATACGGAATATACATGAAGGTTCATGGTGAACTTCAATTACCCAAGTCAAGTGGCTCTAGACCATGAAGCACGTTTACAAAGAGGTTGAAACGCTCACTAAAATGACTACTTGATTGGGAAGGGATATGCCCACGCGTTTCCATAACAAGTTTTGGATTCCATCGCGATTCATGTTGGACATGATCTTCATTGGAAGCCCTTAAAGAGTTAAGGGAAACCGCTGAACACTTGAAATCCGAGTTTGAGATGAAGGATTTTGGGAGAACACGATTATGTCTCAGTTTGGAACTTGAGCATCGTGTTGATAGATGCTTAGGCATTTTGACAAGGTCAAGCCTCCAAGCACCCCCATGATCGTTCGTAGTTTTGATCCTGAAAAGGATCCTCTTCGCCTGAAGGATGATGACGAAGATGTGCTAGAGGCAGAAGTGTCTTACATGAGTACAATAGGCGCATTATTGTACTTACCCCAATGCACAAGACCGGACATCTCATATGTTGTGAACTTGTTAGCTAGATATAGCTTTGCGCCAACGCGACACTATTGGATTGGTGTAAAAGGTATCTTTCAGTACTTGAAATGTACGATTGATATGGGCTTGTTCTATCCCTACAGAGAGATGATGGATTCGGATCCATCACACACCAGGAACACCGCCAACGCTGGCCTGCGTCCACTATCCCCACCCAAAAACGACATAAGTGTTTTGGAAGGTTTTGCTGACTTTGGGTATCTCTCTAACCCACACAAATGTCTTCCCAAACTGGTTAAGTGTTCACCATGGGTAAAGACTGTGATATCTTGGAAGTCTACAGAATAGACCCTTGTCGCTATATCTTCGAATCATGCAAAGATTTTGCTCTTCACAAAGAGCTTCGTGAATGTATACGGATTGGATCCATAAGTACGCATGTTCGAAAAATTATGGTTTAAAGTCTACCACTGATGAGCCTATGAGCATTTAGGATAATGTTGCTTGTTTTAAACAAACATCAAAAAGCGACAACACCAAGAATAATCAGCAACAACAGACTCTCCTCAAGATCAAAGTGAACTATGTTCGATCTCAGGACAGTGTGGTAGACTTGCTCATTAAGTCATTGCTTAAATTCCACTTTCGAGAAACATGTTGGTAGCATCATTTGCAGAAGTTATCCGAACTCCCATGACCGTAGTCATCAGGGGGAGATGCAGACATCAGGGGGGAGATGTCTACATGTATAGTCTCGAAACGTGAAGGGTGTGTTGTGCTCTTTTTCCCCTTCGACCGAGGTTATTTTTGTCTCACTGGGTTTTTGTTACTTGGCAATGTTTTTAATGAGGCAACGAGAGAAGCACCATGTTTGGGTGACACAAGGGGGAGTGTTAAGGAAATCCAGATTATGTGTCTGACTCAAACTCTATGTTACTTGACCTAGTGGTAATAGGGTTTAACTAGAAGAATCTTAGAGATTCCTATTCAATGTATGATTACCTTTCCTTGTATGATTCAGATTCTATGCATTGTAATCCTCTATATAAAGAGGCCCATATTATCAATTAAAGTACATACACAACAATTCTCTTTCAATTACCGTTTCCTTAAAACAGTGAGCAAATAAGTCATCCATAATTTAGTTATATACCTTCCATCAATTGAAGTAAAAAACTCGATGGCCTTGATAGTCCAGCTTCACCTGTAGTAAGACACTTTTTTCGAGTAGGTAATCAAGATGAGCCAACGTCTTGAATCCCCGGGAGATAGTATAGGTAGTTTCTTAGTTAAGTGGGAGTTAGGTTTAGGTTTGATCAAACCAATATAACAAAATTTAACAAAACAAACAAAACGAAATATCTATGTTTGTACAGTAAAAATTATACACAGATAAGACTTGTCTAGAACCTTTCAATTAGAACAATGCAACTATATTATATATAGGACTGGTATGACGTACTTGGTAATTCATATCCACTTCAATCTAAAGTTCATCTTCCACACGTTGAATACATGCTCTACATAGGGATTGATAGTGTATAGTTCTACATGCATAGAAGTTAAATGAGTACATTTTCAGCTCGCATCGGATTTTCTTTAAAGTAGAGAAAAATGATGGAAGGGGGAGCACACCCATCTAGTAAGACAGAATTCACAGAATGCTGGAAGACCACATGGCGAACGCCTTACATTATGCGCCTTGCGCTCTCTGTTGGCATTGGAGGCCTCTTTTTTGGATATGACACAGGTACCTAGATACTATAATCAAAACCAACAATAATGGGAGAATTTTTCGAACAGTACCTGAACTAAAGGTCAGTGTGAATTAACGTTCCTCACTTTACACTAATTACACTTTGGTACCTGGACTATAAATCCCGACTCACTTTTGGTACACACCGTCAATAACTCTGTTAGTTGGCATGCCACCTGCAGGGTAAAATTGTCTCTTCACTATCCACCTTTAGAAAATCAATTTTTTTTTAATAAAAAGAAAAAGAAAATTGGTGGTGCACAAATCGGTTGTTCCACCGCACAAATTGGACTTCCGTCGGGGGCGTCTTCAGCACCAGCAGCTCCATCTCATTGTCCCCCAAATCGTGGATATTATTTTCACAAATTTGGTAGCTGGGTACTTGGATGCCAAATCTTCGTGACACTGCATCAACAATCCACATTCTGCAATTCCTTCTTTGTAGAGAATCACCACCACCCAAACGTCAGGTGGAGCTTAAGAAACCTCACGCACAAAATCTGATCCCGAAATTGGAACCACCGATCCAAAACTTGCAACCTCAGCCGCTTCTCTCAATTCAAACAGCCTCTTCCTCCTGTATTCCTTGAGGAAGAGATCGTCGTCGAGATCGGGATCGTCATCGAGATCTTCAAGGTCCTATTGGGTCTTGTCATCGGTCCAAGAATTGTCTTTAGGAAGAGTGGCTTCGTTGTCGGCCAGAGTGAAGGGAGGAGGCTTAAACACTGGTTTCTTAGGCGGAAGATTGCCAAGCTTAGCCTGATTATTGTTCCACTCGGTGGAGGCTCCGTCCAAGTCCTTGTAGATATAGTGATAGTCCCCCATCCTCGAAGATACAACAAGATATTTGAGGATGTCTGTGTCCATAATCAATCAAGCTCTGCAAGCCTCTTTTCTCTCCTTTTCTGTTTTGGGAGCCCATATCAGAACTGCTATGAACTATGAAGCACAAGGTAGTAAGAACAGCTACCAAGATTGGATTTTTTTTTCTTCAGTTTTTCATGTTGGGTGTATATTTTTTTGTTGGGTTTCTCTTAGTTTTTGTGTAAGAATAAAATGGACATTATCATTTGTTCAATCAAGCATTCAACAACTTGTCAATCTATTTTCAGAATAAGCAATGGAAATCTTGTGACTTAATTACATATTGCTTATTCATTGTGTGTCAAAATGGATAATGCGAGAAATCTGATAAATAAATATAAAAACTTGGAAACCAAACCAAGTGATAATGTTGTACGCCTAAAATTATGTGATTCAACATTGAATGGTTTCCTTTATGGGAGGGAGCCAAGCCTAGAATGAATCATATATAAACCAGGTCCCTGCACTCTCACTATCATGATCAACACACATACTTGTCCCATAGAGAGTTTGGTTAGTGAGCAGTGCAGATGGCTTGTGTTTGAAGTTCAATGGCCTCTGCAGGTTTGTTGACTTTTCAAGAACACTTCATATGTTTACATTGTTGTATATGTGGTTTGAGTGCTTTACAGTAATGATATTGTATCTATGTACTTTGTGTGTTAATTTAGTTTAATCTAATTGTTTGAGTTAACATGTGGTATCAGAGCCTCACACACAAGGACTTAGATCAAATATGGCTTTTCTGGAAAAATCTTTACATATGCATTTGTTCTAAGGTTTTATACCTTTTGTCAAGGCATGCTCTATTAATTGGCACTAAAACACACTTACACGGGCCTAACAAGCCCAAAAGCTTGAAAGACAATTAAGAGAGCCAGACTCTCTTTGGTAGCCAACGTTTTTTTTTCCTGGAAAACTTCGGGGCTTAGGGCTCATATATCTCTGCAGAAAGGGCCATTTGAGTTAATTGACTTTTACATCGAATTGGTATGTTCTATGCCTTCAGATTACTTCGATTATATGCTGCAATATATTTCTTGCTTCCGCTAACATGTTTTATGCAGCACGGGATAGCGATTGGGTCAGTTTTCTTGGTACCCTGAAAGATTTCCAGTTTTTTTTTTCAATTCTTCAATAATTGATCGTTAAATCTAGCATTTGTGGAACTATGGATAATGGATTGATGCTTTATCTTCAGAATTACAAGTATAACTTATGATCTTGATGTCTTGTTCATACCTTATGAACTATGAGAATTCTGTGGATCGATCAAATGTTGTTGATTGATTTTGTTATCTGTGATGAATGTTTAGGGATGTGAATATATGCATTTATATATAAGTATTGTCTCCCAGATTGAAGTGTTACATCCTATTTGAAAACTAATTTCATCACAGGTACAGTTGGTATATTGTCAGTTTTCTGATGATCATAAAGAAGCCAACAACTGGTTCTAAGTTAATGAAACCTTCAGAGGCACATGTTGCACACAGCAAAATGCTTCTGAACTTTTCATTAGCCTTGTGGATACAAGAACCAGGAAAATTGTGTTTATGCTATTTAGTACATGACTGTATCTTACACATAAGGTTTAAACTTTTATGTCTTAAATTGCATAAATAGCACACTGCAAATTAAGTTTAAATGCATCAGGTTGCCTAGGTCTTTTCTTCTTGCCATTACAGGTGTTGACTGACCTTTGCAAAATGCATTTTTATTTAACTTGGTTTTGTGATACAGATAATAATAAGGAATGCTATGTTATTTTGCCACTACAGGTATTACATAGCATTGAATGCATAGGGACTAAGTCTGAAAAGTTTTGAATGTCTGCTTGATTGTTTTACTTGTTTCCTTTTTGGCATTAGCCTTGTGTTTGCTGGTTTGAGATAATTCTCGTGAGACTTAAGTAAAACAAAAGAACTTAAGAACTTTTTCTTTTATTTTCAGTTTTGGGATCCTCAGGCATTAGCCTTGCTACCATTGAACCACTGAATGGTTCAAACTTCAAGAAATGGAGGGCAGACATTGAAATATATCTAGGACTGCAGAATATAGACATTTGTCTAACTGAAGATGCACCTGAGCCGATCACTGATCAAACACCTGACCATGATAAAGTAAAAGCCCAGGAGTGGATGAGAGCCAATAGAATGACTAAGCTCATTCTGAAGAGAACCATGAGTGAGATAGTAAGAGGGAGTGTCGCAGATGAGGGAACAACCAATGATTACCTGAATAGCATAGCTGAAATGTATCAGGAAAGTGAAAAGGCTGAGACTGGACAGCTTTTGGATTCTCTGATCACTATGAAATATAGTGGATCAACTAGAGTAAGGGAGCACATCATGAAGATGATTGAGACAGCTGCAAAACTGAGAGATTTGCAGCTTTCCATTGATGACCAGTTTATTGTGCATATTGCACTAAACTCACTACCCTCAAAATTTAGCCAGCTGAAGACTGCCTACCATACCCAGAAAGACAAATGGTCTCTTAATGAGCTCATTGCCATTTGTGTTCAGGAGGAAGAGTTCCATAGGAGAGATGTGACTGTGAACCTTGTAGGGAAAAATCATGGCAAAGCTTGGAGGTTCAAAGGAAAGAAAGCTGCTAGCACTAGTGACACATCCAAACCTAGCGCCTCAGGTACCAAAACAATTACTACCTTGAAACCTAAGAAAAACACTATCCTTAAGTGTTATTTCTGCAAGAGGGAGGGTCACATGAAGAGGGACTGCTCTAAGTATAGGGACTGGCTTAAGAAAAGAGGTAATTACATAGTCTTATCTATTGAAATTAATTTAATAAATGTTTCACCAGATTCCTGGTGGCTTGATAGTGGTTCACCAATACATGTTTCGAATTCCATGCAGGGATTTCTAAGGTGGAGGGAACCAAGAAAGAGTGAACAAAGAGTCTGTGTCGGGAATGGTCAGAGAGTAGCTGTGAAAGCAGTTGGAGTAGTTCGTTTAGAGTTAGGGTCTGGAAATTTTTTGGATTTAGACAATGTCTTTTATATTCCTTCTATGAAAAGGAATCTTGTTTCTGTTAGTCTTTTGGTGAGAACAAATTATTGTTGTTGGCTAAGTATTTCTGAAATAAAAATCTCTCTGCCTTCCAATTATATTGGTTCTGGTGTTCTTATTGGTGATTACATTCAGTTACTTTGTTCTTATCCAACAGTTAAACCTGTGCTAGTTTTAGAATCTGTTTAAAATGTTGACAAAACCGTTGGAGCTAAACGAAAATTTTCAGAAAATTCTTCTTTTCTGTGGCACAAAAGACTTGGTCACATTTCCATTGAAAGAATGAAAATTTTGGAAAAACAAAACCTTCTGCCTAGTTTGTATTATACAAATTTTGAAACATGTGTTGAATGCATAAAAGGAAAATTAACTTCCAACAGAAAAAAGGGTTCCACTAGAAGCTCGAGTCTTTTAGAAATCATCCATACAGACATTAGTGGACCATTCAGGGATGTAACTATCTGTGGAAATAAATATTTCATAACATTTATAGATGATTTCAGTAGATTTTGCTATGTATACCTCATGAGTGATAAATGCCAGTCTCTAGAAAAATTCAAAATTTTTAGAGCAGAAGTAGAAAAACAGTTGGAGAAAGTCATTAAGATTGTGAGGTCTGATAGAGGGGGAGAGTACTTTGGGAAATTTGATGAGTCTGGCCAACACATGGGACCATTTGCAAGATATTTGCAAGAGAATGGGATTGCAGCCCAATACACCACACCTAGCACACCCCAACAAAATGGGGTGGCTGAGAGAAGAAACAGAACTTACCAAACATGATTAGGAGCATGATGTGTGCTTCTGGCCTCCCAAAATTCTTATGGGGTGAAGCATTGAAGACAGCCAATTACCTCACCAATAGAACCCCCAGTAAGGCCATAATTAGTACACCATTTGAACTGTGGATTAACAGAAAGCCAAGTTTTCATCACTTGCATGTCTGGGGTTGTAAGGCAGAAGCAAGACCTTATAATCCTCAACTTGGAAAACTTGACAGTAGAACTGTGAGTGCCTTCTTTATTGGTTACCCTGAAAAGTCCAAGGGCTTTAAATTTTATTGCCCTTCACACACCACTAGAGTTATTGAAACCAATAGAGCTGTGTTCTATGATGAAATGCAGCAAAACCAGTCTCTTGAAGATTATATTTTTGAGTATGAAGAAGGCTCAGAAATCAGCAACGTGCCAATCACTTCCACTGTGCCATCAGATACTATTTTTCCCTTAGCACCAGTTCTACCTACTGTTTTGCAAGAAAATCAACTTGAACATGAAGAAGAGGCTGCAAAACAATTACCAGAAACTGAAACCCAAGCTGAACCTGAACCTGAACCGCAAGTTCAGCCAATGCCCCAAGTCCAACCTGAAACCCAAGCACAATCTGCAGCACAGCCACAAGAGTTGAGGAGGTCTGGAAGAATGAGAAAACCTGCAATAAATGCAGATGAGTTTGAGGTTTATTTACAAGAGGCTGAAACTGATTTTGGGGAGGAAGATGATCCTCTGAGCTACAAGCAAGCTATAGAGGGTGAAAATGCACAAAAGTGGGGTGAAGCCATGGAGGCAGAACTGAAATCAATGGATGAAAATGATGTGTGGGAGCTAGTTGAACCTACTGGAAACCACAAGGCAATTGGATGTAAGTGGGTATTCAAAACTAAGAGATGTGCAGATGGTACAGTTGAGAGATACAAGGCAAGATTAGTTGCCAAAGGCTTCACACAGAAGCAGGGAATTGACTTTAATGAGACTTTTTCACCTGTGTCAACCAAGCATGCCTTTAGACTGATTATGGCCCTTGTTGCCCATTTTAACATGGAGCTGCACCAAATGGATGTCAAGACTGCTTTCTAAATGGTGACTTGGAGGAGGAGATTTACATGAAGCAGCCTGAGGGTTTTATTGCAACTGGAACTGAACATCTAGTGTGCAAATTGAATAAATCCATTTATGGATTAAAACAGGCTTCAAGGCAGTGGTACTTGAAGTTTGACTCTGTCATCAACTCATTTGGTTTTGTTGAAAACATGGTTGATGAATGTGTGTACATGAAGGTCAGTGGGAGCCAATTTATTTTTCTTGTGTTGTATGTTGATGACATATTGCTGGCAAGCAGCAATTTTGCCCTGTTGAATGAGACCAAGAAGTTTTTGTCAATGCATTTTGACATGAAAGATCTTGGTGAAGCTTCTTATGTTCTAGGGATTGAGATTAAAAGGGATAGAAAAAGGCACTTGCTTGGTTTATCTCAACAGAGCTATATCACCAAAGTCTTGAAGAGATTTGAAATGCAAAACTGTTCTGGAGGAGATGTCCCAATGGCCAAGGGTGATAAGTTGACCAAGTTGGAATGTCCCTTGACTGATTTGGAAAAGGAAGAAATGAAGAACAAGCCCTATTCAAGGCTTGTAGGCAGCCTGATGTATGCACAAGTGTGCACCAGACCTGACCTTGCTTTTGCAGTAGGGATGCTTCCAAGATTTCAATCCAATCTCGGGAATGCTCACTGGATAGCTGGAAAAAAGATTCTGAGGTATTTGCAGAAAACCAAACATCACATGCTTGTTTATAGAAGAGTTGAAGATTTGGAAGTTACAGGCTACACAGATTCAGATTTTGCTGGGAATTTTCCATCATCCAAGAAGTCTACTTCAGGGCATGTTTTTGTTTTGGCCGGTGGAGCTGTGGCTTGGAAGAGTGTGAAGCAAACTTTCACTGCAACATCAACCATGCAAGCAGAATTCATTGCAATCTATGAGGGTGTATGCCAAGCACTTTGGCTAAAGAACTTTCTGCTGCAGACTAAAGTGATGGATTCTATAGTCACTAGACCTTTTAAAAAATTTTGTGACAACACAGCTGCTGTGTACTTCACAAAAAACAACAAGAGGTCTACAAACTCAAAACACATAGATTTGAAATATTACAGTGTTAGGGAGAGAGTGAAGCGCAGGGAAATTGAGATTGCCAATGTTGGCACTCTATCTCAGCTGGAAGACCCCTTCACTAAAGCATTGCAGATTATTGCTTTTCAGAAGCACATTAGCAACATAGGGATTTTAGCAAGTTTTGATTGTTGAAAACAGTGGGAGCTTGTATTAGTTTCGTTTTGTTTTGTTGTTTTCTGGTATGTCTCAGTTTTGAACATTCCTACTTGTAAATGAAGCCTTGAGCTTCATCAGTCAAGTTCATGATGCTCAGTTTGTTCAAGAATAAATTTCAAATTCAGTCTCAGATTGTGTTTTGCATTGCTGCAGCTTTACTACACTCATTTGAATTGTCATTGGGTTGTTAAATGAGTGATGTATTGAAAGAATATATGTGATATGCAAACATATGAAATATCTATTTGTCAAATTGTTGTTGAGGTTGTCAAAACAACATAAAGTATCCTTTTTACAGATATTAAGAAACACATCCAGACTGCAGATTTATTAAAGATAATTGTGTTTCTTGTGGACCACAGCATTAGAAACTTTATTGATACATTCTGGAACTCTAATGCAACTACAGGTACATCATTGTTGGTAATTCATGTAGTTTGTGATTATTCCATTAGTGGCTATGCAAGTCTTCAATTCTGTTGAACTTGAAGCTCTTTCATAGCTCAATGTTACAGTTGCAAATTGACAGAATTTTGAATCAGATTATTGAGCGCTTGATTTCAAATTGTGCACTAAGGAACTTATTGCTATATCTGATCATCTTGGCATTCTTGTTGAATGAACTTTATGATATGTCCAAGTGGGAGAATGTAAGAATAAAATGGACATTATCATTTGTTCAATCAAGCATTCAACAACTTGTCAATCTATTTTCAGAATAAGCAATGGAAATCTTGTGACTTAATTACAGATTGCTTATTCATTGTGTGTCAAAATGGATAATGCGAGAAATCTGATAAATAAATATAAAAACTTGGAAACCAAAACAAGTGATAATGTTGTACGCCTAAAATTATGTGATTCAACATTGAATGGTTTCCTTTATGGGAGGGAGCCAAGCTTAGAATGAATCATATATAAACCAGGTCCCTGCACTCTCACTATCATGATCAACACACATACTTGTCCCATAGAGAGTTTGGTTAGTGAGCAGTGCAGAAGACTTGTGTTTGAAGTTCAATGGCCTCTGCAGGTTTGTTGACTTTTCAAGAACACTTCATATGTTTACATTGCTGTATATGTGGTTTGAGTGCTTTACAGTAATGATATTGTATCTATGTACTTTGTGTGTTAATTTAGTTTAATCTAATTGTTTGAGTTAACATTTTGTTCCTTAAATTTATGGGTTTTGGAGCTCAGAGTGGTATGAAGTTGTTTGACATTTTGGGTCTGAATGGTTTTAGTTTAATCTTTGCAGAATGTGAATTTTGTTTTTCTTACTGGGTTTTTAGTTTTGGAAGAGTGGTTTGTGTTTTGGTGAATGTGTTATGGTGTTTTGAATATATTGGAAGTGTATTCTGTAATGGTTGGTGAGAAATATATCAAATCCACATTATGTATTTCTGGGTTCTTTGTTCAGCTCAAGTTCTTTGGCTTGGTTAGTTTATGGAGATTTGTTTTCCCGGTTACTTGAGAGAGAGAGAGAGAGAGAGAGAGAGAGAGAGAGAGAGAGAGAGAGAGAGAGAGAGAGAGAGAGAGAGAGAATATACCAAACTACCCTTTGAAAAATGAAAACTAACATAAGGTTAACGGTGTTATTAACGACATGTACCAAAAGTGGGTCGGGATTTATAGTCCAGGTACCAAAGTGTATTTAGTGTAAAGTGAGGAACGTTAATTCACAGTTACCTTTAGTTCAGGTACTGTTCGAAAAATTCTCCCAACAATAATATATTCAAAGGTTTCATAAACTAATGGAAACTTGCATAACGAAGGTGTCATTTCTGGGGCGCTGCTATACATTCGTGAGGACTTTGATGAAGTTGACAAGAAAACTTGGTTGCAAGAAACCATTGTGAGTATGGCAGTTGCAGGCGCTATCATTGGCGCTGCAATTGGAGGATGGATGAACGATGCCCTCGGCTGCAAAAAATCAATATTAATAGCAGATGTGGTGTTCTTCGTGGGAGCAGTAGTTATGGGAGTGGCTCCTGTTCCTTGGGTGATCATCATTGGAAGAATCATAGTTGGTTTGGGAGTTGGAATGGCTTCCATGACCGTGCCCCTCTACATTTCAGAGACTTCTCCTCATAGAATTAGAGGAGCTCTTGTTAGTACAGACGGTCTTCTCATCACAGGAGGTCATAAGTTTTTGTCATACCTCATCAATCTGGTATTAGCCAACAAGGCTCCTGGAACATGGCATTGGATGCTTGGAGTCGCTGGTGTTCTAGCTCTCGTTCAGTTTATTTTGATGTTGTCACTCCCTGAGTCTCCTAAATTGCTCTATAGAGAGGTATAACGGAGAAACTAACTATGTCTTAAACTTTAGTCAATGTTAACTTGATATAAATTATTGAATCATACTGGAGAACTTAAGTTTTTGTCTAACATGTATCATAGCCATTTACTTGCATCCGTTATTTCTTTGTTAATCAAAAAGAACAAGGTAGATGAAGCTAGGGCTATCTTAGCGAAAATCTACCCTGTGGAAGAAGTTGATGATGAACTGAAGGCCTTGCATGAATAGGGTCTTTCTAAATGTACCCGGCAAATTTCTATTTAGACCCAGCAAATCAGTTTTGCATTAAAAGACACTTATATCCTCGTACGAAATGACAATAATAGTCATGGTAAATAATAAAAGAAACCATAAAGTTCAAAACTCTTTTTTTCTATTTGTACCCAGCAGTTCACTGTGTTTACGTTGTTACGTTGTTTCTTCGAGCAAAACCTTAAACCCAAATTTCACTTTCCTTTATAATTGCTTCAAGGGTTTAATACGCATGATATTGACAAAGTTGTGACTGCAATTATGATTTCGGAGGAGTCAAATAAGGTTTGTGCATTTTGTTTATCATAGAACCAGAAAAAACGATATAATTTTTAGTGCAGTTTATCGCACTTCATTCGGTCAACAAGCACCGAAAGAAGTTAGAATATTCGGCAGCTAACTACCGAAAACATAGGAAAGTTCGGCAGCTAAACACCGAAATTTTGTCAAAACTTCAGAGCACAACTACCGAATTTTACTGTTTTGTTCGGGTGACAACCACCGAATATTGGTATAATTTTCGGCAGACAACCACCGAATGTTACTACTTGTCAAATTCTTTTCCTTTTATCTAAAATACTTATAGCTTCTTTTCAAAAAAAAAAAAAAAATACTTATAGCTTATTTATTTATTTATTATTGTGACGTCTTTTTTTTTTTTAACAGATTAAATCTGAGTCTATTGAAAGTGGCAATGGTTGGACTAAATGTGTTTTTGAAACAACAAATCAATTTATAACTAGTGAGGTAAGTAGCTTGTAAACTGTCAAGATGATTAGCTTCGGGTTTCCATTCAATTTCAATAGTAATTGTTTGTTTGTACAGGTATTCAAAAGTCGAAATGAATTAGTTAACTGGACTCGTGAAGAAGGAAGGAAGTGTGGAATAGTAGTTGTAATAAGGAGGTCTGATGCTCCAGGGAATTGTAGGTTAAAAAGAGGGCGAATAACTTTTGGTTGTGAGAGAGGTGGCTTTTATCAAAAGAATAGTATAGCCTCTGAATGCATGCAAAAGAAGAAGCTTAATGCCAATCTGAATCCTCAAAAGAAGAAGCGTGAAAGGAGTGGTGGTACAAAGAGGTGTGGTTGCTCATTTCGCTTGAAGGGCAAAAATGTTGGCCCTGAGGATGAGTGGACCCTTGAGGTGGTAAATGGGATGCATAACCATCATGCTGCAAAGTATCCTGAAGGGCATTCCTTCCTGGGGCGATTAACGAAGGAAGAAAATAATTTGTTGGTTGAAATGTCAAAGAACTTGGTAAATCCAAAAGAAATATTATACACTTTGAAGCAAAATGACCCACTCAATTCAAGCACTGTGAAGACAATCTACAATGCTCGACATATTCAAAGAGTGGTTGAAAAAGCTGGTAGGTCAGAGATGCAAATATTGCTAAACAATTTGCAGAAATACAATTATGTGGAGTGGCATAGGAGTTATGGCACAGAGAACATTGTGAGTGACTTGTTCTGGACTCATCCTGATAGTGTAAATCTGCTACGTGCATTTCCTTATGTTTTAATAATGGATGCCACATACAAGACAAATAAGTTTCGATATCCATTGTTAGAGATTGTGGGGGTGACATCTACAGAATTAACATTCCATGCTGCATTTGCATACATCCATGCTGAGAAAGAGGAAAATTACGTTTGGGCTTTATCTAGATTGAAGAGTGTGATGAATGAAGACTGTCTTCCAAGTGTGATTGTTATTGACAGAGAGCTAGCACTCATGAATGCCATTCGTCGAGTGTTCCCTGCTGCTCAACATTTATTGTGCAGATGGCATATTAATAGGGCAGTGTTGGGAAAATGCAAAAAGCTTGTTGATAACCAAGTGAAGTTTAAAAATGTAGGTAAATCACATTTATCCTATTCCCAGTCTTGTCCACAAAAAGTGTGCAACCTAATATATATAGCAAGAATCCTCTTGCTGCGAACTCAATAAATTCAAGAGAACTATCATCTGAAACACTCTGAAATCTTAATCTCAACCACTCTAGTGTTACCCCATTTCCACCATATCGACTCATTTCATTCTTTGCCTCATCTATAGTAACTCCTAGTGTAGATGACAGTAAAGATGCATAATAAGTTTTGTCTAACCGCACACCGTCAGGTACAGATATGGAATCACCCTGAATTGGAATACCTAAAATGTTAAAAACATCATCCAATGTAATTGTCATTTCACCAAAGGGTAAGTGAAATGTATTCGTCTCAGGCTGCCACCTCTCACAAAAGGCTGACACAACAACTCTATTACCAATTAAATATGAACAGTTAACTAATGGCCTAGACCCATCAATGTAACTCCAAAACTTATGGTTAGTAACATGTTCATCAAATACCCATTGTGTGAGCTTATATGAATGGTTCTGAAGTTTCAACGGATCACGTTCCTGAAAAAAATAATAAAGAATAAAAACTTTTGTGATACATGAATTGGACTCTTAAAAAAGAATACGAACATAAAAGAAATAAAATGCCTCAATATATAATTGAAGTTTCTTGAGAAAAAAAGGAGGAAAAAAAAAAAACTGAAAGTAGAGTAATGATGTCTAATGATATAACTGTAAATGGTGTCCAAGTATGCTCAGTATAAGTTGCGTATATGATGAATCAGAAGCTTAATCTCATTTATCCAGAAATGGCAAGACCAAAAAAATAAAATAAAAATTCAAGTTGCATAGTTTTGCTGTTGTCATATAATGAAATGTTATTGTAAGAACAAAGCAACCAATCATACCTTATTAAACCATATAGCAGCTGCTACATGACTTTTAAAGCTCTTCAATACCGATGGATCATGAGGACCTCCCGGAAATGGACCACTTAGAGGCTCATCTGCATCTGTAAAGGGTTCAGAAGCTTGTTCTTCCCCAGTATCAACACCAGCCTCTAGTATACCATCATCCACTACTGACTGAGAAGGTTGAGAACAAAATTTTCTTTTTGTCTTTGAGGTTATGGGGCAATCGTGGTGTTTAGAACCTCTAGCCATACTACAAAATAAATAATAATGTCTATCAGGTAAAGTTGAAAAACATTAAATACCAAAGGAGCTATAATTGTGGAGAAAAAAATAATATATATATACAAGGTTCTGCAAAGAGTTTAATATCAGAAAATTGGGTGAAAAAACCATGCATGTCCTGGCATCAAGTTTCTAACGTGAATATGTGATAGTGGTACCCTGTAGAACTTTTGAAAATTGTAAATTGGGTAGTGCAAATGATTACAAAGTCAGTGCATGAAATTGGTAGGCAACCATTTCGAATTTGAATAGAACAAATGCTACCAAGGGTCATTGTTAGTACGTTGCATCTGAACTACTTTCTTTCATTCTGCATTATCACATTGTTAGGTGGAAAGATAGGTTTCTACTGCAAGGAGAAGGAAATTCTATGGTAATCTCGACATTGTGTCCTACTCCTACCAGGCTACCTTTGACTTTGACAGTTCATTATCAAAATTATGTTTTGAGGAAATAGCTTTTGATTTTCACATTGCATTTCTCATGAAAAGGAGACATTAATATGTTGGAAGACAGTTATAGTGAGAAACATCAAACGTAAACTATACGTGTACCTCAAAACGGAGCCAAACTATGGCCACAAGTAGAAATGATGGAACATTTGTTTATTCATCATATCATGTTGTCAGTTGTTTTGAGATAGAGTTCTGGCATTCCAACATCAGGTAGAAATTTCATGATAAATGCAAAGTGAAAATCAAAAGCTATTTCCTCAAAACAACTGTCCATTCTCACGCACCTAAACCCTATTTAAATTCTCCAGTGTTATAATCATTCAGCTAGTAAGATATAATTTTCAGAAGCTTCTCTAAATAATCATTCAACAGCAGGTTTTGTGTTGACTCTCAAGTGCAAATGCAATGCTAAATAATGCAAACAAAGCCTCGATTCCAAACATTGTCACAACTCAGTTGTAATCAACATAAAGAACTCAAGTCATCAACTTCATTCAAGCATATGAGTTAAAGCATCCAAACAAATACCCATAAAATAAGCGTTTCGTATCAAACTGATCAACTCTCTTATAAGCAAATTGAATTCAAAGCAAAACAAAATTAAACAAAGCAATACCCATGAATCAAAAGAAAATATCAACAAATGAACCCGAGATTCAAATCCTAAATTAAGAAATTAAACTAATAAAGTACTCGTGGAAAGAAATTTAAACCAAGAAGTGAGAGAGGGTGAGAGATACCTTGAAATTCGGCGGTGAGAGCGAAGGAAATAGCTCAGTGCCGAGTTTGAGAAATACCTTGAAATTCTTGAGTTTGAGACTGCGCTTCTTTTTCCTCTACTCGGTGTCGAGTCCGTCCTCTATAATGATGCTCTGCACGAGTTCCTCTCAGTTGGAGAACGAGTTTGGTGCGACCCTCATTGATGTCGAGAGAATCAGGGTTTTGCTGGGTGTGAAATTCGCTGGGTGTGAGGTTTTGGGCGTGAGATTTGGGTGTGGGTGTGAGGTTTTGGGTGTGAAATTTGCTGGGTGTGAGTTAAAAATAAGGGTATTGTTGGAAAAGTTGCTGGGTGTAACTACAAATTCTATTTTTTTACTGAAGGTAAAAATTTTGCTGGGTCTAAATAGAAATTTGCTGGGTACATCTAGAAAGACCCCATGAATATGTCGAATTTGAAAAGTTTGAGGAAGGAGCTATTGGGAAAAGTATGATGGAAAAACTAAAGGGTGCTTTCGGCAACACCGTGGTCTGAAGAGGACTCAATGCAGGGATCACAATCCAAGTCGCGCAGCAATTTGTGGGTATCAACACTGTAATTTATTACAGCCCAACCATCGTTCAATTTTCTGGATTCGCATCTAACCAAATGGCTATGGCACTTCCTCTCATCACTTCTGGCCTCAATGTGGTCGGCACACTCATCAGCATGTGCTTTGTGGATAAATGCGGAAGGAGAAGGCTCATGATCATTTCCATGTTCGGAATCATCAGTTGCCTCATCGTGTTAGCTGGAGTATTCTTCTATGCCGCAGCTCATTCTCCAACTATTAGCCACTTGGAATCCGATCACTTTGGTACCAACACTACATCTCCAACTTATATATGTTTCTGCTTCTAATCCTGCAGCATGGAACTGCATGACATGCTTGAAATCAACAGATTGCGCCTTATGTGCTAGTAATGTTGATAATGTAAGTAACTATTTCACCTCTACGTTTTCATAGACTAGTTTGGTAAACCCTTTCGGATGACCAAAGGCGTTTTCAGTAATGTTGACAGAAACAATCAAGAATGCTTTTTGGATTATTAACAGAAAGTACTTCCTAAGAAGCAATACCGTGCCGGTCCTAAATCATTACTTAAATTTGTAACTAAATTGCATTATTGCTCATCTGATTTTACTTTTAAATGTTGGCAGCTGGCCCCAGGAGTCAATGCCATGAAGAACATAGGGTACTCTAAAGGGTGTCCTACAAAAATTGGTATCTTTGCAGTCATTTTGTTGGGATTGTACACCATTATGTATGCACCTGGAATGGGAACTATTCCTTGGATTGTGAACTCAGAGATATACCCATTGAGATACAGAGGCACTGGTGGAGGGATTGCTGCAGTTTCCAACTGCACTGCAAATCTCATTGTGAGTGAGACATACTTAACCCTCACTAAGGAACTGGGTTCGGCTGGAACCTTCCTCCTATTTGCTGGGTTTTCTACCATTGGACTTGTATTCATTTACTTACTGGTTCCTAAAACCAAAGGAATGCAATTCGAAGAGGTCGAGAAATTGCTCCAGAAGGGTTTCCGACCCAAGTTATTTGCTCCGAAGGACACTAATTAAAGGCAAGCAGAAGGTTGAGGGTAATTATCTACCATGCACATCGGAGTAATTCACACGTGTGCGAATTTTCAAGCCATACACGTGGACAACTTTGGGTGATGTGGAGCCTGTGTGGCCGTTAGGCATGCACACATGGGTAACCTGACTCTGATACCATGATAACGTAATTTGGGGTTCACATCCAAAACCAATTGGCAATGGATGAAGTGACCCAAACCCTTATAACCCCATAAGCAAGGTAATATTTTTCCAATGTGGGAGTTATATTTATACACATTCTCAACATGCCTAGCAGATTGTAATATATCGCCAATATCCTAATCGTTAAGTAAACTCTGTCATCCCAGTCAGTGGCAGAGGCAAAACAAAATTTATGTGGGGGCAATTATTGATAGAAATTAAATTTCATAAATATCAACCATAATAAAAGAATGAAGAAAAAATTCGAAATTAATTTTTCATACATGGAGAAAAAATGCAGAAAAATTCATATAATATGATAGTTAGTCTCTCTCTCTTTTTTTATAAAATCAAATCGACCTGTCATTGATACTCAAACTCTAGCAGACGGCTATTGTTTTAGGGGATTTATATCTGAGAATATGTATAAAATACATACATACGAATTAAGACAAGAATAAATTGGTAACATTATTGTGACGTAGACTGTGAGTGTGGAAGAAACTAAATATTCTATTTCCACATATAATGGAGAATATATGAAGTGAACGGATGTAGTTCAAACAAAAAGAGATCAAAAGTTTGAATGGAGGTGGAAGAATCTAAATATTCTGTTTCCACTATATATATATATATATATATATATATATATATATATATATATATATATATAGAAAGAAGTGAACGGACGTGGTTCAAACAAAAAGAAATCAAAAGTTCGAAATCCACCCCCCCTCTGATACCATGATAAAGTAATCTGAGATTCACATCCAAAACCAATTGACAATGGATAGAGTGGCCCAAATCTTTATAAAGCCATAGGCAAGGTCCCATTTTTCCCATGTAGGATATATATATTCTCAACACACCCTCACACGTGTGGCGAATTTTCAAGCCATACACGTGGACAACTTTGGTGATGTGGAGCCTGTGTGGCCGTTAGGCATGCACACATGGGTAACCTGGCTCTAATACCATGATAACGTAATTTGAGGTTCACATCCAAAACCAATTGGCAATGGATGAAGTGGCTCATACCCTTATAACCCCATAAGCAAGGTAATATTTTTCCAATGTGGGAGTTATATTTATACACATTCTCAACATGCCTAGCATATTGTAATATATCGCCAATATCCTAATCGTTAAGTAAACTCTGTCATCCCAGTCAGTGGCAGAGGCAAAACAAAATTTATGTGGGGGCAATTATTGATAGAAATTAAATTTCATAAATATCAACCATAATAAAAGAATGAAGAAAAAAATCGAAATTAATTTTTCATTCATGGAGAAAAAATGCAGAAAAATTCATATAATATGATAGTTAGTCTCTCTCTCTTTTTTTATAAAATCAAATCGACCTGTCATTGATACTCAAACTCTAGCAGACGGCTATTGTTTTAGGGGATTTATATCTGAGAATATGTATAAAATACATACATACGAATTAAGACAAGAATAAATTGGTAACATTATTGTGACGTAAACTGGTGAGTGTGGAAGAAACTAAATATTCTGTTTCCACATATATTGGAGAATATATGAAGTGAACGGACGTGGTTCAAACAAAAAGAGATCAAAAGTTTGAATGGAGGTGGAAGAATCAAAAGTTCGAATTTTGGTGAAATTTTAGCACCAAACGTAAGGCCTCCATATATTTATAGTAGCGAACATAGATATTATTGTAAATAATCATCATCTTAAGTTATTAATTTCAATACATATTATAATAAGGAAAAGCAGATGATAATTAATAATATTGATTCATGGCTTTCAGGAACTGCTAATACACACTGCAGCGTAGGATGTCAGTAACTCCTTCATTCACTCTTCTTCATCTTCCTCATTGTGATCGTCCACCTCGCGACTGGAATTTTTGTTGCCAACGTTGAAGACTCCATTATGGTCCCCAGTGTTTCCACTGACTCGATTTCCTTGAACCCTGTAAATTATGTTGTTTCGAGTGCAAGCCTTGGGCTTACTAGGAGCCCTGGGTTTACTAGGACGTCGAACAGGCGCCTGATAGAATGGATGGTCATAGTATCCATTGTTATAAGATGGAGGAGGAGCGGAATAGCTATATGGCGCATGAGCAGGTGAACCAGGACCGCCCGGTGATGGATGGTTAGGGTTATAGTATCCATAAGATGAAGGAGGAGGAGTAGCATAACCTGGATCTCCATTATGAGGTGGAGCTTGAGCGCCATAGTTGGTATAATACGAAGGCTGATTTGGGACTAATCCATTGGCGGCGAACATGACGGCTGGATTCATCAGATCGGCATAATACGCCATTGTGTTAGCTGGAGGCTAGCTGAAATCTTAACTGATGTATTGCACTATTGCTAGCTTAGCTAATATGGGTTCATCCGATCGGCACATTACATGTGTATTATATAGAACAATCATGGCAGGAAAGGACAAAAAAAAAAAAAAAAAAAATCAGGGGTCTTGATCAAATACCTAAATTTGGGCTAACATGAACCCATTTACCCATCAAGAGATTATCGTTCCCACTAACCCATTTAGGGGTCATCATTTGGCCCTTAGGCCCTAAACCCGCCCGGCCTGTAGGGCCGAAGCCCGACCCGGCCCTTGCATTAGGGCGGGCCGGCCCGACCCTTTTTAAAATAGGGTAGGGTATGGGCCATGAGAATGAAACCCGGCCCGGCCCTTTAGGCCAGCCCGAATAAGCTCTAATAATTTTTTATTTTTTCTATTTTTTAATTATGTTTCTCTTTTTTCTATAATATGCAATTTATCTCTTTCTTTGTAATTGATTTCTTAAGCTTTGTTTTCTTTAGTTTTTATTTTCTTTGTTACATAACAATTAATATTAGGAGATTTAGAGAGATATTTAATTGAATATAACCACCTTAACTAATATTAATAAATGTTATAAGTTAATTCCTACACACACACACACACATATTAAATATGATCAACTAAAAACAATGTCTTATATTACCTATATAACCATTGAGCCACATTTTGAGGAAAAAAAAATAATGTAATTTTTTATTATTATTAGACAAAATAAGGCCCTATTCGGAAGGTCGGCCCGACCCGGCCCTTTCGGCCCTAATAGATCGGGCTTTTAGGGCGGGTAAGGGTTACCATATTTAAGCCCCGGCCTGACCCTACCCGGCCCTAAATTTTGTTGACTTTGACTAGGCCCGGCCTGACCCGACCCTAAGCCCTAAAAATTTAGGGTAGGGCCGGCCCTAGCCCGGCCCATGATGACCCCTAAACCCATTTAAAGATAAAAAGACAATTTTAACCTTCAAATAATCAAGGAATTACATAGCATCTCTCTCTCTCACAAATTTGCCTCCTCACCCAAACCACCGTCGTCGATCTAGCAACAGCTTCCTTGGCGGCTTCTCAGCCATCACCGCCGACTACTCCATCGTCGAGCCCTAGGCCGTCATCATCTGCGGCTTCCTCGCCGTCGCTCTCATAATTGGATTTGGACGACGTGTTGGGGTCATAGAGGGAGAGGGAGGAGAATCTGGTGATGGCGGCGAGGAGGTAGGAGTCGGGTCGGGCCTGGACCGAGCAGAGGTCCTGGACGGCGAGGCAAAAGTTGTTGTTGGTGTCGGAGTCGAACCAGAGGACTGGGGACTTGAGGCGGAGGTCGAGGAGGGCGATGTGGCTCTGGCGGTTGCCGGCGCCGAGGAGGAAGTGGGAGCTGGAAGGCTTGGTGGAGAGGAGGTCGAGGCCGAGGGGTAGTGGGAGACGACGAGCTGCATTGAAAGGGTGTCGAGGACGGAGATGGAGTTGCCGACGGGGAATGCGAGGAGGCCGGAGGGACTGACCTCGGCCGATCCAAAGTTGTTGCGGCTGGGTACATGGGACCGGGAGCATGCAGTCTCAGCAGTCCTGGATGGTGAATGGCGTCGGTAAGGGTCTTGAGCTTGACATGGTTGCGAGAGAGAAGGCTCCTCTAATCTGGTTTTGTTTCTTCTTATTTTTGCTCGAGTTGCAGGCTTGGGAGTGGTGTGGGAGTTTGGGACTTTGTTTACATTTCTTTGTTGGATCAATTACTGGTCCTCAATAGATTAAAATGAGTATTGAACCTAAACTGTTAACAATCTATACAACTATGTTAGTTTTGCTATACAACTATGGGTAATAAAGTTTTTATCGGGGGCAGAAGGCCTAGAAAAAAAGAAAGAAAAAAAAAATTGCCTATTGGGGGGCAATAGACATCTATTGGGGGGGGGCAATAAATATTTTGAATTGATGCAATTTTTTTTTTTCTTAATCAAAGTTTTATTTGGCTAATTTTAGGGAGATTAGTTCTCATTCCGGTGACTTAAAGTTCTATTGGGGGGCAATAGACGTTTTGAATTGATGTAATCTCCTTGTTTTTTTTTTCTTTAATCAAAGTTTTATTTGTCTAAATTTAGGGAGATTAGTTCCCATTCCGGCTATCAAAAGTTCTATTGGGGGGCATTCGGCGAGATTTTCAGAAAAGTCCGGTGGGTGGCGGTCGGTGACGGGATTCCGGCAACGTTGGCCGGAATCTAGCGACCCGTGACCGGACTCCGGCGAAGTGTCCTATGGTTTCTCTCTCTTCCACTCTCTCTCTATGTAACAAAGGGGTGAGGGTCAAATATTCTCAAAAAAAAAAAAAAAAAAAAAAAAACTTAGTGGGGTATTAGGGAATACCTTATTAGAGTCTTCATGAGTAAGGGAGAATTAAAAAAACTTAATAGGGTAAGTGGGAAAAAAATCCCTAGAATTAGGGTAAATGGACAAAAACCCAAAAAAAAAAAAAAAACTACAAAGGAATATGGATGCAACATTGCTTAATTGCAAAGCTCTATCTCGCACACTTGTAATTAGAATATTCGTAAAACCGTGACCATTAAACGAGATAATAGGTGAATACTCACATATTCTATATTGAAAAATGATTGTTAGCCTCAGTGAAGCCTAAAATTTGTGGCCTTAATTTTAGGTATCACGTCATGTCATCTATACACATCATCTATTTGTCAAATCATGCTATGTAATTCTTAAAACCATCTTATCATTCTAAAATTTATTGGCTCTAAATTATTTTTCTTTTTTTCTTTTCATTAATTACACTCATGCTTAGATTTAAACAACAATTTTTTTTCTTCAATCCAGAATAGAAAAAATTTCATGTAATTCAGTCAAAAGGTTTGCATATACATGCGATCAATAGATTTGCATAATACATGTATATGAAGTCAAAATTTGTTGGGTTCTTGTAAATTTTGAAAATATAATGTAGAAAATACAAGTAATCACATATATTCTTTTGTTCATTTTTTTCTCTTTCTGTGGCATATGAGTTTATTATCACTACTAAAAAGAATTCCAATTGCTTCGGTTTTTTACTTCGGCATTCATTTCCGTCGCAATTGGTAACTAATTGCCACGGCAAACTGTCCGTAGCAAAAAACTTTTATGGTGCGTTTGGATGAGAAAATTATGAAATCCATAGGAATTTATAAACGATGGAATCTTTAACTCCATCAATCTAAAATTCCATTAATTGCAATTTCTGTTGTTTGGTTGTATCCATTTAGGATTTGAAATGTGTAATAAATTAAGAAAGTTTAAAACAAATAAAAAAATAAAATAGAAAAAAACCTTGTTTTGGAAATGAAAATTGAATACTGCAAGGGAATTCGTAAATGACACCTATTTTGGTGGAAATTGAAGTGGGGAATTTAAATGATGAATTCCTTCATTTTTTTGCACAGAGAAATTTAAAATTTCCAGTTTGATAATGCCAAACGAGGGAATTAGCTTGTAGGAATTATGAAATCCTCACTTTCAATTAAATTCCATCATATTTTCCCTCATCCAAACACACTCTTATTATTAGCAACGGAAGATGTTTACCGTAGTTAGATTTGTTATTAATTGCGACGCATTTATGTCTTACCGTCGCAAAAATAAAAATATCCAACTTTTTTTTTTAAACCACCTCACTCTCACCCCTCTCTTCCTCAGTTGACCACTAGTCCACCACTCCCTTCCCTCTGTCGATCACACCCTCCTCTCACAGACCCATGCCCAAGCTCGACCTCCAATGCGCCACCACCAAGCCCAAGGTCTAGGGCGGCCGCTTCGAGGAGGGCGTCACCGATGCGGTCAAGCGCTTCACCGACACATTCGAGCACTTCACCGACGTCGTCAAGCACTTCATCGAGTCCATCTCCTTCGACAAAGCCCTATCATGGGCAGCAAGGCCCACGCCTCAATGCTCCCCAAACAGGTCCTTTACTTTCTCCATTTTCAATTCTCTCAATTTCTAAATTTCTAGGGTTTGATTTGGTTACTATTAGAGATTCAGCACTGTTGAGAATAGGGATAGCATTCATGAAGGGCTTACGGAGATTCAGAGGCGAATTGAGGACTGATAGGGAAGACGTGCATATGAACATTAAGGCGGCGCTGACTGATTTGATCGGCGAGGCGGCAAAGATCGAAGCTCCACTTTGCGATTAGCAGAAACGATCAGGTCTTGACTAATTTTCGGTTGTGTTGTAGATGCAATCGATGCGATTCTGGTGTCGATTAAGCATCTGCAGTTGCTTTCATTTGTTGAAGAATGAAAATCTGGGAGATAAAAGAAAGGGATATTCAAGAAGCGAAAATCTGGGTTGCTCTGCTCAATCAAATTGTCAAGGTATAGACTCTCTTCTATAAATGATCGATTCCGGGTTTTCATTGTATGTGTTTTGTAATCTCTGTATTATTTGCGTTCTGGGTTCCTGGAGTGAATGGTTCTATGCTTTTCCGGATTTGCCCTAAATTTTGGTTCTGTGTATATGAAATTTTGATGATATAGCATACTATATATGAATGGACAAAAATGCTCAACTTCATAGCTACGAAGAACTTCCCCAATGAAATGATTCTAATCTCTTTTTCCCCGTCATGCCTGTACTATTATTCTAATCAAATTGTAAAGAAATCCCCTAAGTCCACTTTCCATGAGTACTTAACTCATAATTTCCCTTGAAAAGACACTGTTCTTTCATGAATCATTCGCAGTTCCTTATGCATTTCTTTGTTTTACACTATTCCTGTTCTACCTCCATTTAGTTACTTGCTGTATTCTGTCATTTGTTAGTTATGACTGCAACTAACTGCATTGTCAATCTTAGTTAAATTCTCTGAATTGCTTGGTGAGTTAAGTGTATTAAGTTCTGCAACAATTATTGTAATTCTTCTAAGTCTTAAACAAATTAAAACAGAAAATTGCTAGCACTAGAAGTCATACCCAATAACAGCAAGCACAAATACAATAGATCTATTTCAAAATTAACCAAACTATAATAAAAAACACATACCTGAGGAAGAATAACATATTGAGATAAGATACAAACTGTTAACAAACTGTTATTTGAGATGATTGCGTTTCGATAAATTCAAAGATAGCAAGGGTCAATTTCTCTCGGCGTTCTGTAGTTCTTTGCACATTTGATTTCATTTGCTGTTTTTTGTGTACTTATTACTTCAATGTATAGTTTTTATCTTCGATAATTTCATATCTTTCATTAATTTATATATGAATCTAATCATGGGTCAATGATAGAATGCTGCAATTGCTTTCATTTGTTGAAGAATTTTTCTTCTTCTGTGCTTCAATTTCATGTCCGGTGGTTTATGTATTCAATTTAGTTTTAATCTGAAGATTTTCAAATAAACAAACATTCGCTCAGTGAGTAAGCAGTTTTTCAATCCAATACCAACTAATTCCAATTCTTTATCAATTTAGCAATTATATGTCTAGATAAAATATGTAATAGAAAACTCAATTAACTAAATGAAGACTTACTCTGTATCGTATTTATATTCAGCAACTCATCTTAGAATTGGATTTATCACACTATGTGGTGGAGGCCACAGTTGCACAAAATTCATAACCTTCATGTAATAAACTTGAGGTACAGGACATTGTCTAATGACTTGATTTTTCATTTTTCAAATTTTTTTTTAACAGTGTTATGGTCATTGTTTGATGACTCAATTGGTATATGTTGTTTTATTTCCAGGAAGGGAATCAGCAAAAACAGGAGGGAGATGCCATGACAACAATTATAGGACCATAATATTGATAAGGTGAATATATACATTGTTAAGGTAGGAATATAGATTCATACATATAACAGTGGTTTCCGCAGCAAAGCGCGGGCGCGCTTGCTAGTGGATTCTATTTATTATATAGGTATCTATGTTGTGGAAGATATATGCCATGTAGTGGAAAGTTTGGAGAGAAAGATTGTCCTGCATGTTGTCTTTGCTGTGAGGGATTAGTTGTGTTGATTCGGGTTTTAATTTGTATCAAACCACCCCCTCCTCTCCTCCTCTGCATCCTATTATGTGTATATTTAGATACGTTCTTTGCTGTGTTCAGGTTTTCTGTTGCTTTGCAACTTCAGTTTCATCAACTGGCTATCTATACAAGATGAGTTCAATATACACTCAGGTTTTCTGTTGCTTTGCCACTCTGTGTATTTAATTGGTCTCATTATTTTCTTCATCTTGAAGCATAAAATTGATTGTGGTTTGGGGGTTCCAGGTGCCTCTTATTCTTGTCAAGAAGATCTACACTCAGACTTTCTTATATATTAATGTGCAACTCTTTAATAGGTAATTACTTCTTTCTTCTTGGCAATTGTATCACTTCTGCTGAAATAATGTTCAACTATACTGATCCTGCTTTACTTTTACAGTCTCCTTCTGCGTTGTGAATGTTGTACATCTAGCAATGGGGAGTATGTGAAATCTGGGGAGTATGTGTTGAGGTTGTGTCCTTGTGAAATTTGGGGAGTTATTCCGCAATGGTTTAGTTATAATGGATTTGATATTGTAATTTAACTTCAGATGCATGTATAATAGTCTTCATTTTTGCATGTTCTAAAAATGAAAATATGGTGCAATTAGCACCATTTTTTTTTTTTATAAAAAAATTACGTTTTTGCGACGGCATGATTGCCGTCGCAAATACCTCCACATGGATTATCCTGAAATACACATTGCGACGGAAGTCACCGTAGCAAAAGGGCCGTCGCAAAACAATAAATTTGCGACGGCAAGAAAAAACCGTCGCAAAAAAGTATTTGCAACGGAAAATTGCCGTAGCAATTGGATTTTGTGACGCCACCTATTGCAACGCCTGTTTTTCCGTCGCAAAAAGCTCAATTTGCCGTCGCGAAAAGTTTTTGCCGTCGCAAAAGCTCAATTTGCCGTCGCAAAATAGGCGTCGCAAAAGCAATTTTTTTTAGTAGTGTATTTTTGTTTGTTTGGCTTTTTCCCTTATGTTTAGGGAAAATTCTAGTGTATGTTAATGTATGACATACACTAACTTTTTTGAATATTTTAAGCCATCGGATATAATTAAAATGTGGAATAAATCTAACGGTTTAGAATATTTGATTGTTGTTACCTGCTCATCCGTTAGCCTGTATAATCTTTTTTATATTTAGCTAAATTCTCAATATCATAGTACTAATAAACTTTGAGCGACTTTCAGAAAACCCTAAATTGAAGAGGAGAAGACAGAGGGAGGAGGAAGTGCGCTGAGAAAAGCCGTTCAGTTTTTGTTCTGCAACAAATTTACGTATTTGCTTGGGGAAAACCCTAAATTGGCCGTCAGAGATCATCCAATCGGAGCCTCCTCACGAGCCTACGCGGTGGTCACAGTCGGGACGGTGCTAGTCTCCGCCGTACCGGATGTTTCCCTCCAGAAAGCTCGGAGCTGGGACAGCGGCGTCTCCTCCAAGTTCGCCACCACTCCTCTCAAAGACATTTTTCAAGGTCGTCGACCCTTTTGTCTTTCTTCTCCATTAACTTTCTTTACATGTAATTCTCATCATTTTGGGCACTCAATTTTGGTGAATTTTGTGTTTTCAGGACAAGAAAGTCGTCATCTTTGGCCTCCCTGTAAGTTGCTCTCTCTCCCTCTCTAGTGTAATGGTTTATGTTTTTCGTGAGGTTTAGTGACAAAATGAAATATTAGATGAACATGAATGAGAAACATTGAATCCGTGAGTGTTTTAAGTTTGCAAGGGATTTATATAAATAGGTATTGTTATTTGCGTATGTCAGGGTGCGTATACGGACTTTTGTTTCCATAATTTATTGAAAAATTCCCTCCTAATCCTCTTTTCCCTACTATTAATGGGATAGAGCCACCCTCGGTCAGTTTTATTTTCAGTCTATTTGTGATTTACTATATCCAGAAGTTTGTCAGTCTTGAAGACATTGTTGCTCTCTTTCTGCAGATGGTCGGCATATGTAGTTGACGGGAAGGTTAAAGTTCTAAATGATGAGGAAGCCCCATCAGCCATCAAGGTCTCTGGTGGAGATGTCATTTTGGGACAGATCTAGAGAGACAGTTTACATGAATGCTTATGAGACATGTCATCTGTTTACATCATGTACTAATAACTTGAACATCTTGTATGCTAAAAATTACTCCTGGACTGTATTTGTGCTTCTTCAAAATATGATGCTTCCAAATAAACTTATGAAGTTGAGTTTTTACCATGCTACCAAGGTTTCCCGTGCAACTGTCTTGGTGACAATTTACATACTGGCCAAATGAAACTTTTGAGTTTTAACAATGAAGCTGATGTACGTAGCACCAAAGCCTAACCTATAAGAGAATTTCATCAATAAATAGGTTAGGTTTTGTGTGCTACGTTAGCTACCACATAAGCGGTGATGTATGTGGTACTAAAAACTTGGCTCACCTAGAAGTATTTAGAAGGAAAACGATGTCAATAGTGTTACAAAGACAAAACAACAATGTCTGAGCCTAGGAAGCCTTTGAGATATTGCGAACAATCCAAACGGAGGGTATCAAAATAATAATCACCGGCATATCCAACGGCATCAGCCTCGCCCTTGCCTACCGTGCTGCCTCCGAGGGTGCCAAAGTCTCCATCCTCAAGCGCTCCCTTGAAAAGCTCGAGGAGGCCAAGAACTACATCTAGCTCTCCATCGGCATCGTCGTCGCCGTCTTCAATAATCTCGATGATATATCGTCGTGGAACAAATATCTTATCAAGAAGCAGATATCTATATTGTCGAGGAGGGGATATGTCATTGGGAAGAGATATCTCGTCGGAAAGAGATATCTTGTTGAGGAAGAGATGTCGTTGGGAAGGAGATATCTCGTCGAGGAAGAAATATCTTATCGAGGAGCAGATATATTGTCGATGAAGAAATATCTTATCGAGGAGCAGATATATTGTCGAGGAAGAAATATCTTATCGAGGAGCAGATATCTTATCTAGGTGGGAATATCTCGCCGAGGAGGATCTTAATAATGAATATATAAAATTTTAGGGGTTAGGGTTTACGGTTTCGAAAAATTTTGGAAAATTTAGAGTTTAGGGTTAGGTTGAGGGGTTAGGGTTTACAGAATTTCAACTATGGAAGAAGAAGGAAGATGAAAGAAAGGGAAAGGAAACCTAAGTCATAAAATTGATGACAGAATGAATTATGGTAAAAAGTGGAAATCAAGTTGTAATTAGTGTTAATATTTTACTATTACAAGTTTCAGAACCGTTTTACCAATAAAACAACGAATTGTGGTAAAATGTGGTAATCTAGTTGTAATAAGTGTTAATACTTCACTATTACAAGTTTTCAGAACCACTTTACTAATAAAACAACGAATGTGTTGCTATACTGGTAATATGAATTTTATTTAAGTAAATTTGTGGTGAGTCCTTTATGATGTAATGAGGTTGTCTATTTTGTAACTACTGTCCTTTAGGAGTTATTTACTTATTTGACAACTTTTTTTTCCTGATTTTACGACAATTGAGGTACAAAGTAGTAATCAAGGTTGTATTTGTGGTAATTCTTCAAAATTACAAGTTTGAGAATCATTTTACTAATGAGACAATAAATTGTTGTAGAAGTAGTAATCAAGCTCTTAGTTGTGGTGATTTTTTATATTACAAGTTTGAGAACCATTTTACTAATGTGACAACCAATTGCTGTTAAAGTGGTAAAACTTTATGTATATACAGTAAATGAGGCGCGAGTCCTTAATTGTGTAATAAAGTTCTCTATTTTGTAACTAATACTTTTCTTGTGTAAATCTCATCATCCATGAGATAATTACTCGTTTGACAACACATTTTACTATAAATGACAACAATTGAGGTGTAAAGTGGTAATTCTGGTCGTTTTTATGATAATTACTTGAAATATGATTCCATTTACAAAACAAACGATCACTTTACCAATGTTACAACAAATGTTTTGTCGATATGGTAAATAATCATATTAGACCTAAAACTTCTCAAGTCCTTATTCTTATAATCCAGTTGTTCTTTGTGTAACTAGAGTCCTATTTTTTGTAAATTATATCATCGATGAGATACTTTACAACAAACCACCATATTTTACGTATTTAGTGATACTTATAGTTGTAATTGAAGTAATTACTATATTTACAATCTTTATTACAAAATTTTGAACGATTTACGTATAAAATAATTAATGAGTACTTAGTATGGTAATTTTTTTTTTTTAAAATACACATGTCAAATTATAAGTGGATAACCTGTTGACCTGTACAACAGGTTTCACCAACTAATTTAATTTAATATATATTTATTAAAAAGTTGATGTATGACAAACATCAACACACCTTAGACTTCCCCTATGTTTAGGGAAAATTCTAGATGATAATTAATGGCTGCTATTAACATGGAATATTTTCTTACCTCTTAATTTGGACAGACGTATTTTCTAAATGCAATTTATTAATGCTAATTTTTTGGATGAAATAAATCAATATTTGGAAAGAAAATTTAATGCCTATTTCATGACACCTAATTCAATATATTAATGCTATTTGGAAAAAAAAAATTATAGGAAAGAATTTAATTAAATGAAGAAATTATTTTTTCAAAAAATATGTAGACATATATCCCTTAAATTAATACATAATTAATAGCTGATATTTTTTTTTGTCACCTAATTTAATTCATTAATGTCATAGATTCACCACCTAACATCTAAAAGAAAATATAAAAGAGTAAAATTGGTGTTGCAATAGTATGATGTGGCAAGATATATTATGTGGAATTGAAAATAAAATTTATATTTGCTTACATAGCATGACACCTAAGATTTGAGGTCACATATCTTAAACCTCATTGAGGCTAGGGGTGGGTTCGGTTTTAGGCCGAAATTGAGAACTGAACTGAACTTAAACTTCAGTTTGGTTCCGTTCAATTTTTTGTTTTTGAAAGTTTAGACCTGAAAGCGAACCGATCCAGTTCGGTTCAGTTTAGTTTTTTTTTTATTTCAGTGCGGTTTTTATTTGATTCTATTTGTTTCATAGTAAAACTGAAAACCGAACTAAACTGATTTTTGACATAGTAAAACTGAAAACTATTCGGTTCAGTTCAGTTCGTTTTTTTTTTAATTTTTTTTTATTTTTAATTCGGTGCGATTTTTTTTCAGTTTTAATTTTTTTGGCTTCGATTCAGCTTTCGGCTCGGTTTTTTTCGGTTTTTGGTTTCATGAACTCACCCCTAATTGAGGCCCCCTATCATTGCCATTCTATATTTCAAGTGACAAAATTTTATCTGTCTTCTAATCCTACTCGGCTATTTCTTGAAGTGAATTTCCACTATGAAAAATGATGAAAAATGAAAACAGAAGAGTAGTGAGAAGATACTTACAATAGAAGAAGAATGAAGCTGTGAATTTGGCGATGAGAAGGGAAGGAGTGCCGGGTTCGATGATTTTGGGGTTTCAGAAATTCACCCGCTCAAACGAAGCATTACACATCAACGCGCAAAGTAGAAGTTCCATATATCCTTACTCCTGCGACGCCAAATTAGTTGGCAGATTTCAAGTATTTTTTGGCTGATCTGGAACATGTTCCAAGCTAAACCCATATAGGGGTTCGCCAAATCTGCAATTTTTGCAATTACTAATTCCAGATCCTTTGTGGAGAGATGGGTTGTGGAGTTTGCAGATCGGGTTGGGGCGCCGGGGTTTTTTGTGGTCTGTGTGGGAGGGAGAGTCGATGATGATGGCAGCGTAGGGGCGGCTGGAGGAGGTGGTAGGTGGTTGAATCATCGTCGTCTTCCATATGAAACCAGAGAGAGATAGAGAGAGAGAGAGGTGAAGTCTTCGAAGAAGAAGAATATGTGCAACAAGGGGCAGTTTCGACATTTGATCTAAACTGAGGGCCAAAGTCTGAAAAATGGGCCATCATGTCGGTGCCAAGTCAGCATCTGACGTCACATTTCGAGCAAAATTTAAATTTTGGACGAGCGTGATGAAAAATGAAAGTGCAAGGACTATCATGATTAAAAAAAAAAAGATTAGGGACCAAACTGATATTTGCCCCAAAGTTGGAGGGGGCAAACTGAATTTAGTCCTAAAAAAAATCATCCACTATTGTGGAGAAAAAAATTGTTGGACCAACTAAGCCTAGCCATACAGTACGTAATAATTAAGAACTAATAAGTACATAATTAATATTCAAGAAATTAATTAGAGTTCCAGCTCCTATTGTTGTACATCACTACATCATAATATCATATTCATCTAATCTTTATACTAGTTTTTTTTTTTTTTTTTTGGATTGATATCTTATCCTTATGATATGGTCTTCTGGAACTGGTAATACACACCCTCTAGCATTCGTAAAAATGCCCCGACATGTTATCTTTATTCCATACATACTATGAGTCTACGACACGGAACAGCAGATGATAATTAATATTAATTCATGGCCTTCTGGAACTGCTAAAGAGTGCTAATACACACCCTGTAACATTCGTAATACCAATAACTCCATTTAGTATTCATCTTCCTCGTCGTCGTCATCCATGTGGCGACCAGAATTCTTGTTGCCAACGTTGAAAACTCCATTATGGTCCCCCGTGTTGCCACTAATCCGATTCCCTGCAACCTTGTATGATACGTTCTTAGAACCGCTCCTTGCAGCCTTGGGCTTACCAGGAGTCTTCGGCTTAGCGGGACGTCGAACAGGCGCCTGATAGAATCGAGGGTCATAGTATCCATTGTTATAAGCCGGAGGAGGAGGGTAATAGCCATATGGGGCTTGAGCAGGCGGAGCAGAACCGCCCTGTAATGCATGGTTAGGGTTATAGTATCCATAAGATGGAGGAGGCGGAGCATAACCTGGATATCCATTATGAGCTGGAGCTGGAGCTTGAGCGCCATAGTTGGTATTGTACGAAGGCTGATTTGGATCTGAACCATTGGCGAACATGGCGCCTGGGTTCATCAGATGAGCATGATGAGACATTGTTTTAGCTGGAGGCTAGCTGAAATCTTAATTGATATATTGCTAGCTTAATTAGCTAATATGGGTCCAATTTCTACGCCGAGGCCTTCTAGCTAGCTGAATATATTTATATATAGAACGAGCGCATGGCCGTAAAGATAAAAAGAGTATGTAGGATATATATATATATATATATATATATATATATATATATATATATATATATATATATATATATATATATATATATGCGCGTTGCTTAGTTGCCGACCTTAGGTGCTTATAGCATCTTCTAATAATAAAAAAAAAAAGGTGCTTATAGCATCTTAGCCGAAAAATAAAAAGCATCATGTGCTAAACTAGTGGGGGGTTTGGTCCGCATACGCATCTTCAGTTTGAATAAATCCAGAAAGGATGAAAATAATTGATAAGCTTGCTCAAATATGTCAAGAATGATTTCTTCGTTCCACAACTTCAATTCGATCTTCAAATGAGAGGGAATTTTTGTCAAATGGAGAAAGGCTTCTCGTCAAAGTCAATATAATTTATGCAGGAACGCAATGGAACCCTTCACTTTTTTTTTTTTTTTTTTGAAAGGGGTTTGGAACCCAGCCTAACTGGGAAGCTCAGCCCCAAGCCCGAATATTATTAATAATAGGAGAATCAATGTACAACGAGGGGGACATATAACCTTCACCTCGAGTAGTAGTACAAGAATCCTCATAGAGTGCGTCCTGAATAATAACAGGAGCCTCCTCTAACCAATACTCATCTAAATACGATAGACTAGCGAGGTGTGCCAATCTATGTGCAACACCATTCGCTTCACGATATATAGACTGTACTCTAGTTGAAAGAATAGAGCTCAGATAAGCCTTGCAATCCTCCACAATACAGCCAACTTCTGACAAGTCCTCTATCTCTCCATTAACCGCAGTAACAACCATAGCACAATCAGTTTCAATATCAATATTGATCATGCCTTGATGAATAGCTAGGAGAAGACCACCTCTCATCGCTTCAATTTCCATGTGTAAAGCAGATCGAGCAAAAGAAAAAGGGCGTGCAATAGCAGCTAAAAACGTACCATTTTCATCGCGAATTACTGCCCCAATTCCTTCCCGTCCACTATCTGCATGGAACCCTTCACTTTATAAACCAAATGAAATCCCCCGTTAATTAAACAATTTACAATTTGTAACACACAATAATGTTCACATGATCACCAGTGACTAAGATTTTATGGTTACTCACTTTCAGATTTATTATCAAGGCCTGAGATTAAAAGAATGAATCTTTAAGTGTTCTAATCTCAACATTTAAAATTAAATTCAAATACGGGTGACCACAAAATTTTTGATCCCCTTATGATCGTGTGATAATCACTGTTGAAACATATATATATCAGGGAGAATTTTTCAAACAGTACCTGAACTAAAGGTCACTGTGAATTAACGTTCCTCACTTTACACTAATTACACTTTGGTACCTAGACTATAAAACCCGACCCAATTATTGTACCTGCCGTTAATAACTCCGTTAGTTGGCATGCCACCTGACATATTTTCAAGGGTAAAGTTGTCTCTTCAGATTTTTACTCCAGGCACCCATCTCTCTCTTTCTCTCCTACTCTGGACACCCAGCTCTCACTCTCCCCCTGACTGTTCTCTGTGTCTTCAGATTTTCAAAGGTGAGATTCAACATACAACATCCACTAGATAAAACACAGACAGTAATCACTAACCCACATCGAAAATCACAAAATGGTAAATTCGCAATCTCCAAATTGAAACAATCTGCAGCTCTAGTTTCTACCCAAGTCAAGGCTCGAATTTGCCTGAACAACAGCGATCGAGTAGTCACTGGACACGTGAGGCTTCAAGTCGGTATGCCAAAGCAACCCATCACCGCCGCTGGACCCAATTCTCACCCCAAAACACCGCTCTAACGGCCTCAAAATCGTGCCAACATTATGTATCAAACTGGGTTTCTTCGTCTGAATCGAAAGGTTCGTTCTGGGTTTGATGTAGCCGTCGTCGTTGGTTGGAATTCTTACGTTTGGGAGAAATTAAAGGACATAAATAACAGAGCAAAGTCGTGGAAGAAGAATGCATGAAGAAGAAAGGGGTTTAGGGGCGTCGATCTTCACCTTCGTGGTGCTTAAACGACATCGTTGTCTCGCTTTGGATGGACGGCGATCGTCACGACACCCTGCCGGAGTGTTCTTCGCCTTCTTTTTCTTCGTCGTCTTGTTCCGAGTTGTGAGTACGACTCACTCAAACGCCGATTCTGTTGCAGGTTTGCTTCCACAAGGCCATTCGAGCCGAGCTCGCCGATCTTTGCCACGTCACTGTGGCCGCCTTGGAAGGTGGATTCAAAGGACGCGGCTTTGTTCTCCAGGTTTTGTGACGGTTTGAGATGGAAAAGTAATTTGTGATGGATGCGAGTTTGGAGCCAGGCTTGGCATGGATGGTGATGGCGACTGAGGAGGGACGTACAGACCGAATACATGCCGGGAAATTATTGTTAGCGGAGGACTAAGTCGAATCGGCGACAGTAGGTTTGGCCTTAGCTTTTCCCTTCTTGGATGTGGAGATGGAGTTGAGGGAGAGAGAGTGAAAATACCAAATTACCCTTTAAAAAATGAATAATAACATAAGGTTAACGGTGTTATTGACGGTGTGTACCAAAAGTGTGTCGGGTTTTGTTAGTCCGGGTACCGAAGTGTAATTAATGTAAAGTGAGGAACCTTAATTATCAGTGACCTTTAGTTCAGGTACTGTTTGAAAAATTCTCCCTATTTTATTACATTATTTACAAACTTTTTAACAATTTTCTTGATAACTTTCCTTGCATTACCAAACATCAGAATAGAAAGTTGTTGGGAAATTTCATTTCCCTTCCCGTAGAAAAGACAGAGGAATTACTTTCATTTTCATGAACCAAACGATGCCCAAGTTAATTATACCTCTAATTAATTGGATAGTTAAACTATCTTCAAATTTATTGATTTTTACAAATATAATTTTTATATTCATAAATATGAAAATCAAATGTATAAATACGTTACTCATAAAAAAAAGGTATTAAGAGAGTGTTCATGTTAAGGGGCTTTATTACGGCCTAAAATTTTGTCCTCTGCTAATGTTTGGATGGATATATCTCCTTATACTAACCTAGACTGCAGCTAATTATACATGCATGTGAAAGATTTGTCCCATGGGTCAGGTTACTTCTCGCGAGAGGATAGCTTGGGCAATGGTTGGTTTTATGTCATACTTCAGTCATGTATAGTGACGGCTGTTTGTAGATAACATTTTTTGAATTTTTTAATGTTTACGAAGCCCATGCTATCACATATTATGATAAAGGGAAAATGGTCCGTACGGTACCCCGCGTTTGACTCCTTATAACTTTTGGTACCTGAGAAAAAAAAAATATCAATACGGTACCTGAAGTTCTCTGCCCGACCGAAGATTGGTACATATGGCCATTAGCTCCGTTACATCGTCTGCCAGCGACCAATTTACCCTTTATTCTTTTTTTGTTTTGTTTTTTTCCTCAATTTTTTTTGAACCTTTTTTCCTCAGTTCTCCTCCATTTTTGTAATTTTCAAGCTTCTTTTCATGGAATTACAAACCAAATTGATGCGAATCCTTCTGGGTTTTTACTACTCGTTGCATCCAATAACTAGCTAACAATGCAGCTATGCTTCTTGGATATGGAGGCAATGCAAAAGAAATATAGGCAATGAATTTATGCTCCTTGGATCTCAATTCAATTTCGCTGCAAGCTCAGAAGCATCTTAGTTTCCCCATCTAACTCTCCCCCAATTTCATCCAATAACTTTCCATTCTCCTCAACCTCGTTATTTTCAGAAGCTAAAATTGAAAAATAAAATTTGGGTTTTTGAGAGAGACGAATCTTGTAGGAGTCAAGATCCTTCTTGCCAGGTTTGGTTTTGCCCATGAAAGTTGTGGAGCTGGGACTTGTGGGATTTCAAATTAAATGATTTAGAAGAAAATGTGAGAAAGAGTCTGGCTTTAAGTCGAAGGAGGAGTTGGATGTGATTGAGGAGACCATTACAGAGAAGCTACTGGAGTTTGAAGAAGGTAAGACCCAATTGGTGGTGGTGGTGGTGGCCGTAGATGATCTAATGGTGGCTGTGGTGGTGGATGAGGAGGGGGGAGTGATTGGGTGCCCCATATTTTTGAGCTTGAAAATCTTGCTCTTGAGCTCGGCTACCGGCGAGGAGGAAGAGTTGAGTGATGAAATCTGCCACCACGCGTCCAGATGTGGGAGCCACCGTTTCAGACCGGCGACGGACCAACGGCTCGTCATTGAAGCTGGTGAAGTGTGAGGACTGAGAAAAGTGAAAGGAAGGTGCAGAGCGCCGTTTCTTTAGGTGGTTTTCCGTCCACCATCGCCGTTTCTTTAGGTGGTGGATGAGGAGCTTCGTTGTTTTCATGTTTGTGTTTACTAATTGGGAATTTGATTGTGAAATGTTGTATTTGAAGCAGCCAAACTCTCCAATTTGGGGTTCATTTGGTGAATGATTTCGAAGACGAGTCGGAATTGGATTTTGGGTTCTGGGGGTTTGATTCGGCTGTGCATAATATTCTGATAGGGCCCTGAGCTTGTGCTCGGGGATCTGAGTTTCGGGAATATTTATAATGGCCTCGTCGGAAAATGCGCCGGAGCCACCGCCGTCCTCCCACGCCGGAGGAGACGAGGAAGTTATTACTCCTCCTCAGCACATAGATATGCAGAAACAGAGAGAGAGAGAGAGAGAGATGCTTAGAAAAAATAAAAAAAAATTAAGGCATGAAAGGACGAAAATACCCTTAAAAAATTGCCAGCTGGCAAACGATGTAACGGAGCTAACGACGATATGAACCAATCCTCGGTCTGGCAGAGAACTTCAGGTACCGCATTGATATTTTTTTTTTGTCAGCTACCAAAAGTTATAAGGAGCCAAAGGCAGGGTACCGTACAGACCATTTTTCCTATGATAAATATTGGATTGTTAAGGATTTTGGGGTAACACCAGTTGAGACGAATGATATAATATTGAAGACTGAGTTGATTAAAATGGGTTTGAGTTATTTTAACTGGTGTGACGATCCACGCTTCAAAACTCAAATACTTAATTGATCTTTTCCATATGATTGCATAAAGTTGTTTGGGTGGCCCTTTAGAAACTGGTTGTTATGCGTTTAAGGCTTGATGCAATGTAATGTCCAGTATTTGATTGAATATATTATTTGTGTATATGTGTTTTTTTTTTCCCTTCTATTATGCTTCTGATTTTTAGTGAATCAAAAGAAAGAGAGGTTAGATGGAGAGAGGAGGGTAGAGATGATCTGGGGATGTAAAGAAATTAACTAGACTAGACGCATGGATGAAAGAAACTAGATGAGGTAGACGCAAAACTAGAATTTTTTTTTTTAATCTCAAGAAGGGCAAAATAGGATTTCAAAATATTCAAAAATAAGATGAGATCCAGATGCCAATAAAGGAGGTATGAATAGAAGCACTCTACTAGGAATTCATATTTATAAAAAAGATTAAATTATGTTTAGTTCTTGTACTTTGCCTCCAACATCGTTTCAGTCCCTGAAATTTCAATTTAATCCAAAAACTCCCTAACCTCTCAATTTCCTTCAAATTGGTCCATTCCGTCCAAATGCTTCATTAATTGGCTGACATGGCAGATAAGTAGATGCCAACTCAGCGCCACGTAAGCGTGGTGATGTTAAAATGTCGAGAATAACTCTAGCCTCTTCTTTTAATTTTTTTTTTCTTACCTTCTTCTTCTTCACACTCAAACACACATAAACCACCACCGAGTTGCCTATTCATCTTCTTCTTCAGCCTTACCTTCAATTCAATCCCAAAAACTTCAAAATCTCAACAAAATCTAACTGCCCAAGACGAATTTGATTTGAACCATTAGGCATCAACTCACTCTTCCCTAACATAACCCGGCACATCAGCACATGCCTCATTCCATCTTCATTAACCCCGGAACCTACAACAGCATCCAAAGAAAACTTCACGGAACCAATTGAATTCTCCCACCAACCACTTCATTCTTAGCACTAAATCCATGAACCAAAATCTCAGCAATCTCATCCCATGATCTGCCGTACCAACCACACTTAATATTCGGATTTCTGCCACATTTCTGAGCCACCGCCTCCATGAAAACCCGAAACGAATCGAACCTCACCCGCCGTGTCAATCCAGAACTCGAATTCTTATGCATAACCACCACTCTGGTTCCTCCGCGGGCCGCTTGACTTGAATCATATACTCTCGCAAGCGTACGAATCGTGTCAAGTAAGGGAAGTATTTGGACATTAGTTTATCGTACCTCGGGGATTAGATGTTGGACCTAACCGAGATAATTGGCTCTAGGACAACTTGAATGCATACAATTAAAAATATAAAATAAAATAAAATAAAAACTATAAACAATCAAGTCACCAAGCCTTGGCAATGCTCGGCTTAACTCATACTAAGCCTATTCAAAGCCACTAATTTGTAGCCTCAAGGGGAATATACACAAACGAGTCGATAGATTCAATGATTGAGAGTTGATTTGAACTTAACAAAAAGTAATAAAATGTAAAGCGATTACTAAAAATGCAAAGGAATTAATAAAAGTGTAAAAAAATATGAATGAGAATGTTGGGTGCTAGGGAGGTTCCTTCACTCAACTCTTATGTGTCGGAAGTTAATCTAATGTAGATGCAAATTTCCTACTTTGGCGGTAGTCATATCCAAGGCGGTTCAAGGCTCAAGGACCGAAATTCTCTTTCATGGTATTCCTACTCCGGTTCAAGGGTTGTAGGAACTCACTTGGCATGAATTAAAGCTGGTTCAAGGTCTAATTCACAACAAGAGGCCTAGAGATTGAGGAATTAGACTACTAAGTGACCCACCCGCGCATTCACGCAACGGGTGTAAATCACCATGCTTATAACCTCTCGAATACAAAATTAAAGGTTTCTAGCTTAGGAATTAGAGGGGGTCAAGCCTCTAACTCCGTCTTAGACATGTTCAAAATACACACCCTAGAGTTGACTAGTCTTCTAGACATGCATTTTAACCCAACAAAAATAGATATAAGCATCCATCATATGAAAATTGCATCATTACTTTAAAATAAGCATCTTTTACACAAGATTTGGGCTAGGGCACACAACCTTAGGCCCCAACAATAAAACTACTCACTACCCATCATTAAACTATCATCAATATACATAATTTAAAGAGGAAAAAGTGAAGAGAAGTAGGGAGTAACAAGAACAAGCCACAAATTGCTATAGAGCAATTATGGCTAGCCTTGATTTATTGCTCCTCACTTTTACCCAAATTTGATAGTGATGAAGCTCTTAATGCTTGGGCTTCCTCTTTGAATCTTGTGAAATTGATGATGAGTAGTGGTGGAAAAGTGAGAAAATATGGAAGAAAAATGGGTTGGTGGTGGTGTTCTCGGTGAGGAGAAGAAAAGATGAGAAAATGGTGGTTTAGTGGAGTGTGCGGCTACTGTAGGTGAGAGAGGGGATGAGAGAAGATGAGGTATAATTGCAATTAATATATGAGGTTCTCGGTGGTGTATGGTTGGAAGAAGAAGAGAGAGGATGGTGTTAAGGGTAAAAGTGTATTTTGCCATCTACTTGACACTCTTGTATAAATAACTGACTAGTACCCTCATTCTGTAATATGTTCTCGTTCTGAATTGAATATTATACAGACCTCTTCTTCATCATTTTCGTTCTTTTTGCTCAAGAAAAAATACAAAGCTCCATGATAAAGTAATCTGGGGTTCACATCCAAAACCAATTGGCAATGGATGGAGTGGCCCAAACCCTTATAAACCTATAGGCAAGGTCCCATTTTTCCCATGTGTGATGTATATATTCTCAACACGCCCCCGCACGTGTGGCGAATTTTCAAGCCATACATGTGGACAACTTTGGGTGACGTGGAGCCCGTGTGACCGTTAGGCATGCACACGTGGGTAACCCGCTCTAATACCATGATAAAGTAATCTGGGGTTCACATCCAAAACCAATTGGCAATGGATGGAGTGGGCCAAACCCTTACATCAGGCTGAAGGGAGGTGTTAACAATATATGTTTAATTTCCTGTTTGCTTAGTTACTAATTAGTTAGGTCTGCTAATTACGTTTATGCATGGTTAATCAGTTAGTGGCCTACAACTGTTATCCACGTGTCCTTCACATGGTGACTCATGTCTTAGTATTGTAAATAGAGATCTGCTGCCCCAAACTGTCAAGCAATGGTTCCATTCACCCCAGATATTGATATTCCACAGTCTGCACCTAATTTTAGATATTTGTTGAGCAACAGTGTTGGAAATGAAAATTTCACACTAATTCACTGTGGGGCTTCTCTTAGCTCTGGAAACCTTGCATCTGATCATCCCAGGTCTATCAACTATTTTGAAGAAGCAGTCAGCAATGGTTCAACTGTGCAGGTTCCATCTGCCTCAGCCACAGTCTAAGCATCTGTAAGTATTATGGAAAAAGATACTAACGAGACTGTAACTGATGGTGAGACCGGAAATGTTGAGAAGACTGAAAATGAAGAGAAGAGAGATGAAACTGCGGACCCAAGTACTGAAGGTGTCACTTTGAACTCATTTAAGAAGCTTTCGAGTAGCCAAAATGCCTTCACAAATCTTTCTGGAACTGGGTTTTCCACTTCCACCATTTCTTTGGGGCTTATTTCCAAGGATGGGTTTGCATTGAGGACTAGCTCAGGTTCACTTTTTGAGTCAAAAAATGCTCTGCCTTCTGGTCTTGGTCTATCTAATAATAGAAGTTCTTCACTCTTTGCCACAACAGGGCCTTCAATTGTGTCTAAAGAACAAGAATTTCGAAGATTGTCTACAAGGCATCAACCCACCAAGCAGCTCATGTCTACTCCTTTAAATAAAACTACACTGTATTGTAGGCAGGCCTCTCATCCAGTGAAACTATGTCCATCTCTGCCACTTATTCCTCCTGATTGACCTTTTGAAACAAGCATTCTTGGTTGTTCTCTTCTTACCTCTTTCTTATGCTGCAATCTGATGCTAGGTTCCCTCCCATCAGCTTTGGGGGGGGGGGGGGGAGTTAAGGGTAAAAGTGTATTTTGCCATCTACTTGACACTCTTGTATAAATAGCTGACTAGTACTCTCATTCTGTAATATGTTCTCGTTCTGAATTGAATATTATACAGACCTCTTCTTCATCATTTTCTTTCCTTTTGCTCAACAAAATACACAAAGCTTTCAGATGGGACACGTGGCAGTCTGTGATAGGAAAAAAGGAAAAAAAGAAAGAAAATAGAAAGAAAAGGGAAGAAAGGGTGAAGGACATGCACGTGAGGGAGGGAGGGAGGAAAAGATGACACTTTTCCTTTCTCTTCTCTTCTCTTCCCTTTCTCTCCTCTTTCCTTTCTCAATGCATTTCCGCATATACTATCAGAGACAATTAAATTCCGCTCCCTTGATGAAGTTGCCCACTGTTGACCTGCATTAACTATTTCGTCATTTTATCCAAACTCCAAATTGCTCCATTTTCGCTTTGTTTTCTCGCAATTTCTTTAACTTCCGTAACTCCACTTATTACCTACACATAAATAAAAATGGATTAACTATATATTAATTAACTTGAGGATTAGCTTAATTCTAGTATTTTAGATATAATTACACGTATAAAAATGCGTGCAATCACCTCTCCCATACCGGAAACGAAGCTCTTCATAATAGTCTCACGCTCTAGACCCTTCACTCTAACCGTCATTTCATTTTCAGTGAAAACCCCAAACGGATCGGAAATCAGCGACTCCTATTCGCAATATCGGAATCCTCATCAATTTTAACTTATTCTGAATTGGGCCTATCTTCTGATTTGAATTAAGGGGTGTCTTGGATGACGGTGGGGGACATGATTTGTGCTCCGGGTTGGGCAGCGAAGGACTCAAAAAGCTAATCGGAGAAGAGGTAAGAATGGTAATGTGACTTTGATTTGATTTGAGCTAGGTGGGTGTTAAAATGGAAGGCCCGAAGTTGGCGGGAGAGAGAGAGAGAGAGAGAGAGAGAGAGCAGAGGAGAAAACAGTGGTGGTGGTAATGAGATTTTCAGCGCTGTGTGAATATGTGATGGGCCTTATGTTTTGTGGGTTTTGGTGGGGGTGAAGGCAGGGATCTAGGAGATTAGAAATTAGGGCTTGGAAAAGTGGGTCTGGGGATGGTTGTGGTGGAGGGTAGGTGGTGGGATTGGATGGTAAGCTTCGGTGGTGGTTATGGTGGTAGTGGCGGTGGATTTTGGTGTGAAGAAAAAGGAAAAAAAAAAGAATAAAAGAAATTAAAAAGAAAAAAGGAGAAAGATAGGGTTATATTGGACATTTCACAACTATCAAGTTGAGTTGGCATGAAAGAAACTGCCATATCAGCGACTTAATGGAATATTTGGACGGAGATTTAACCGAATGGACCAATTGGAGGGAAATTGAGAGGTTAGAGAGTTTTTGAATTAAATTAAAATGTCAGAGATTGAAACGATATTAGAGGCAAAGTACATGGACTAAACATAATTTAATCCTTATAAAAACATCTAAGAAAGTGTACAATATATATTCTTTGAAATGTCAGTAAATATTGGTGAATACTGATACTTATAATCCCGCTAAGGTGGTTAGTTGATTTTATACTTAATCGTACAAAACTGTTGTTGGTTTTAGATCCAAGAGTGAAAAATAATAAGAAAATTGGAATTTCATTATTCTCCATCCTTGAATTTAAATCCAACGACACTTGTGCAGATTTGAGTACAAATTAATTGATTACCAGAGTATGACTCTCGATACATAAATGTTAGTTTTAGATATAATGTTTTCCTAAGACATTGATCGATTCGTTGAAAAAACGTATATTTGGAGGGAAATTTTGGTTGTTTCAAATATATTGAAAACCTTGCTCGATGAACATAGAGAAATGACATTGGTGGTTAGTTGTTGTTATTCTAATAAGTTAAATATATATATATTTTTTTTACATGAATGAGGTCAACCTTTATTAAATGTTCAGCAAGCAATACAATAACGACACACTCCTGAGGGGTCGACAATAAGAATCGTTACTTAGAGTACACTACAAAGCTCACCCCTAGCAAAAGAGCTAACTACCAAGCACACCTACCTTTAATTAGAATTAAGCCTAGAACAAAGAAAGATTAGAACTCCGAAGGAGAGTAAAATTTATCAACAGAGCCACAATCTTCCTTTGCGGTCTTTCCCACTCAAAACAAGAAAAAAAAAGAGACCCATCCTCTTTTTTTTAAACAATAAGAGAAACGACCAACACTAAACCTAAAAGTAAAAACAGAAACCCTAAATCGCCCTATAGCCCAACCCAAAAAGACCATTTCAGTAAGGCCCAATGTGGAGAAACCCTAGCATCCCAATGCTAGGCCCAAACAACCAAACTAGGGCAAACCCTAGAGCAGAATTCAGCCTTCACCACATTGCTGTCGCCGCCATCGTAATCCACCGCCTCCCTTGACGTCGGAAATTGACAATGTATGCATCTGTACCCACGGTGGCACCGCCACCACCACCATTGAAAGCAATAGAGGTGCAATCCACCAGCGAAGATAGAAAACTCGTAGTTGGTTCTTCCCCTTAGCAAACTTGCACAGCCCTTACCGCCGACAACAGCGCTACAATCCTGCCTACGCTAGAGTCGCCGCCCCGCAAACCAGATGAGACTGCTCTAAATCGCCCCCATCGTCGCAGCCAAGAACTAGCCTGTCACCACCAAACAGAAAGGGATCTCCAGGCGCCGACACCGCGGTAAACACCAGACCATCTTCGGTCCCCACCCCGTGAGAGTCTTTGGACAAAAATCCTCGACCACTGCCATCACCAACCGTGATAATAGCAAGAAGAAAGTGGTCGCAGCCTATAGACACGGATAGCCATAGAGCAAGCCCGTCACAACCGTGGAGTAGACGAGAGAAAAGAGAGACATCACCCTTCACCATCGCAGGTACAAGACCGCCACCAACCAAGGTTAGCCGCCGTCGAGAAGCCTCTCTTGTGAGAGTCTGAGAGAAAAGCATTTTTTTTTTTTTTGAGACATTAATCGCCCTTATCCCAGCAAACATTTTAATCAGTTAAGTAGTTGAGCTCCTTTGTATATAAGGAAGTGATTCAGTACTAATGTAACAATATTCATGTATGTCTGAGACTGATTCTGAAATGTCTAAAAACTATTTTCAAACGATGAAGCACTTGACAGGCTTTACAAAATCACTTTCAAAATTCAAAAACACTTTTGACCCCGCAAAAGTAATCTCAAACAGGCTTTTCATCTCCTTCATTTCCTCCCTTTCAATCAAAACTTACCTTACTTGTTTTTTTTTTTTTTTTTTTTGGGGGGGGGAGGGGTGGTGTTTTATGTCCTTCAGTTTTCATATCTTCATCCTCGTCCTTTAGATGGCCCTATAAGCCTTTAACTACTAGGATACGAGCTCATCATGATTGAAGAATTAGGAGGACTTAAGGATCAGTAGATAATAAATAATTCATAGTAAGAAGTCTATAAACCTCAAATAGTTGTGTACATGATATCTTATTTTTAAAATTCTCACACACATCAGATGTTATTCATGATGGCCTTGTAGACTGCAAATAGTGTAGCCTGATTTGCATTCACTTGATCAATCTTCCTCATCGTTGTAACGAGTATTCTTGTTGCCAATGTTGAAAACTCCATTATGGTCTCCTTTGTTTCCGCTGACTCGATTCCCAGAAACATTGTAAGATGTTCTTTTGCTACCTTTACTACTCCTGGGCTTACTAGCATACTGAGGCGCAACAGGCGCCTGTGAGACTGGAACGTAGTAAGATGGTGGAGGAGCGAAATGGTTGCTATATCCACCATAGGGAGTATGAGCAGCAGGATCAGGAGCTGACTGTGATGGGTTTTGGTTGTTATAGTAACCATGAGGTTGAGGAGGATGTGCATAATTATTGTAACTTGGATATCCATTATGAGCAAATGGTGCAGGAACCCCAAAGTTGGGATTATATGAAGGCTTATTCTGATCAGAACCATTGGCGAACATGGCGCCTGGGTTCATCATCTGGGGATAATGTGACATTGTGTGATCGGTTGGCCGGAATCGGAAAACCTGATCTGTATTGGTAGGAAGCATGCAAATTTGTGTTTTTCCACTTTGACAGACCAAGTTTATATAGAACCGTATTATATAATTAAAAGAGTAGGAATATTCCAAAACGTTTCTATCAACGTGTGTACAGCATCGTATGCTAACTAGTGGCATGCCCGCTGGTAAAGATTATCCTCATATCATCTGCATTTTGGATAAAGATTCCAGCAAACTTTGTACATTTGTTCACGTTACATTATATTTAAGCCATCTTTGCCGTCCCAAAACTTACCATCAAGACTAACACTTAATAATTGCAAATCGCAGCATGATTTGTAACCACATCATTCTCCTGTGTGTGAGTTGCACCACACTAGGCTGATGGTTTAATTGGCACAACACTTTGGCTAGAGTGACATTTCATATAAGATATTCCGTTGATCTTTTGCTTTTTTGTTTAGATTAAATAACGTCGTTTTGAGTTTGAAGGTTAAAATTTTTTGTGTATGGCCTTTCGTATCTATACTATTATTAAGAGAAGAGACTTTGTTAGCCAAAACAGAAAAAATGTACCATAATGACCCTAGATTATTATAAAACATTAACACTCATAAAACTGATAAGGGTAAAATAAACAGAAAATAGAAAAAAAAAATGTAAAAGTGGGAAGCAGATAAGTACGTCTGTACGTGAAAAAAAAAAAAACACAAACTTGCTCAAAAAACTACAAACTCCTGTAAAAAAAACTACCCACTATTGCTGTTTTTTAAAATTATCAATTTTCACACACAGTGTGTGGGGCCTGTCTAGTATTAATTATAGATTTATTTATTTATTTTGAAATGGGGCTGGTGCGGCTGCCCGCAAGTCTTGATTAATGGAACTGTAGAATATAAGGGGGGGACGTGAAGCCTGAATCCCAAATTATAATAAGTATCGAGAGAACATCCTAAAATAATACCAAGAGTCTCCAAAAAATCTATATATTCTAACAAACACCAATTAGCAAAGAGTGCACGAATGACTACTCTATTTACTTTGACATAGCAGTGACATACCAGAAAGATAATTCTATCATGAAGAAGCATATTTACAAATAGCATAACTTTCCCACTATGTTACCGCACGGAAGTAACTCCGGCTACACTTCGTTTCATTCTGCCACTAGGAACTTGCGTCCATTTGACCATGTAAATAGCTCGCCGCCTCGTAAGGCCAGACAACACCCACATCGCCCTACCCAATAGTGATAGGGACTTATTTCCGACATAAAGCCACATATTACTAAATATAAAAATAAACAGCAATAAATTAACAATAGAAAATAACATGGGTCCAGAGCCAAAGCCCAGACCCACAAACCATCAAGCCCAAGCCCAAGATGCAAGTTGCAGAATTCACGACACCACCACCCCAACTGCGCCTCCCCGTCATCCCATCACCGGTAGCCGCGACACCCACCTCACACCTGCTAGACGCATCGCCCCCCTCCAGATCGAATCCAAACCACCCTACCCATATCGGATCCATCTGGTATGACTGGAGCACAGTAGATATCGGCGTTGCTACCACACTGCCATCACCACCAGGCGCCCACGGCTCCGGCGTCACCACCTCAAACCACGAACTAGACCGTCTGCGCTCATCTCTGGGGCAAGGCAACAACAAACCAGCCATCCTACCATCCCGCCGCTGCCTTTCCACGTCAGATTCCCCAAGGGCCAAGATAGCGCCGCCGTCACTCTGCAACCCTTTCTCCGGCCGTACCACAGAATTCCGGACATAGGGTCCACTCTGGCCTGTCCGACGATGCCGCCGCGAGGGCGTGCCTTTAGACCAGGCATACGCTCGAGAGAGAAGTTTTCGACTCTTAGTAGCTTTTTCTTTTTGCTGGAAAAATTATAGATTTATTTTTTTTTGAAAGGAAATTATAGATTTATTTAGGGCTAAATACTGTTTAGTCCCTGAAGTATGCATTCGTCCTCGTTTCAGTCCCTGTCTTTCTAATTTAATCTGAAAACTCCTGAGGTCACAATTTCCGTCTAATAGGTCATCGCCGTCAAAATGCTCTGTTAACTCGTGGCAGATAAGTAGACGCCAACTTAGCGCCATGTAAGCGTGGTGGATGTTAAAATGTCGAAAATAACCCTAGCCTCCCTTTTAATTTTTTTTATTTCTTCTCTTTTTTGTTCTTGCTGCAATCTCTTATTCCTTTACCCAAACACCGGCCTCATCATCCTAGCTCTTCTTCTTCCTCTCATCAAATCCAACCTCAAAAATGAAGAAGACACTGCTGTTTGGAATCCGAAACAAAGCCACTCCATGAGCCCAAAATCGAGGAGAACCCAGTGAAGGAAGCAGAGGAAATAGCCAAGGAAACATCACAATCCGCGATCTCTCCAGAGGAGGTTTCAATTTGGGGTGTTCCACTGCTCAAGGATGACAGGAGTGATGTGATTCTTCTCAAGTTTCTGAGGGCTCGGGACTTCAAGGTGAAAGATGCTTTTGTTATGCTTCGAAACACGATCCACTGGAGGAAGCAGTTTAAGATCGATGCTCTTGCGGAGGAAGATCTCGGTGATGATTTAGAAAAAGTGGTGTTTATGCATGGGTATGACAGAGAGGTTATAGAGAGGCCTCTGCTCGAGGCGGTGGAGGAGTCGTTTGCAGCAGAGATGGTAAAGTACACCATCAGAATGGTTTTCTCTGCTTAATTTTCATTTGTGGAATCTAGGTTTTCAAATTCAGTGCTTTCAATGCTTGGGTCTTTTATTTTTGTTTTTGGATAGTTAGATTTTGTTGAGATTTTGAAATTTTTGAGATTGAATTGAAGGTAAGGAGGAAGAAGAAGATGAATAGGCGGAAACAAGTGTCGCCCTACTGGTTTTAGGGCTTCAATTTTGGAAAGAAAGGCGTTCAGTTTTTGTTCTTGCTGTTCTTGAATGTGGAATTGATATTTTGGGTGTTGGGATTTGTGGGTTTTGTGTGGTGGTGAAGGTGGGGATCTGGGGGATTAGAAATGAGGAGTTGAGTGGTAGTGGCTTGGAGAAGATGAATAGGTATGGTTGTGGTGGAGAGCTCGGTGGTGGTTATGGGTGTAATGTGATAGGCGGAGTAGGAGGTGGTGCAGTAGCGAGTGGTGGTGGTGAGAGGGTGGTTTTGGTGGTGGGGACATTGAAACTGCTCTCAGTGAGTCCTTGAATATCAAAGAAGTTGGAGAAGAGTCATTGAATGACAAATCCGAGGAGGTTTTCAGATGGTAAGCTTCATGGTGGCAGTAGAGAGCTCGGTGGTGGTTATGGTGGTAGTGGCGGTGGATTTTAGTGTGCAGAAAAGAAAAAAAGAGAAAATAAAAGAAATTAAAAAGGAAGAAAGGAGAAAGGACAGGGCTATATTGGACATTTCACAGTTATCGAGTTGAGTTGGCGTGGAAGGAACTGCCACGTCAATGACTTAACGGAGCATTTGGACGGAGATTTAACGGAATGGACCAAATTGAACGAAAATTGCGACCTTAGGGACTTTTCAGATTAAATTAGAATGTCATGGACTGAAACAATGACAAACTCATAGTACATGGACTAAACATAATTTTTCCATTTATTTATGTAATCAGAAATGTAAAATTATTTAAATTGATCAATCAATGATGCATATATCAGTTCAGGATCCGGATCCAAGAATAGTTTATATGAAGGATGGCTTAAGGGTCATTACATACGTATACGTACGCAATATATATAGTAAATATACAAATTATTAATCAAGTACTTCCGCTTTCAGGATCCGGATCCAAGAATAGTTTATATGAAGGATTGAAGGATGGCTTAAGGGTCATTACATACGCATACGTACGCAATATATATAGTAAATATACAAATTATGAATCAAGTACTTCCGCTTTGAGTAGTCTGATTGGTTTTCTCTTGTTTGTTGGATAGTGCCAAAGAAGATATTATCGACGATGCTCCGGTGCAAATGCAAGCCATGAGTAGGAAGGCCGCGGAGAGATTTGCCATCTTGAGTAAATGGTTAAAATTGTCTAGATGTTAAAAAAAAGGATGTAATTTCGACAGAATATATAGGGATGATAGAAAGCTGGAGAGAAAGGCCAAACTCTCATCGATAATTTTCTTTCTAACAGCAGTACCATCAGCAAACCCTAGGCCTGTACCCACTCCCGTAGCTAGAAGGAATGACACAGCCTGCAAATAAATTAAATTAACCAGGCATGCATGCATGAACAAAATTCAGGTAATTGAAAAAGAGATCTCTGAAAAAAAGATTTGTTCCTTAACCCATAAAGAAAAAATGGTTAAGTAGAGAAGAAATGTCAAGGCGAACATATAGAGGCCCAGCTTTTCTAGGGTTACTATGGAAAACTGCGTTCATCCTCACTAGAGATCAGGTTACTGATCGGATGATCCATATATATACATATACGTACTTTTCTCGGAAATCCATTAGTCATTTGACGATCGTAATCATCTTTTTAATATATATGATATGACAGATTAGTTCTTTGTACACAATTCAGATAAACAATTTCTGTTTTGATTATTCAGGAACCTAAAGGATGAGATGTTCCTCCTATATATGCTGTTTGAACAGTTACCAGAAAGTAAAGATGACGGGACTTTTTTTTAACCTTACTAGAGAAGGCTTGCTTGTAAAATGAAGCGTACTAATCTTATCACCATAAAACTCAAACAGAACAACTCCATCGTGTTCTACTAGCCGTTTCCCTGTTCACAAGAAGTAGAGTACTGCTAATGGAATTTGCAGCAATGCGCGCGTAGGCCAGTCCGATCGCAGTTGTACATATCATGTACCTGCAATGATATAATTATTGATCCTGAGAGTAATTAGATTGCTAGATATTGAAATATAGATCAAGAGACGGAGTGTTTACACATAAGATTGGATTGCTTGTAGGAAAATGTGATTCTAAGATCAGAATAATGCCGGCAGTCATGCAGTTACAAGCAAGATGAGTGAGATTAAGAGGAAAACCATGCAGAGGACTCTAAGACAAAGTGAAGTAATCACGATGGATTCCATTGAGTAAACAGTCTCTTTTGGTTGTTGTGAGGAAGCGTAACAAACACAATATTGATATGAAACTAGATGAGCAACCGAACAACGAAAAAGAAAGCAAACACAAGAACACAAGAATTTATAGTGGTTCACTCAATCAATGTGATTGAGCTATGTCCACTTCGGAGCCGGCGAGAAATTCCACTATAATCAATTGGATAGAATACAATTAGAGTTTGATAATAAACTCTCTACCCAAACCCCAATTCAACCAATTCCCTAGTAAAACTGAGAATAGGCTATTACTCTAGGTTAATTATTTTTCTCTCCCTCAAAACCAATCCCTGCGGCAGCAAATACCTTGCTATATATATATTCCCTAATTAACTTAGGGATGCATATACAACCTAATTAACCTAGGCAGCCCATGAGCTCTTCACATTTGACTTTGTCCACCAATCAAATTAAAGCCAATATTCAATACTGGTCTGGGTAGGAGTGTAGAACTATCAAAGATTATAATTTTGGGTGGGCTTGAACTTTAAAAAAAAAAAAAAATTATAGTGGAGAATTTCGACAGTGCGAGAGAATTTTATTAATTAAAAAAAAAAAGCACACCTAGTCAGGGAGGACGTAATGAGTCTTACCCCTCATATGCATATACAAAAATGAAGAACTAGAAATCACATTTGACCTTGAAGAGTGAAGACTCAATATTAGTTCTTTGAAACCATGTAGTAATTTTTTTGATCGCTTCAGTTTCGGCTGATGATTTGACATTTTAGTCTAACACCTATAAATTAAGAAATTAACTTATATTAGATAAGAGAGAGCATCCTTCAAACAAAGACTAAAACCAATAGCAAAAGAACTCACTACAACTCAAAACCAATTTTGAAAACAAAAACAAAATAGCAACTCAAGGATCGCAAAGACGGCAAATAATTAATATTTAACAATTCTACAAAGACAAAACCAAAGACAAACCTTAAGAGTGCTCCACCAATCCAAGGATTGCAGCAACCCAGCATTCCCAATTTCGTCAACCCAGAAAAGTGCTCATTCAGTCTTAAATTACTGAAAAATCTAGAAAAAACACCAATAAGGTCAATGAACCCATGATTGTTGCCACAATGAAATCCCAGAAAGGCACAAAATTCACAGCTTAATTGAACCTACAAAATTCACAATCCCAATTTGCTCCCAATTTGATACCTGCAAAATCAGATTGCTCCCAATTTGCTCCCCAGATTAAATCGCATTAGTCACCCTTTTGGCCTTGCTCCAAACACAAACCCAACGAACTGCCTGGAAATCAATAACAAATTAAAAATTTGATAAAAACTTAATAAAAATTTCACCTAAATTGAATCAATTGAAATTCAAAAAAATTGCAATAAATACTTACAATTTCAGGAGAGGAAGAAAAAGACTAGAAGAGTTGTATTTGAGCTTGGAATTGAAGACTTTTTGGAAGAAGAAGACTAGAAGAGTAGAAGAGGAAGAGACTCTCTGAGGTCGATGCATTGAACCGCATAGGTTTGAGAGAATGTGAGAGTTTAACTTCGTTTAGGTGGACTCGACAAAGCCAAAATAGACTTACAAAAAAAAATATAGCATATACAGGAGTTTTTTTTTTTAGCCTAAAAATCTCGAGTGGGCTTGAACCCAACCACTTTAGTATGTAGATCCGCTCCTGGGTAGAACTCTTGTTGCTTGTTACATATGTACAAAAATTTGTCATGAAATTCCACTGATTATAAAATATACATGCCTCCTTCATTACTCATATAAATTCATCATTTAAGCACAAAAGGAGCTGGTTTGATGTTGAGTCACAAAGTACTTATGCATTTGTGCCCCAAAACTATATAAATTGATTGTCTTCCATGCTATTTTACCCTCTTTAATCCATTTCCTCTTATTTGTAGGAAACCATGCATTGAGAATAAAATGATCAAATGCGCCTTGAAATGCGGAGATTTGAAGCTACGAGAATGAGACATGAAAATTGGAAGAAAATTGCTAATTGATTTTTCTAGTGAACTTTTCCTGCGAGCCACCACTCATGGAGGACCCTTTGTCTAGCTAAGGAGAACCATGGTTGTGAGATTCTCCCACCACTTGAAATTCAAACCATTGTCACCTTGCAAGTTTGGGATCATTTGGAGAACAAGGGTGTAAGAGCATCTCTTGCACATCTTATGACCAAAGGGACATACATGGTTTATCAAAAAGAGGCCAAATACCTTATCTTCATCATTCTTGACTCCATATTCCATCATCTTCATCCTAGCTAAGACCCATTTTCTCTTTAGAGAACACATCATCATTTTCCACCATTACAACCACCATTGCCATCACTACTTAACACCATAACTCACCTTACAGACTCTATATTTCACCATTCTCACCAATATCAAGAGTTTGGAGCAAGAAGAAGGAGGTGACTACCACCACATCATGATCTTAGAGACCCATCTCCACCACCTCTTCCGGCATCATCAATAGTCACTGTTTACTCTCTATCTCTTTATGTATTTGATGTTTAGTAGAATGTTGAAGCTTATGTATCTAGCCATGAGTGAGTAGTGAACTAGTTGGGACTAGGGTTGATAGTCCTAGCCAAACTTGCTTGTATTGATGCTTTGGTTTATAAATTGATGCAAATTCATGTTATCATCCTCACATGCTAATTCAATAGTTGAATGCATTACTTAGACCTAATCAGTTTGAGTCAATGTGTTTGCCATGACATGAAGTTTTACTTAGAGATTGATTACCTTTAGACAAAAGGGAGCATGAATTAAAGCACACCATGTGTGGTAGTGAGCTAAAATCACCTAGAGATAGGATTGGTTTGCTTGCTTGGTTACCTAAACTATATGCTTTATGCATTTAGAGGTAAAGAATTGAACCTATCCAGTTATTGAATTTGTCCCTAGGTAGTTAACTATAGACTTATCTGGTTAGAGTTAATAAAATCAAAGGGGTTTAAGCCTTAGTAGTCCTATCCGGATGCTAAGGAGGTAGTTGGACAATTAGTTTTGCATCATTCATATACAATCACCTTAATGCTTGCAAGGGAAGCAAAAGGTGAAACCCGATGCCCTAACTCTCATCCATTAGATAACAACTTGTTTAGTATAGCCTAGTTTACATTAGGGCTAATTACTGTTTAGTACCCTGTCGTTTTAGTCCAAAATCAATTCAGTCCCTCGACTTTCAATTTCATCAAAAACACCCCTGCAATATCATTTTCTCGTCCAATAGGTCCCTCCGTCGGGATTTCGTCAATTTCAACTTTTAATTGCTGACGTGGCAGTCCAACGAAGCAAAAGTGGGACCCACATGAAAGTCAAATACCGAAAATGACCCTAGCCAACCAGACATGGAAAAATCCAAAATAAATCCCAAATTTTGAGGTTTAGGAGATTCGAACCCACACCACCATGCATGCATAGCAAAGTCCCAACCACCATGGCACTTGTACAACATTGATATATGTCAAACAACATAATATATATATCTGTATACCCAAAAAAATCTGGGAAAATCCAAAATAAACCCCAAATTATGGGGTTAGGGAGATTCAAACCCAGACCACTATGCATGCAAAGCAAAGCCCCAACCACCATGCCACTTACACGACATTAATATATGTCGAACAATATAATATATATATATCTGTATATGTCAACAAAATCTGGGATTTATTTTATATATTATGTCAATATATATATAATATATATATGTTTCCATAATATATAATATATAATATACAATATAATATATATATTATATATATATTGACATAATATATATATAATATATAATATATAATATATATATATATATATATATATATATATATATATATATATATATATATATATATGTTTCCATAATATATAACTAGTCTTTATTGACACATGCGATGCATGTGTTAAACAGTTTTTATTTTTACTTTATAGAGGGGAAAAAAAATAATAAGGTGTGGGCAGTTTTATCTGTAGATAGTGGGATTGTGAAGTTATATATGTAGAATGTGGGATGAGAAGTTATCATTTCCTACTTTTTCTGAATTTTTATTTATATTTATATTTTGTTATTTACCATAATATCCATTATATATTAAAGACTATTTTAAATTAAACTATAGTTTAAGGATATTTACGTTATTTCACACCCAGTTTGACTGACAAAGTGAGTTCTCTTAATAATAGTATAGATATATAATATACAATATAATATATAATATAATATATATATTTTTTTTATATAATATATTATATATATATATATATATTGACATAATATATAATATATTAATTATATAATATATTATATATATATATATATATATATATATATATATATATATATATATATATATGTGTTTCCATAATATATAATATATAAAATAAATCCCAGATTTTGTTGACATATACAGATATATATATTATATTGTTCAACATATTTTAGTGTCTTGTAAGTGGCATGGTGGTTGGGGCTTGGCTTTGCATGCATAGTGGTCTGGGTTCAAATCTCCCTAACCCCATAATTTGGGGTTTATTTTGGATTTTCCCAGATTTTGTTGGGTATACAAATATATATATTATGTTGTTTGACATATATCAATGTCGTACAAGTGGCATGGTGGTTGGGGCTTTGCTATGCATGCATGGTGGTGTGGGTTTGAATCTCCCAAACCTTAAAATTTGGGGTTTATTTTGGATTTTTCCACATCTCACTACTACAGAAATTGAAACAGACGACGGGCAAAAACTGTCGTCTGATATGGATGCTGACCGTCGTATATCGAGGCGCCGTCTGATGAAGGTTGATTATAGGGAACCGTCGTGTGAAGGGATCGGCAGCATGTCGGCAGCATGTCGGCAGCATGCTGGCAGTCTGTCGACAGCATTAGCTGTTGTGTGACTATTCTTCAGACAACGGGCGACTTTAAAAACTGTTGTGTGATTGCGATTCAGATGTCGCTTTATTTTATGGCCGTTGTGTGAGTTTTATTCACACAACGCTCTTTACAAAGCATCCGTTATCTGTTTTGAGTTCAGGCCACAGTTGTTATTTTGTGTCCGTTGTGTGACTTGTATTCACACGACTCTTTTTTTATAAGCATATGTTGTCTGTTTTGAATTCAGACGATGGTTGTTTATTTTTGTGCGCGTTGTGGGACTTTCATTCACACGACTCTTTTTTTATAAGCATATGTTGTCTGTTTTGAATTCAGACGATGGTTGTTTATTTTTGTGCGCGTTGTGGGACTTTCATTCACACGACTCTTTTTATAAGCATTGCATTGTCTGTTTTGAATTCAGAGGACAGAAAATTAGCCAAATGTAGGCTTTCACACGACACGCCGAAATCAGAAATTACCAAATGAACAGTAATTAGATTAATATATAATTTTATCTAATATTGTTATAATCCACATAATTGTACCTAAATGGATTAGACAATGCAAAATAAGGAGCACATCTATATATGCTACTCCAATAGCAAAAGAAGGAGCACGTGCATCTGTATATGCTACTCCAATAGCAAAATAAGTGAAGAAATGTACTTTAAATTGTCACTTCAGACCACAAAAACACATTTCTAGCCTATTTCACTTCTGAGCTTCTAGGCCATGAGCAACTGCAGACTACAACTTGAGGATGTTCTTCACCACATAACTTGCGAGCTCATTACGCACTTCATCAATTTCCACTTGACAATAAACATGGTTGGCTCTCCTACCCCACTGTAACAGTTTAAAAATTACAAATTTAAACTCATGCCATGCCATTTGATAAACTGAAACAATACTACTTTGAAAACTAAAAGCAAACATGCAGACTCTGTCATTTTCAAAATGAAAAGTTTCATGAGTTACCTTATCTGCAAAACCCAAGTTTGTATCATATATGATGTCCCTCATATATCTCATCACAAAATAGCCGTACTGTTTGTCGTTTGGCTGTGATGGAATACCCTAAAAAAATACACAACGTGCACCATCAATCAACAACATACATATATATACTAATTATTGACTGAATTATTATTCAAAAGGAAATAAATATATTTAACACATACTGCCATGTTCTTCCATTGAATAGAACCCCGTCCTTTCTTGTTGCGGTCCCCTCTAAACATTGATATGGCACTATATATAAGCAGACCAACATTAGAAAAGACCAACAATATATAATTAAGCTGACCAACAATAGAAAGGACCAGCATATATAGTGGAACAAACTTCTAGTGAACAATTCAGTTTCGAGCAACTTACGTGTCAACAATATCTTTCCATTCTCCGTTACCCCCAAGGCGTCTTTTTAATGGATCCATGTAATAGACAGTCTCATTGTCCGGATCAATCACAGTTAATATCCAATGAGCACTACAATTCATTCAAATCATTATAGGAAAATATCCATGTGCATGTAAAAGCGGCAATCATATGAATAACAAAGGTTTGGTTTAAGCACACATACGATGCATTGTAAGGCAACAAGAAAATCTGATTTGGAGAAGCACTTATCAGGCGATCTTTTATACTTCGGGACCTCGTTGTTGCACTCCCACACCCTATCTCACCAATCAATGCTGGGTCAATGAAACCAACCATGTCTAGCATCATAGACTCTTTTAGTACATCATATAAGTACCTAAAGCACAGGGAACATGCATACATCACATACTAATAAATTAATAACCAAGAAAGGTTCTGAACTTGGGACAACCATACATAAATATCATGGAACTTCATGTTAAAAAAATAAATTTACCTCATGTACAACACTATAAGGGTTCCTGTTACTTCTGCCATGTTTGCAAGCCTCTTAACATCCAAGTCAAGTAGATAGCTCTTAGCATTAATACCAAATACCCGCTCTTCTTTATAAAAGCAAACAGCTTTCCTATCTTTGAATCCTTCTTTTCCCCACTGACATAACTTCTGCAATGCGGCTGGCAAGCTTAATTCGAGTGACTGCAAGTCAAACTCTTCTTCTACATCTTCCGTAAACTGATTCCTTTTCTGCTTCCTACTTGCTTTACCACTTGCTTTTTTCTAAATGAAGAAACAAGACAGTTAACAATGGAAAAAACCTCACATTATCTAAATAAAAACTCACTGTTCATATACAAATATATTTACCTTTTCATCAAATATGATCAGGTTTTTCGGCCACATTACCCAGCTCCCCATAGCTTGCTTTACTGTCGTAATCTCATCTTCTACAACAAATGGAATCACAGCCTTTTCCTCCAAAGCAGCATAAACAGAAACACGTAATCTGTCATCTCCCAATGGAGTCCCATGACAAACTTCTAATGGACCATCGCTTGTCATAACCGTTGCAAGAGCAACAATATGGTCAGCTGAACCCAATGCTAACTTGCATTTCTTCTCAGTAGGATTTACCTACACCAACAATAAGTAAATAATAATACACATAATCATATGAACACAATGATATGCAGAAACTTGTGCAACAATGAAAGAACAATCAGTTTTGAGCATGAGTTGTCAATCTACAAATTTTGATTGCTAAACAATTCAACATACATACTATAATCGAAACCTAGCCACTAAATTACTGATCAAGGATTGAATCACACGTACATACAACTAGAACAATATGTAAATAATAATGCAACTAAATATACCTTTGTTCTTTTATCTAGCAAGGTCAAATCCACCGATTCCATTTCCTCATTATCATTTATCACCCCATCAACATGCACCTGATTCTTTCCGGCATTATCTTCATGGGCAACTTCTTCAATTGCTGCTTCAAAATCAATGTTGGACTTCTTGACCTTTGAAGTCTTCTTCCTCTGATTTTGCAGCAACTGTCTCTCCATCACATCCAACAGATTTGTCATTGCACCATCTTCCACAACATTGTCTTGTTTGTTAGCAGCCTTGAGACATGAATCTACCGCATGTGAACAACTTGCTTGCCCAGATGTGTGGTCATTGACTACAACTTTTGCTTCTCCAACAGTGGTAACTACCTCATGGCTCCTTACATCAACTCTTGCTTCCAATTGTTCAATCCTAGAAAGCAAGAATGCCTTTTCAGATGCCATTATCTTTTCCCTCTCATGGGCTGCTATATTTTCTCTCTCTTCAACCGCTATCTTTTCCCTCTCATGGGCTGCTATCTTTTCCCTCTCTTCAGCCGCTATCTTTTCCCTCTCTTCGGCCACTATCTTTTCTCTCTCTTCAGCATATATCTTCTCCCTCAACTCATCCTCCAACTTCTGTTTCTCTTCTTCAATTATCTTCCTCACACTTTGTCTCATTGACTCATTAACGCTCTCCTTTCTGCGTTTTGGGAGGTGGAAGTATCCATTTGGGTTACAAACATAACCCCCTATGCCTCTAACTCTGCCCCTGTGCTCTGGAGTCCCCAAAGCTAATGTCAGCACATCGGTACTTCCATTTACGGTCAGTTCGCCATCGCGTTCCTTACGTTTCAGTGTCTCCTACCATATGCAATATAGGTTTCAGGTTAAATTTAAGAAATTCAATAATGACACCAAACTAGAATAGCAAAATGAAACAAGTATAAGGTACATACAATTTTTTCAGCAGTATCTTTAATCACATCATGTTTAAAAGTTCCTTGTTTGGTTTGGCGTCCTTTGACCCAAAGCGTTGCTCTATCGATTTCCTCTTCTGGCACAGTTTTAGACTATATATATATCAAAAAAGCTCTATCAGTTTTACATTAAAATGATATATGATGTAGCCTTACAATTAAACATATCTGACACTTGTACTAACCAGCTCTTCTCTCAATCCCGCGTATCCCTTACGCGACATATGGTGATCATACACATTTTTGTGACGCCTTGCCTTTTGTTCCTCATGCATTTTCTGCATTTCATTTACATAAATAAGCACACATAAATACAATCAGTCTTTCTGAAATACAGTTAAAAATGCGATCAGTAAACTTACCAAAAATGAATCGCTTGTCCTTTCCTTTACAAAAACATTCCAATCATCAACAGTTATAAACCTATAGTCATCGGGGGGAAATTGTAAAGATTCAGGAGCATCCAAATATGGCAACACATACAATGTTGTGAGTCTTGACTTAAATTCTCTCCATTTCGTTCCAGCAGATTTTAAAACCATCTTCTTGCATTCAGGTCCCAATACGAATGACGTCTATATAAAAAGAACCATCAGTGCATAAATAATATTAGAACATGCTTCTAACATGAATGTGAATTAATAAAAACAAGCTTCAGTTGCATAAATAATATTAGAACATGCTTCTAACATGAATGTGAATTAATAAAAACAAGCTTCAGTTGCATAAATAATATTACAACATGCTTCTAACATGAATGTGAATTAATAAAAACAAGCTTCACTAATAATTAATCAACCCTTACCAGAACGGTCTCCCAAAGATTGCTTTTTTTTGTCTTCGATACTTTAGGCCAAGATACTATTGAAATTGGGATATTAGTCCTTGCCAAAACACCGATGTAGGATTGCAATGCATCTGCATTATTCCCTATTGGATCCCCATTCTTATCAAACTCGACTATAAGTCTCTTCTTTAGAATCCTGCTCGTTGTCATCCTTGACATTGTAACGCGGTGACGCTTGAGCAACTTAAGCCCTCCAGTACATCCATCATCCTCCTCCTGCGTCTTCTTCTTCCCGCGCTTCTTTGATTTACTCACACTTGCAGCAGAATTATTTGAAACAGATTCCCTATCCTTGGTCTTTGAAGACTTCGACTTCCTTACTTTATGTGTTTTTGAAGTCTTCTTTGTTGGATTTGAGACAGCCTTTGAATGCACCATTATCTATACCAAGCAAAAAACAATCAGTTGTAACTTAGCAACAATCCATTTTATATGCTGCCACAAAGTTTAAGCATTCAACAAAATATCTTATCAACCCCATTAAATTAAGCAAGTTCAGATAATCAATTGTAGAGTTGAATTGACTTACCTTGTTTTGCAATTAAAATTTTCCAGCAGCTTTTTGAGCTCCCTTTCTCTCTCACCCTTGCAATCAACCACAAGTTTCCTGCCAAAATGTAACAAAAGGGGTACTTTAGTACAAAAGTTAAGCAAAATGGACGCTTACCTACTAATCATTTTAATAAAAACAAATCAGTCATCATCCAAGTACATTCAAATTTCATACTAATCATACTAATCATCCAAGTACATTCAAGTAAAATCAAATCAGCCATAATCCAAGTATATTAACTTCAACATAAACATGAACAAACAACCATAAAAGGCACCGTAATATGAAATTCCTTACATTAACAAACATAATCATTCTTCAAATAACATTACAATGAGCAATTCTATTATTCATTAACCAAAATAGTCTCATTGTCTGCTCTAATGTATCCTATTTCTCCATCTCCACTCTCAATAGATGGCATTCTATCAGTAAAGGGCTGGTGATCAATTATAGTGTCCCCAAGCTCATCATCATGAGCCAAGTCATTGTAATCCCTTTGTGGGACTCTTAGAACAACTGACCACCTAGGATCTACCGGATCTTGGACATAAAAAATTTGATAGACAGATGTAGCCAAAGCAAATATGTCATTTAGATGGCCTCTCCTATTCAAATTCACTAAAGTGAAACCAATGTCGTCCACCTTGACACCCTTTGAACTCTCAACCCAATCACACTTAAAGAGGGGCAGCCTAAACTTAGCATAATCTAGCTCCCAAATTTCATCTATCACCCCATAGAAGACCATATCGTCATCTACAGGTTTTCTGTCCCTAGCACTAGCAACAACCATAGCTTCAGCCTCTAGGTAAACGCCACTATTCTGACACACTCGAACATTGTCAAGTGACTTTGTGTAAAATTGAACTCCATCAATTTTGTAACTGTTGAATTTTGCTACTTCATGGCTTGGTCCATCTGCAATCCACCTAACTGTTTCAGATATGTTGCTTGCAGGATCATCCAGTTGTTGCCCCACCTGTAAAGATAAATTATTACTAAGTCAGGTCTACATAAACAAGCATCATTTAACTAATTGAAAGCAACTAACAAGATGATATAGAACTTGATACATCCCATGACTTACCCTTATCTTCACCCAATCTGCAAATGAATTGTTTTGTTTGTCCTTAAGCCACTTCTTATTCTTTTTGAACCTCGGAAAAGCTCTCTTCAAATATTCCGTATGCTCGCTGCAAACAAAAAGCCAAAGAAAAGTTGCAGGGTTACTTAGTGCTTATGAAGAGATTAATATTAAATATATAAAAGAGAAAAGCTAAACAAAAAGTTGGACTTACATAAAGTAGGTTCTGAACTCTTCGGTGTTTTGTAGAACACAAAGATGCGCTTGGTTGAACTCACTGCCATAGATAGAGGAGACTTTAGCACCAGAAGTCGGTTTGCACTCCTTAGAACGCTGTTTTGGAATTCCAATAGTTTGGTCGGACAATAAGCGTTCGGCTAAAAACTCCACAGCTTCTTCTGCAATATAATTCTCTGCTATACAACCCTCAGGCCGATTTCTATTGCGAACATAACCCTTGCAAACCTTCATGTATCTTTCAAAAGGATACATCCACCGATAGAAAAATGGTCCACATAATTCAACTTCTCTAACTAGGTGAACCGTCAAATGTACCATTATATCGAAGAATGAAGGAGGAAAATACTTCTCAAGCAAGCACAATGTCTCAACAATATCACTTTGAATTTTGGGCAGCTTAGATACCTCAAATGATTTGCTGCAAATCTCAGTGAAGAAAAGACATAATCTGATAACAGCAACTCTAACCGGTTTGTCTAATACAGCCCTTAATGCAACGGGAAGGAGTTGTTGCATTAACACATGACAATCATGAGACTTCATCCCACTAAGCCTTAGGTCATCCATTGAAACCAGATTATGAATGTTAGAACAGTAGTTTTGAGGGACCTTCATACAACAAAAACAACCACAAACTGATTTCTTCTCATCTAAGGTCAGATTCCAACTCGCTAATGGCAAGCGATTTTTTTTCGAACCATCAAGATTAGGTGCAAGTTCAGTTCTAATACCCATCTCAACCATATCCAAACGGGCCTTGATGCCATCTTTTGTTTTTCCTGGAATGTTTAACAATGTGCCTAAAAGACTGTCACAAACATTTTTTTCAATATGCATCACATCTAGGCAGTGGCGAACCGGAAGAAATTTCCAGTATTCAAGTTCAAAAAAGATCGACTTCTTCTTCCAACAAGGTCTATTTTCATCCTCATCACCCTTGTACGGAGGAGGAGGATGTTTCTTCCCAAACGGCCAAATTAACACTTCTTCTTCCATCCTTTTTAGAACTTCTTCTCCACTCAATGGAACAGGAGCAGCTTCAAGTTCTTGCTGGTTATCAAAAGCAGCCCGTTGCTTTCGGTAAGGATGATTTCTTCCTTTCCACCTTCTATGCCGTATATAAGCCATCTTCCCTCCATGGACCAGCCTCTTTGGTAATGTCTTTTCAAGACATATTGGGCATGCATTATACCCTTTAACAATGCTCCCAGACAAGTTACCATAGGCTGGAAAATCATTGATTGTCCAAAATAGTGCAGCCTTGAGAGTAAAATACTCGTTGCTGCAGGCATCATAAACTCCCTTTACTCCCTCCCAAAGAACCTTCAAATCATCGATTAATGGTTCTAAATAGACATCGATGTCATTTCCAGGTTGTTTAGGCCCGGAAATCAACAACGTTAACATCATATATTTTCTTTTCATACAAAGCCAAGGAGGGAGATTGTAGTTGACAAGAATGACTGGCCAACAACTGTATTTGCTGCTTAGGGAACTATGAGGATTAAACCCGTCTGACGATAGCGCAAGCCTAAGGTTTCTTGACTCCAAACCAAACTCAGGCCACTTCTCATCAACTGATTTCCAGGTCAACGCATCTGCCGGGTGACGCATTAACCCATCTTTCGGTCTATCAGTGGCATGCCAAGTCAAACTACTAGCTGTTTTTGTAGATTGAAACATTCTCTTAAACCTAGGAATTGGTGGAAAATACCAGAGTACCTTAGCGGGTACACCCTCTCTCTCCTTCGAATTTTTTCCAACTTTCCACCTAGAGACACCACAAGTAGGACAATTGATATTATCTGTGTACTGTTTTCTATACAAAATGCAGTCATTAGGACATGCATGTATCTTCCTATAATCCATCCCTAGTGCCCCCAAAGTCTTCTTGGCCTCGTACACAGATGTAGGAATTTCATTACCTTCGGGAAGATGCTCACCGAAAGCAATCAGCCAATCGGAATAAGCTGCATCGCTCATTCCATGTTTAGCTTTTAAATTATACAACTTCACCAGCACACTCAACTTTGTGAATCGTACACAGCCAGGGTACAATGGCTTATTTGCATCCTCAACAAACTCTTTAAAATCATTGCACTCTGATGAAAACTCATTGTCATCATCAGACCTATCCATTGTACAATCTACCCCAACATTCTCATCCACTGATTCAGATTCAATCGAACCTGAGGCTGAATCTTCACTACTACCCGAAGACGTATCTTCTTTCTCCCCATGCCACTTCCACACCTTATAAGTTTCATCAACCCCATTATAATACAGATGAGTCTTAATAACAGAGATGGGAAAGAAATCCATATTCCCACATTTTGAACATGGACAAGCGACATTGTTAGGATTTTTCGCATTTTCTAAAGCAAACTTCAAGAAACTTCCCACCCCTAACTCATAAGCTAAAGATCTTTTATCCGCATGCATCCAAGACCTATCTTCCATCTAAGCAAAGAAGACAACAATAAACAGACTATATCATTATGCTGTCCCTCTAAACACATATGCAAATACACAGCCTTCAAAATCCAAATCCATCATTAACCAAGCAAAAAACAATAAGTTGTATCTATAGTACTTATACTTTGCACAAAATATATACAAAAAATTCTTATCAACAACCCATTTTATATGCTGCCACAAAGTTTAAGCATTCAATAAAATATCTTATCAACCCCATTAAATTAAGCAAGTTCAGAAAATCAATTGTAGGATTGAATTGACTAACCTTATTTTGCTATTAAAATTTTCAAGCAGCTTTTTGAGCTCCCTTTCTCTCTCACCCTTGCAATCACCACAAGTTTCCTGCCAAAATTTAACAAAAGCGGTACTTTAGTACAAAAGTTAAGCAAAACGGACGCTTACCTACTAAGCATTTAAATAAATCACACTTATTGGACTGGAAGACAGTAATGACACTCATAGATCAACAAAATATCTAAACTTCTTGAGCTTACTTATAATAAGATCATTACTTAGTAAGAGCAGTATGCAAAACTGATGCAAATCACTATAAAATTGAACCAATATCAATATTTGATAAGCAATTTCAACCAGTAAGTGCAATGAATACATAGGGTTGATGTATCCTCATCAACTTCTCATTGTTCAATCATTAACCAACCAAATGAAAATAGAAAATCATGACCAGTAAAGTTACCGTGTTTAATCCCAAGCCCAAGGTACCAATACTCCATCTAAGCCTCCAACTCTTGCTGCACTTGAGAAAACCTACAAATAGAACAACAATCAAGTATCTTAGTTAGAATTTCAAATAGGAGATCAAAACGACACCTAAAGATGAACTACATGTGATCTGAACAATGTTCCTAAATTCCCCGTATCATTCAATCCAAATTAATAAAGCAACAAATATCAACTCATCTAGACCATAACATGCTCATTAGGTTGCTAAATTAATAACAAACCTCCAATAATAGACCCTCTCTACACTACTACAATCAATGAGATCTTTGAGGCTTGTATTAATCATCCATTTAAAATTCCCCCAATGGCACATTACATCTTTACTGAACAGAACTTTATTTTTTCGTAAATCTTTCCCCAAACTAATTATATTTTAAATCAGATAATTTTTTTTTTTTTCAAGCCATTAGTAACTTATCTTTCAAAAACTGCACTGTAAAAATAAATTAAGGTGTATGATCGAGCAGAGGTTCAATGTGGTTCAATAAAGAAAGAGACAATTAAAGATGGAGTGATGGAGGCAGACACTTTAGCTCAGACTTTCATAATGAATCCCCACACAAAAACATATCCAACTCAACTCATCCACCTGTCCCAACAACCATCATGCAACTCTTTAGTTCCAACCCCATCAAAATTTAAGCATATATATGCAGCTTTTTCATTCCTAGCTTAGCTAAAACCAGTTAATCAGACTCTTTGATTCAAATCAATCCAAACACGTGTAACCTTTAAATCCTTTACTTTACCTCTACATAACAGTAACAACTAGCTCTTACGAGTTGGAGAAGAATAAAATTCTGTGTTTGCATGTGTATGCCCGAACTGCTAGCCCAGTATTATAATAGCTCATACGGTGTTGTACCAGTTAAGAACAACAACTCAGATGATGAAATCAAATATTCAAATCTGCATCTCATTATCATCACCGCATGTATATACATATAAACAAAAATTTAAGCAACCCAGAAGATAATTAAACAGAATCAACATGGAGGAACAGAATCAAGCATATTCACAGATTATTAAAAAGCCGAAAGCTTAGCCCATGATAATTACACCAAAAAGATCAAAACTTGAGAGGACCCAACTGAAAACAAGGCGTAATAATCAAAACCCAGTTACAGAATCGAAGAGAATCAATCAAAAGAAACGATTTTGATACCTGAGGCTGCATGCGACGGGAACCAGTCCGAGAGGCTAAACTGGCCAATAGTGCTTCGCTCTAAGGGAATCGGCTCGATCCGGAGAGGCTAAACTGGCTCAATCTCAGTTCACCGGCTCAATCCCATTCGCAGAGAGATGAGATTGGTTAGAGAGAAGAATGAGGGTTTCGGAGAGTGAGGTTTTGGCTAGAGAGTGAGGATTTTCATTTTGGTTTGGGTCTGTCGAGATAGAGAGAAGAATGAGGGTTTGGGAGAGTGAGGTTTAGGGTAGAGGGTGAGGATTCTAGTTTTCGTCTGGGTCTGTCGACAGTGAGGCGACCAAGAGGAGGGCTTTGTTTTTGGGTGTGTCAATTGACAGTGAGACGGGTCAATTAAGATAGAGCGAGGCGCTAGCTGTCGAGAGAGGGTTTTGCTATTTTGTTATGTTTTTTGCTCCAAGTACTTGTTAGGGTTTCAGCTAGATTTGTGAGGCCCTAATGCCCTATCAATTTGGAAAAGGACTCACACAACAGATTTGTGTAAGAAGGTGGTCTGAATGAAGCCATTTAAATTTGGGGGTTGTATCCTATTAATTGGACTTCCCTCCTTCGGGAGTTGGAGAAAAATTGTGGCGTGGGAAATCTCCCTCCTTCAGCCAAACATACTGATCACACCACAGTTTTGTTATTTTTCGTCGTCGGATTAATACATGTTGGGGGGAAATTGGGGGTTTCAGATGGGGTTTGGCACCACTTACATGGTGGGAAAGTTGCCGCTCAATTTTTTAAGCGTCACACAACGGTTTTTTCCTTAAACGCCGTCTGAACTAATTCACAAGTCCATATCAGACGACAAATTTTGTAAAAACGACGTCTGAAAAAATAAAAATCAATCAGACGACGGAAAATTATGATACGTCGTGTGAGAGGCGTCGTCTGATTGAGTTTTTGTAGTAGTGTCTGGTTGGCTAGGGTCATTTTCGGTATTTGACTTTCATGTGGGTCCCACTTTTGCTGCGTTGGACTGCCACGTCAGCAATTAACGGCTGAAATTGACGGAATCCCGACGGAGGGACCTATTGGACGAGAAAATGATATTGCTGGGGTGTTTTTGATGAAATTGAAAGTCGAGGGACTGAATTGATGTTGGACTAAAACGACAGGGTACTAAACAGTAATTAGCCCTTTACATTACTTGCTTTAGTTGTTTCAATTTGAATCGAAATCATTCTCAACATTAAAATCAAATCTCTACACACTATCTTGCATATACTCACCATGAACTTTGGTTCACTTGAGAGACTTTGTTTGTGATTGTCTATTTGCATATTCTTCTATCATCCTTTAGGTCTTTCCTAACTACAGTGAGTTTATCAATCTCTTGAGTACGATATCCCTTACTCTAAAACCCACTACACTATAACTTGGCCCTTATATTTGAGGGTGGCTTCAATGCTAACATTTGACATCTTTTCCATTTATCCGGAACCAATGAAACCAAAGTTTATTTGCCTTACTGGTGGCCTCCGGATCATGTTTTTAGTTAATTAGTGCATGTATGCCAATTAATAATCAAAGAATAGGAGAATCTTGGAAGCCATTACCTGATTACCCCGTAAGGTTTTACCCTAGCTAATTGGATAAATCTTGGAAGCCATAAGGTTTTAACCTAATCCTTTTACTTTGGTGCAAGTTACATTTTGCACAGTGACCCAAAGGTCGCTAATTAATAAGCCATTGGATTAAAGTTTTTGTTGATTTGAACTTGAAATCTTATGGTGCGAACCATTGGACCAATTAATGATAGTCACTTAATCTTAATATACATTAATGCACGTGCATGCATACAAATTTCAATATTGGTTTTAGATAGAAAAAGAAAATGATTTATACAATTATTATTTAGGCTTCAACTTTTATTTAATTAGCACATATATCAACTTTTACAGGAAGCACTGCCCATACATATGCGACTTGTTGCCAAAATTCATTCTTCTTCTTCATAAAGACTTCATGCCAACGGATTCCCTTCTTCATAATATTCCCCATTGCTTAAGTAGTATGGTCGCCAATATTGAAAATTCGGTGATTGTCACCTGAGTTTTGACTAACTCGATTACCGCTGACTGTATAAGATGTTTTTTTTCCTACAGTTTTGCTTCTCTTGGGCTTGGTTTTTTTAGGTGGAGCAGGAGCGAGCTGTACAGGAGCTGGAATTGCATAATATGGATCGTGATAGTATGATGATGATGATCCATATGGAGTAGCAGGATGAGCAGGAGCTGGAGAATGAGGATAAACCAAATAGGGATTAGGGGGATAGCCTGGATAAGGAAATGGTGCCTGCGTCATTGGATCTTGACCATGCTGCATCGTCATACCAGACTCGTATATTGGATGGGTGAGATTCATCGTGTTCCTTTGTGTGATAGAAGGCTTTGGCTTTGCTTTGCCTTGTCTGCTTTCATAGATGCTATATATGCTAAGCTGCTCAGTGTATATGGATAAGGGAGATATGAAGGAATAATATGGGGCCTTAGCTAGCTAGCTTAATTACCAAGCTAATAATATGCTTGTAGTACTAATTAATTAGCAAATATTCCTTCGACAATATATGGGTCCAGATGCACCTCCTGTACGTGTGAGAGCTCAGCTAGTGGTATAACCCCAGACCGATATTGAATCCTCATTCTAAATGGGGAGTGTTTAAGTATATCCGGTCTATATCCAAAATTAATGTCAAAGTTTTGCATGCATTACAAGTTAAACATGGGTTAAGTTAAGCTATTGTTGTATCTGAGCTGTACGTACATAAAATTGGTCATAGCATCCTATCAAACAAATCCTAGCTAAAACCAGCGTTAGATCAAGACAGGCATGCATGTAAACTGGGTATACGTTCTAAATGAAAGACCAAGGAAAGAAAGAAAAATGCACCAAATTGACTGATGAAGGAAAGGATGAGATGGCGGAACCAAAGGAAGAAGAAGTAGCTAGGAGAAAAAGGAACCGGATCAAGCGGAGGATATTGCATCTCATAAAGGACATGCACAGCGATGAAAATGGTCTTTCATGTTTTTTTAGTTTTCTCAGGTCTGAAAATATTCTGTTAGCTTCTATGAACCATCGATCAATCTTGAAATTTCTGCGAGTTATAAGATTTTGTGTTTGCCTAATTTACTATAGCTAATTCTTAATGATAATAATTTGATAGTTGACTGAGGCTGGAATTCTAGGATGATTAGAAGCAGAAACTATCACCTATATTAGATTATTAGCAGAGAGAAAATAAGACAGTGGGAGAGGGGAAAAAGAAGAAAGAGAGAAGGAAGGAAGTTATTTGTAGAGAACTAGAGATAAATAATATTCTTTGTTATTTGTTGATTGCTACAAAACCTACAATGCCCCTCATGTAGGCAAATGTATTACATGTTAAAAGGATACGTATGGAAAACTTAAGCAAAAGTTGAAGTCAATCCTTTATAACTGCTAGCTAGTCTAATTTGCTTAAATAATTGATTTAGACGTTTGATTCTTATTTTTTTGAATCCATTCGTTTCGTAGTGTAAAAGCCTTCCAATATTCCTGTGGAAGAAGCTGATTCTGTTTTCCACTTATATATGAAGTGAACGGATTCAAGGAACAAGAATCAAACAACCAAATCCTCTATGAGATTCTCTAGATTGAACTATAGAAAAGCTGAAAAGGTATCTTATCTTTTCTACTTTGTTGAGCCAATCTTATCACAACTCTTTTGGGATTAAGATCTTTGAGTTAGCCTAAAAGTTGTGAAAGAGCATAAGCGATGAAGCATGAGCTGGTAACCATTTTATGTGATGCAACCAATTCAAGGACTATATTAGCGTGTTTGCTGAGTGTTTTCTTTCTTTCTTTTCTTGGTCCGGTCCGATGGACAGTTGTTTGGTGCTGAGTGATGAGTGATGACCACTGAATATCACCGCATCTTGTTGATACACATCTCAGACCATGTGGTTTTTGCTCAGCATGTCTGTGATCACATATCAAGTTTGCACGGTTAATTTGCACGACTGAAAAATGGTTTAAACCTTGGGTTATAATTTTGCTTGCCGGCAACGCAGTCTGACATGGTGAGAAGTGAGAACATGCTAACATGAGGAGGCTACCTTGGTTTTGTTGAGAATATATACATCTCACATTGGAAAAATAGGACCTTGCTTGTGGGTTTATAAGGGTTTGGGTCACTCCATGCATTGACAATTGATTTTGAATTTGAACCCCAGATTACTTTATCAGGTTTAGATATAATTTAGATTGCTAAGGAGTCTAGGCGTCTAGCTGCTCATTAGCCGCTCAGGCAATGAGGCACTCGAGTTAATAACTAACTATGATGTAAGTGTTCTGACTTAACCAAGTGGTGATCCTCTGTTAAATGTGTGCCTTCTTTTGGATGAGAGTTTTTAACTTTTTTCCCACTATAAATTGATGTAGGACGACAGTAGGTCTGGGTTAGCCGAAGAAGGGTAAAAATAAAGAAGCGGCATAGAATGAAGAAAAATGATTGGAAAATAGGTAACTCACACGTAATGAGGTTACTAGCTGCTGGAATATTCAGAAATATTTGGTTTTGGACTTTTCAGGTTACTTGTGCGAAAAGTCAGGTTTTAGATTGTGAATCGGATCGGAGCAACTTTTGGCCGTAATGTCTATTTGAGATGGATGATACCTTTCCGAAATGGGAAATACGAGATCTTGAAGATTCACTTTTATGAGCCCTATCAGATTTAGGTAAAAATATATCATGTTAATTATCCGATTCAGGATTTAATATCTTTAAGACTCACTGTACGTACATTTTTCAGCTTTTCATACCAATTTTTTTCAAGATATAAAATCAGACTCAACTATATCTAAATCGATATAACTGATTAGACCAAAAAGAACAACAACAAAAATGTTAAAGAGATTTAGATTTATCTAAAAGTAGAAAACAATTGGTTCCACTTGAATTGTTAGGTCTAGTCCTCAGTCCTCGGTGCATTGTCTCCCTCAGCCCTATTCTTTTCTCCCCAAAAATCACTTCTTGTTCAGGTAAATCCAGAATGTGTCTGGCCCAAACTCTAGGTTACTTGACCTAGTTGTCATAGGGTTATGAATTAGAGATATTCTCAGAGATATTTATAGATATCTGATTAATTGTACAATCTTTTCTTGTACAACTCTGATTCTATGTCTTGTAATCCTCTATATAAAGAGGCCCCTATTATCAATGAAAGTACGACTCAATTCTCTCCCAATTCAGTTTTCCTTAAACACGTTATTAGCACGACGTCCTAACCCTGAAACAAATAGCCAAACCCTGATTCAAGAAGCTAAAACCCTAAATCTGAATACAAATCCTTGAAACCTTTACTGCCTTCGCCACATAACTTGAAGCCCTCGACCCCAGGAATCCAGAACCTGCGGTAGAGCCACTAGAACCGCTCGGAAACCTACCGAACCAGCCATCGGAATCTCCAAACCACCCGCATCAAATATTCCACCGGTTCACCACCTTCTGGACCTCCAATTGCTACCAAACTTTGCCAGCAGTAGCATCTCAATCCCGAAATCCAGGAATTGAAATCCTCTTTCCAGGAACTGGCCATTTATTCCCTGAACTGGCTAGAAGTACGGGTTGCACCTTGAATCGGCAGAGAGAAGAAAAAGAAAAAAAAAAAAAAAAAAAAGGGAGAAGAAAGAAGCAGGCGGCCTAGCCCAGAAGAAGAAGGAAAGAAGCCCAAAAACAAGCCCACTGACGCAACCCAGAAGCAAGCCCATATCTAGATTCTGCCACGTCAGCAGCCACTTAATCAGATTCTGCCACGTCACCAGATTTTGCCACGTCAGCAGTCCAGTACGTGCCACGTCAGCTCCGACCGGCGACTTTTTCCGGCCAAATTTTCCGACGACCTATTTTGAGGTAATTTTTACTAAAAGTTCCCATTTTTGAAGTTTTAATTCTTTTTCTCGGGGATTTGCAAACTCCCTTCTTCTACCCCCCTTTCTTCATCATAGGGTAGACCTAGTTAAGCCGAACTGTGGGGGTTCGTGCTCACTCCAAGTTTGGAGCTTGTTGAGATCTCCAAACTTAGAGTTTTTAGAGAATTTATGATCGACCACTTACGTCATTGTTTCGATCTAATCCAATACCTCTTGGAATTGAATTTCTTGGAAACGATTACGCTAAGAAATTTTATATTTTTTCATGGTAGTTTTTTCCGCTCCGAAACTAACCCTCTTTCTTGTTCTCTTTCAGGATGAGTAAGCTAAACAAATTGGACTTTGTTCCATTAGGAACAACTGGCGCTCTGGATATCACAGGTGAGTTCGTGATGTCTGCCAGCATCTCATGGTCAATGGAATCCTGGATACGATTCTCGAGCCTAGCCAGGACGTGCTAACTGTTGAGCAAGCTCAAGCTTTGGAAGCAAATAGAGCAGCCTTAGAGGCAAATAAGGCCAAAGCCATCATCTTAATGACTCGTCATATGGATGATTCGCTCCAGTACGAGTGTATGAATGAAGAAGACCCAAGAAGGATGTGGGTCTCACTCAAAAAAAGATTTGGCAACGTCCGTGACTCGTTGCTTCCTGACCTAGAAGTGAGATGGCATAGCCTCCGCTTTTGTGATTTCAAGTCAGTTTTTGACTACAACTCGGAAGCACTTCGCATTAAATCCTTAATGGAATTATGTGGTAAAGAGATCACAGATGCGATGTTGATTGAGAAGACTCTCTCTACCATCCCCGTCTCTGCATTGATGGTTGTTAAGAACTATCAAATCGATGTTACTATAGGACGGATCACAATGTTCCATGAGCTCATTGGAGCTATGAATGTAGCTGAAAAAGCATGACAACATCCTTTTGAAGAACTATAATTCGAGATCCGTGGAAACAGAGCATATTCCGGAATCCAATTATAGTTGCGCCCCTAAGAGAGGGCGCCAAGAGCGAAACCCTAATCTTAGGGATAATTCTGGACGTTCTGGTCCATATAATCACTCTACTTGGAAAGGTAACCGCAAAAATAGGCAAACATGGAACCGAAGAGGTCAACGTGGAAAGAGAGAGGGAGGCAACGCCTCTGGCCATGTTGGTGGCGCCACCAACACTAAGAGCCATCTAAATGACGCTTTCAAAGCACCTCAATCAATGGAGTCTGAGCAAAGAGATGTATGTTCTCGATGTGGAGTATCCGGTCATTGGGCACACATTTGTAGAGCTCGTGAAGAAATTGTCATCGCCTACAAAGCATATTGTGAAGCAAGAGAAGCTCACTATGTGGAACAAGAAGATGATCTAGAGTGAAGGGTTGAAGACTACAAATCTGGCTGGGATCAATAGATCGCCAATTCTGTTTAAGTCTTTATTTTTCCAAGAGATGTAATAGGCAATTGCCATATACTTTGTAGTAAATGTCATTGGTTTAGTTTTTCTTCACATAGGCTCATCCATAATGAGTATGATATCTAGGAAGGTTTTGAGATAAGTGGTACTTAAGCGAGCTTTGCTCCACCTTCATCTCTCTATTCACCTGGTTATATTTATTTTGGAGTTTCCAAATGAAGTCAAACGACTATCTTTGTTTTGCATTAGCTAGCATATGAATTAGATTCTCCTAATGGTTAAGAGACAATGATGTACTCCGTTGGCTTATGAATAAAATTTCGAGTTCTTTTCATTATGACTCCATTATGATTATGAGCATATTACGTTGTGACTACGATGGCTGGGTCATTAGTATTAATTCAAGGACACAGAATAGCTCAAGTTCGCCCTGCCAAATGGCACCTTGATTACTATCACAGAAACTCTTTACGCTCCTAGGGCGAAAAAACATGTAGAGAACATAAATGAGTTCATTTGCAATACCTTTAACGATTGCGAACAAAGGCGCATCATAGAGAAGTTTATGTGTCTCTCTAGTGGACTCTATGTCACTATTCGAGCTATTAAATCCAATAAAGTCATGAGAGAAAATCTTTTGGATTTAGACACATATTGGCTTTGTCACGACATGATAGGTCATCCTGGTCTTGATATGATGATCCGTCTACTAAAGACTTCGTACGGACATCCATTCTCTTGAGAGAAACGAAGCATAAATCAAAAGTTGATTCCTGTAATAAGTGTGACCACCGCCGCTGCATCTGCCACCGCCACCGTCTACCACCAGCCTAGTCCCTATCCATGACGCCATGGATGGCGTCCATCATGGTGATGGCGCCCTAGGTGATGCTGCAATCACTGACTTTGCTTCAAATAGCGTTTCAGACGCTTAGGCCCAACCAAAATTCTCATTGCTTGCTTCTAAGGCCTCTCGTTCGTTTTACAAAGACCGTTCCTTAGGAAAATTAGGACTGAGACCGTCCTATGCAAAGGAAATGAACATACTCATTTGTTCTTACATTGAATCCATGGGGATTCTGCGGACTAGTTCAACCAACTTGCGGACGTTTAAATATCTCATGATGTTGGTTGACAAGCAAACACGCTGGTCACATGTTGTGCCATTGTCAACATATAATGATGCTTATATATGCTACACTCCTAGCACATATCATATAACAACGGGCTCACTCCCCGAATCATCCTATTCAGTCAATTAGATTTGACAATGCTAGAGACTTTACATCGAAAACTTTCGATGGTTATAGCAATGGGACTGATGTTGGACATCATATTCCCATATACACACCCAAATGGTCTTGCGGAAACGACTACGATGGTAGTTAGGACATTGGTAATGCACACCAATCTCTTTATATCCGCTTGGGGTGATGCAATATCGCATGCAGCTATGCTAATTCGTCTACGACCCACCGCCACTCAATCTACCTCTACGTTACAGCTAGTGATTGGGTACAAGTATTGTGCTTACGCATATTTGAGTGTGCCATTTATGTGCCAATTGCGCCCCCATAGCGCACTATGATAGGTCCTTACAGACGAATGGGCAACTCAGTTGGATTTGAGACTCCAACAATCGTCCGCCACTTAATGCTCTTGCTAGGCGATCTCTTTACCGCATGTCTTGTGAATTTTCACTTTGATGAGACAGTCTTCCCATCGTTAGGAGGAGGTAAAAACACGAATGTTCAGCCGGAACGATAGGAATTGTCATGGTTTGTCCCCACTATGTCTCATCTCGATCCCCACTAAAGTGACGAGATCACACATATCTGCTGCAAACATGCCTGCAAGGATGGACGTCCCTACGAGAGGACGTAGAGCCACCCTACATGGAGGTGGGCATGGCGCCAACGCCAAAGAAAGTGGCACTCTGGCATTACAGGCCATGGTCCCATCTAGGATGCGTGGGAGGCCCGTGGGTTCGAAGGATACCTTGACACAACCCAATCCTTTGATCACTGACACTCAAAATCCGTCTCATGAGAATATTCCGGATTATGGTTATCGTTGGGGGACGCCTCAATGTCAGAAGTTATTCCTGAGAATATAGAGCTCTTTGAAAATTACACTAGTGTACATGAGACGTGGGATAGAAACTCCATCATAATTGATGATGTAATCGCGCATTTCGTTGCGCATGAGTTTGTTGAGTTCGATGATATCTAACCATGCTCCGTTCATGAATGAATACCAACGTAGAAAAATTTGGCTTAAATGGAAAGATGCGATCCAGGTTAAGTTGGATTCTCTAACGAAGAGGAAGGTTTTCAAGCCAGTGATGCCAACACCTTCTGACATAAAACCTATTGACTAATGGGTCTTCGTTAGAAAGCGTGATGAGAAAAAGAGATGACAATCTCGTCTTATGACGCAAGGCTTCTCACAAAACGCCTTAGAATCGACTACGATGAGACATATTCTCTCGTAATGGATGTCATTGCACTCTACTACCCTGTCAGTTTAGTAGTTTCCGAATAACTGAACATGCATCTTACAAATGTGGTCACTACGTATCTTTATGGGGATCTTGATACGGAATGTACATGAAGATTCATGGTGAACTCCATTTACCCAAGTCAAGCGGCTCTAGACCACGGAGAACGTTTTACAAAGAGGTTGAAACGCTCACTAAAGTGACTACTTGATTGGGAAGGGATATGCCCGCGCGTTTTCAGAACAAGTTTCGGATTCTATAATAGTTCATATTGGACATGATCTTCATCGGAAGCTCTTAAAAAGTTAAGGGAAACCGCTGAACACTTGAAATTCGATTTTGAGGTGAAGGATTTTGGGAGTTCACGATTATGTCTCGGTTTGGAACTTGAGCATCGTGTGATAGATGGTTAGGCATTTTGACAAGGTCAAGCCTTTAGGCACCCCCATGATCGTCCATAGTCTTGATCCTAAAAAGGATCCTCTTCGTCTAAAAGATGATGACGAAGATGTGCTAGAGGCAGGAGTGTCTTACTTGAGTACAATAGGCGCATTATTGTACTTAGCTCAATGCACAAGACTGGACATCACATTTGCAGTGAACTTGTTAGCTAAGGTATATCTCTGCGCCAACGCAACGCCATTGGATCGGTGTAAAATATATCTTTCGATACTAGAGATGTACGAATGTACGATTGATATGGGCTTGTTCTATCCCTACAGAAAGACGATGGATTCAGACCCATCACACACCAGAAACTCCACCAACACTGGCCTGCGTCCACTATCCCCATCTCAAAACGACATGTGTTTTGGAAGGTTTTGCTGATATTGGGTATCTCTCTGACCCACACAAAGGTCATTCCCAAACTGGTTAAGTGTTCACCATGGGTACGACCGTGATATCTTGGAGGTCTACAGAACAGACCCTAGTCGCTATATCTTCGAACAATGCAGAGATTATTGCTCTTCACGAAGTGGTTCGTGAATGTATATGGATTGGATCCATAGTTACGCATGTTCGAACAATTGTGGTTTGACGTCTACCACAGATGAGCCTACGAGCATTTAGGATAATGCTGCTTGTTTTGAACAAATGAAGCAAGGCTACATCAAAAGCAACAAAACCAAGCATAATCAGTAACAGATTCTCCTCAAGATCAAAGTGAACTAGGTTCAATATGAGGACAATGTGGCAGGCTTGCTCACTAAGTCATTGCCTAAATTCCACTTTTGAGAAACGTGTTGGTAGCATTGTTTGCGGAAGTTATCCGAACTCCCATGACTGTAGTCATCAGGGGGAGATGTCTACACGTATGGTCTCGAAACGTGAAGGGTGTGTTGTGCTCTTTTTCCCCTTCGACCGAGGTTATTTTTGTCCCACATGGTTTTTATTACTCGGCAAGGTTTTTAATGAGGTAACGAGAGGAGCACCACGTTTGGGCGACACAAGGGGGAGTGTTCAAGTAAATCCAGAATATGTGTCTGGCCTAAACTCTAGGTTATTTGACCTAGTTGTAATAGGGTTATGAATTAGAGATATTCTTGGAGATATTTATAGATATCCGATTAATTGTACGATTATATTTCCTTTTACAACTCTGATTCTATGTCTCGTAATCCTCTATATAAAGAGGCCCCTATTATCAATGAAAGTACGACTCAATATTCTCTCCTAATTCAGTTTTCCTTAAACACTTCTCAATTTTTCTGAATCCTTTTTATAGTAGATAACCTGACTTTTTCTTGTCCAAAGAAAAAAAAAAGATAATCTAACTTTTGTAATTAGATTATTACAAAATCCATTGATTTGAGTAGTTGATTAGATATACATAACGGAATATTGTAAAACATTAAACATATGAATAAGATCAAAAGGCATGTAAACCGATCTATTATTGTAGCATAGCATATTTTGATGCATAATAGGGCATGAGAAAGAGACATTATTTATTGGCCCCAAACAAATTAATTACTTTATATAGTTCACTCCTCATCTTCACTGGAGTCGCTTTCTTCTTCACTGGATTCTTCTTCCTCTCGTTTCTTGTGGCCTATATACTTATTCCCAAAGCCGAAAACTCCAGCCTTGTCAGCTTTGCCTCCGTTAATGGTGTTCCCATTAATGCGGAAAACAGCGCCTCCGCCTTTGCCACTCTTCTTGTTCCTTCCTTTCTTCTTTTGGTCACTTTTGGCATTCTTGGAAACAGGCTTTGGGGAAGTATGTGGTGGCCTTGAGGCGTCCTCGCTCTTTTGGTGCTCGACCTTCACCGTTGATATTTCATCAGATCGATATTGCCTGAGAAAGCAAGCATTTGTAGGCTTTAGAAATAGCTGACCCGATGCCATTTTCAAATTCTGGATACACATTTTGGTAAGTAACTTGTGTCCTTAAATAATGTAGTTGTGGGAAAGGAATCTCGAGATAATGTGACAACCTTGGAAGAATATGGAATTCTCTACAATAAGAGTAGGCACACCTCGATATGACAAAGAATAAAGGAAAATAGACGGTCGCTCTTGCAGTGTAACTTGGTACGTTGGTATTTAAATTGATATTTATGGTTAAATTCTGTTTGTACGTATTTATTTTTACTTTTCCTTGGTACTAATTCATAAGTAAACAATGAGGAAAATTGTTGAAAGAAATGTTTGCCAATTAGCATTTGGTCAAGGAATCATTTTTGGCAAACTACTTTAAGTGACAGCTCATGTGGCATCGAACTCGATCGCTTTTTTCAAAAATGTTCATTAAATAATGGCATACACTAGGAGCTATCAAATAAGATGAGATTAGGTGTGATTCAAACAAGTGATTCATTACTCTTTGGTCAAGTGATAAAGCATTGTTATATATCCAAGAAATATTGGTAAAAGTTCCAAGTTTCATACGCTCTCATCAATTTATATATAAGAAAAATAAATAAAAAATACCCACTTATGGCCTTTCAAGTATTTGCACAATTACATCAAATGTCTCATTCAAAATATTCTTTTACATGCATGTTGAGAAAGAATCTTTTTACCCATATATCTAATTAATAGACTAAAAAGAAACATTTTCAATTTTCTTCTGTATCCCTTTTTACTTTCAACAGTATTTAAACTCTTCGTCGATATAGGCCAAGGTTGAGATGCTCATGGGAAGCATTGCTAGATATAAGTCTGTGCGGTCTGCCTGCATAACCGGCTTAACAGTCGTTGAATCTCGCATCGCAAAGGTTTCATCTAATCGTAAGGGTTTGTTATTGAAAAAGGAGTCTTTGGAAGATAGTTTAAAGAAGTTGAAAAGACAACAACAACTGCTGGAGGGGGAGAGATCAAGTTGATATGCAGCTTAAGGATCATGTTTTGAAGATTGCTCACCTCAAAAATGAGAGAGCCAAAATTACAGAAGCTCCTATTGTGACTTCTGGTAATGCTGAGACTTTGAAGACCCTAGAAGACTTGATTGAGGATCACAGAAGTGACTTTTGGAATTTGATTTGGAAGAAACAAATTAGTTCCCATTCGAGTTTATGTTTTAGATATAGTTCCCTCGCTGTATATATCGTAAGTGCGCTATTAATGCTTTATTATCAAGCTTACTAGGCCTTGCTCTAATTCAATTCTTTATATTGGATGAAATGGCTTAAAGCTTACAGATCATACCAAACAAAAATAGAATAAGAATACAGTACGTCACAATTCAAAATGCTTGATGCCTTGATGGTTCCTTTACAACCTTGATGGTCTTAAATTAATGCTCGACAGCTTTTCTGGATATGTGCTATTGCTTCAAAGTTAGGCTATTGAGTAGTTCAATGTAGTCTCAACTTTGTTCAATTTCAAGAGCCTTAAGTGGTATTGGCAGTGGAGGAACCATGATTTGATCTTTAGGGGGGTGTCCAGAAATAAAGTGTCGATCATATAACCGAATTACTATAACGTACGTAAGTTGGAAGTAAAAAAAAAAAATAGTATAACAGTAATTTAAAAATCTCATTCAATAGAATTCGTAAGCGGTAAGCTAACAATCAAGAAAAAATAAAACAATAATTCCTACTAAAGAATTGAGTAGAAGTTCCAACCTATTCGAGGTTGCCGCTACCTCTTTTACATTTGCTTGTCTTGAGCTTAATTCTGCGGTGCTCGAAATTAATCCTTTTTTTTTTTTTTTTGTAGTTGCAGCGGGTTGCGATTTGTGCTGACGCCGGAGGAAGAGTGCCGCGTAGCGAGGATCACCGGTTGCTGGAAGAATCGCAATCTTCTGGATCTGTGCCTACTGACCGGCTGGGAGTTGCTGGTGGAGTTGAACTTGACTCGGTTCCCAGGTAGCTGCCTTTGAGTTTTTTTTTAAAAAATTTATTATTATTATTATTATTATTATTTTTTTTTTAACGTAGCGTTCAACTTATCTATTTAACTCTGCTTTGAATTTGCAGATCCCCTTCCTGGCAACAAGCTAAGTCGTGCGGCATTTGACAAGGCAATGTACAACGCTGAGCTAGACAACTACCTGGAGGGTATGTTCGCCGCTGGCCTTAATGCGCGGAAGACGACCGTCGACCCTCAGACGAAGGAGGTCAGTCTCGCCGAGGCTAAGGTTGTCTTGAAGCTGCCTCACCATTCCCACCTCCCCGCCGCAGGAGAAACAGTTGTGCGTCCTACTGCCACCCAACTGGAGAGCGTGGTGGTCGGAGGAAGTTGGTCAGAGAAGGTTCCTAGCTCCTGGCACGAGGTTCAAAAGGAGAAGGCCGCGCCGTGAAAAGAGCTCGGCGCCACAGAGGCCGTTACCATAGTGGGCCTGGCCACAGATGCGTCGACGAGGGCAGTTGCTGCCGGTGCAGCACAAGGTGCTACCATTTAGAGGAAACGAGGGCAAAACGACGGCGAGGAGGGTGACAACGCGGTGGACAACATGGCTCTTTCCGTGTGCCAACAACAAAAAAGGGCGCGGAAGGATGGTCAGGCGGTCACCGCTACCGTTGGCGGGGAGGCGCCGTCGAGTGGTCTTGACTCCTTCGCCTCATATGTCGAGTTCCTGACTGACAATGAGTGGGAGCTGCTCTTCAGTATCTGCGAGCGGTTGGGGTTCGGAGGGATGGACGGTACCGTGCGCGCCACTCCCCTACAGCAGTCCCCATTCAGCTGGGCATTCGGCCACCTCACAGTCGGGCTGAATGAGTTGTTTTTGGGAGTCTCGAAGCCATCCGCAGTCGAGGTGCAGCTACGTGGCGAAGTTGACAACTTGCGGTAGGAGCTGGCGGAGGTAAAGAAGCGACTCGAGGAGTGCGAGCAGCAACTGTCGAAGGCGGAGGTCGACTTGGTGGACGCGCGGGGCAAGCTAGACGTTGCCATTGCGCGGGATGTTGAGCACAATACCAAGGTGGGGGAGCTGAAGTTGGAGATTGCCTGCCTTGGTGAACAACTAGCGGCCAAGGTGAAGAGGCTTGACATTGTTCAGCGGGAATTTGCCACCCGATCTGAAGAGGTCAAACGGTTACAACGTCGGGCCGAGGGGTTGGAAGCGGAGAAGCAAAAAGTTGGCGCCGCAGCCGTGAAGCCCTTCAAGCAGTCCAAGGAGTACAAGGATGTGCTTACGGCGGCCGGGATGGCCGGTGCCGTAGCTAACTTCCGCAAGCTGGAGGCAAAGGGCGTCATCAATTGGGACAAGGCGGCCTACCTGCAGGCGGCGCCGAGTCAGCCGCAGACCACTCCCGGTAGACCGAACTCTTCCCAGCCATAAGGTGTGCGGTTCGGCAGTGGTGAGTCTGGCCGGCGGAAGGGTGACGGTTCCCAGCAGTCGCCGATGCCGACGGCCTCCGATGCATCCCGCACCCAATTTATGGCGACGCATACTTGCGAGGATGGCACTATGATCACGCTAAGTCCCACCGCCTCCGGGTCTGACCAAACAAGCCGCTCGCTAGCGCAGCCTGCTCAGGCAGACGGTGAAGGTGTCGCAGCCCCCCGAGGAGAGTCGTGAGATCTTTAGGTTTTTGTTTGTCATTGCAGCTGATGCGTTTGTGCTTTGTATTAAAAAAATCTTTTGGTTGGGGAGTCCCAACTTGAGTTTATAATGAAGTAATGTTGTTGTACCTACATGTGCATTTGCAAGCATAATTAGCTATAATGAGCTACGCTCATGGTACCGCCAGAGGTACTGACTCCCACCAAAGGAGTGGCCTACTGATACACAGCCAGGCGAGCTACCGCCTGAGCCTCAGATTGCCCCCAGATCACCGCCGACGCGCCGCCACGCACCGTGCCAAGATAGCATCAGAAGCTCCTGACGCTGGGAATTGAAGCACATCAGTCCCACATCTAAAACAAGGAGAAGATCAGCCTTTTCCTCATCTATAAAAGGTTCTCTCCTCTCTCCTCATTAATTACACATTTACTACTCATTTATTGTTATGCTGTTTATATGCATCGACTGACATAGGCATCGGAGAAGTGAAGACCGCCCAACGCGGTCTCCCTCTGACGCCCTGTCTTTCATTTGACAGCTATCGAAGATCACCAAGTCCTCAGAGTAGCGGTCCGCCCACCTAACCCGCGTTTAACGAAGGTACGGCTACTGCCGGACTTTGAGCATTAACATTGGCGCCGTCTGTGGGAATTCCTTGAACAGAAGGTCACCCCACCATAATTACCATGACTAACGGTAGCGGGGGAAACGCTGAAGAACAGGCGGACCAGTCCGCCACTCCCCAACCCACCAACCCAGCAGTAAGCATTAACCGCGCACTATTTAGCACCCCGGCCAACCCTGGCGGTGAGGTAAATCCAGGTAGCAGCCGCCCACCAAACCAAGATCTCACCGCTCTGTACGAGCTGGCACTGGCGGACCTTCACAAGGCAAACAGAGAGCGTGAAGAGGAGCGCAGAGAGAAGGCCGAGGCCCAAAAACAAGTGGCTACGCTGATGTCACGTTTTGATGAACTAAAGAGGACGCTGGATGCAAACGCCAACCCAGCACAGAGCGAGCAATCACAAAGCACCAGGAGTAGCCGGCCCAAGACTGGCACGTTGGTACCAGGACCAATCATACAGATGCAGGTACCGCTGAACCCACCTGAACTATTGAGGATGGGACCACCGCCCGTCCCCCAACTAATGTTGGAGCAGGAGGCGGAATCACTGCCGCGCACCAACCACTCGGAAGCTAGGGCAAGGACTGAGGGCAATCCGCCTGCCCCAAGGCGCAGGCAGGTTCAGCGGAGTATCCAGGCAGGTCCCGCCGGCAACGCAACAGCCCAAATACTAGAAAGGATGCAACAATTGGAGCAGAGATTAATCCGGGCGGAGTCGGGCGCCCCAGCGCCAACTCCAAATCCGCTTTTCACGTCCAGACCAGGACCATTCACCGCTGCGATTCTGCAGGCTATCAGACCAGCGTACGTAAAAACCCCAAAAATGTCACATTACAGAGGCATGTCTGACCCCTTCGTCCATATGGACACCTTCAAGAAGGTCACCAACAACAAGGGATTTGACGACGCCACCCTGTGCCACATGTTCAGCGAAACGTTGGACGGTGAGGCAATGAACTGGTTCTTCGAATGTCCGCCAGGATCCATTGACTCATTCCACGCGCTATCACACGCCTTCCTCTCTCGGTTCATCTTATTGTCCGCCGGACATCACAACACAAGTCAGCTGTTCAGCGTCAAGCAAGGGGCAGACGAATCACTGAAGGCATTTGTCACAAGATGGCGGGCGGCAGCATCTCAGTGTCGCGATCTAGATAAAGCAATGGCATCGGCGGCTTTCAAGCAGGGACTCCTCAAGGGGCCATTCCTCTATCACCTCAACTATAATCATCCAAATGCGGTGTACGACCACGTCATGAGTGAAGCGGTCATTCATGCCCAAGCAGAATTCATCACATATGGAGAAACCCCACCGCCACCAGCAACACCAACAAAGTCAACACAACCCTCCTCCAGTCATCAGGAGACCGCTAGCAAGACCCCTGCTGCGCCGCCAACTGACAAGAAGAGGGAGTGGCAACAGGGCCACTACCAGAACAAGCAGCAGAAGGACCAACACTACAACAAGGGCAACCGCCCATCCCATGGGGATAACCGCAACAAACAAACGGAGTCCTCTCAGCGGTATGTAGTGTTTACAGTCCTCACAGCCTCGTATGAGGAAATATACAATCAGTGCAAGGATCAGATCCCACCGCCACCCCCAAGAAGATACCTAAAAACCGGAAAACCAAGAAACACCGGCAGGTGGTGTAAATACCACGAGGACAACAGTCACAATATCAACAGCTGCAATGCTCTCAAAACGGCCATTGAGACCTTGTACCGTGACGGCAAGATGGAGCAATTCAAGGTGCGCCAACCGCCACCTGTGATCGCCAACATTGAGCCCTTGGGCCGCATCAACACCATCGATGGCGGTGCTCCAATCACCAACATGTCTCACAGGGCAAGAAAGCGCTATGCACGCGCTAATCACCCAAAAGAAATCTGCAACATCCGCTACGAGAGATCCGCCAAACTCCCAAAGTCTGGTTGGGAGCCCATTACCTTCTCAGAGGAGGAGGAACGCGGAGTGCATCTACCCCATGACGACCCATTCTTGGTCGACGCCATTCTCGACAAATGGTCAGTGGGGAGAATCCTGGTGGATAGCGGATCCGCTGTCAACGTCATATTCAGCGGTTGTTACAACAACCTCAAGCGGAACAAAAAACTATTCCAAGATCATGAGCCACTGCTTAGCTTCTCCGGTGACATCACACAACCGCTTGGTTCTGACTACATGTGGCTAGCTATCGGCGCTAATCCATGTATGGCGGAGGTGCATACAGAATTCATAATTGTCGATTGTTTCATCTCGTATAACGCCATCATTGGCCGGCCGACACTCAACAAGCTCAAATGCATCATCACTGGATACATGCTTCTCATGAAGTTTCCCACGCCCAACGGCACGGGCTGTGTCAGGGGAAGTCAGCAGTTGGCACGAGAATGTTATTCAACGACTATGGCACGGTCAACCTGCCGCCATGAAATCCTAACGGTGGGAAACCATGCACCGCCACCAAATATCTTCGAGGATCCCAGGGATGACGAGAAGAAATATGTAAAGAAGGAGCCAGTCAATCCGGAAACGTCGTTGAAGGTTGTCAGCATCTCTGACAAGCACCCTGAGCGGACGGTCCGCATAGGCGCTCAATTAGACCCAAAGGTGGTGGCAGAATTCACTCAGTTCCTACGTGACAACGCTGCCGTCTTTGCATGGTCATACGCAGACATGCCGGGTTTCTCCCTTGAAATCATCACACACAAGTTGAGCATCAAACCATCCTTCTATCCTATCAAGTAGAAGAGGAGAGCCTTTGACGAAGAAAAGTACCGTGCAATAGGAGAAGAGGTTGCCAAGCTCCAGGGCATTGGATTCATCTGCCAAGTCATCTATCCTCAGTGGATTTCCAACCTGGTTATGGTCAAAAAGCCCAGCAGCAAGTGGCGGATGTGTGTCGACTTCAAAAATCTCAATAAGGCATGCCCAAAGGATAGCTTCCCATTACCCCGCATAGATCAACTGGTTGATGCAACCGCCGGACATGAGCTCCTCAGCATGATGGACACTTTCTCCGGCTATAATCAGATCAAGATGTATCCCGGCGACTAGGAGTGCACCACCTTCACCACCGACAAGGGCCTATACTGCTACAATGTTATGCCTTTCGGTCTGAAGAACACTGGCGCAACTTATCAACGACTGATGAATGCCATGTTCGCGGAACATCTGGGCAAGATAATCGAGGTCTACGTGGACGACATGTTGGTCAAGAGTATAAAGGCCAGCGGGCATGTGGCAAACCTCAGAATCATAGTAACCATCCTCTTGGCTTGTGGTATGCGCCTCAACCCAGAAAAATGTTTCTTTGGCGTCACCGCCAGCAAGTTTCTGGGTTATATCGTCAACAAACGAGGCATCGAGGCTAACCCGGACAAGGTACAAGCCATCCTCGACATGAAGGACCCTGAGTGGAAGATACACGTCCAGAGCCTCCAGGGCAAGTTAACCGCCCTTTCTCAATTCATCTCCAGACTCACTGATAAGTGTGCCCCATTTTTCAAAGTCCTCAAAACGACTCACAAGAAAGTCATCAACTGGAACCCAGAGTGTCAGGCGGCGTTCCAGGGCTTGAAAGAATACCTAGCGGCAGTCCCACTCCTTTCCAGTCCTGTGCAAGGAGAAACACTGTACATATACCTAGCGGTATCAGTGTCAGCAGTAAGCTGAGCCATTGTCCGGCGTGAAGGCCAGGAGGAACTCCCAGTGTTCTACGCCGGCAGAGGCATGAACGGAGCAGAAACAAGATACCCTCCCTTAGAGCAACTCGCTCTCGCACTCATCGTTGCCGCCAGACGCCTCCGCCAGTACTTTCAGGCCCACACAATCCATGTATTAACCAATCAACCGCTGAGACAGGTAATGTAGAACCCTGAACATTCAGGGCGCCTCAGCAAGTGGGCCATTGAGCTCAGCGAGTTCGACATTGATTACAAACCAAGAACCGCCATGAAGGGCCAGGCGGTGGCAGACTTCATTGCTGAACTCACCGAGTGTCAACTCGAACCTAGCAGGGAGACAAAACCCGGAACGGAAATGGTGACCGCTGAAGAGCCGGCTCCCCAGCAGTCGGACTGGAACCTGCATGTGGACGGCTCCGCTAGCACCAAGGCCAGCGGCGCCGGAGTCATCTTAACAGGACCGGGGGGGGGGGGGGGGGGGGGCTGAACGCGGAATACGCGTTGAAATTCAACTTCAAAGCTTCAAACAACATGGCGGAATATGAAGCACTCATCACCGGCCTACTCCTCGCCATCGACTCGGGGGGCTGACAGCGTCAACATGTTCAGCGACTCTCAATTAGTCGTTAACCAGGCCAAGGACCAACAGTTAGTGGCATACTTGGGGTACGTCAAGACACTGCTCAAAAAATTCAAATTTCACACCATCACACAGATCCCCAAGGAAAAGAACGCCAAGGCTGATTCACTGGAGAGACTGGCAACCGCTCAGCCACATCAAAGTCCAGCGGACACAAGAGTGGAGTGTCTTGACAGGCCAAGTATTACAAAAACCCTGGCGGAGATCTTCAACATTGAGGTCAATCCCAGCTGGATGGACGAGATTATCGAGTACAAGCGCAACGGGACATTGCCAGAGGAAAAAGTCAAAGCGCGACAGCTCAAGCGGAGAGCAACCAGCTACAACATCCAGAATGGCAAACTTTACTGCCAGGAATTCACCCACCCCAACCTCCGTTGTTTAACCCTAGAAGAGGGAAAGGTCGTGCTGGCAATGATACACGGCGGAGAATGCGGAAACCACTCGGGTGCCAGATCGTTGGTCAATCGCACAATGCGACAAGGCTACTTTTGGCCTACACTCGGTGATGACACCCGGCGGATATCAAGATCTTGCCACAAATGCCAACAATATGCCGATCTCCCACATGCACCGGCGGAACCACTGTCGATCATCATCGGTCCATGGGTTCACTCAACGTGGGGCCTGGACTTGATGGGAAAATTCCAAACCGCCAAAGGCCAGTTCAAGTACATCATTGTTGCTATCGACTACAACAACAAGTGGATAGAGGCAGAGCCACTGAAGGCAATAACTACCGCCAAGGTAATTCACTTCCTCTGGAAGAACATCTACTGCTGCTATGGTGTCCCACATATAATCATTACAGACAACGGCACACAGTTCAACAACAAGGAACTCATATCTTTCACCGCCAACCTTGGCACCAAAATGAGTTTTGCATCTGTCGCTGACCCCCAAACCAACGGCCAGGTCGAAGCAGTAAACAAGATAATCAAGAAGCTGCTAAAAAAGAAACTCGACAACGCCAAGGGTTTATGGGCGGAGAAGCTTCCGGAAGTTCTATGGGCCATCAGGACGACCCCAACTTCCGCCACTGGCGAAACTCCTTTTTGTATGATGTTCGGAACTGAGGTTGTCCTACCTGTCGAGGTAACTCAACCTACCGCTAGGGTCGAAGGCTACTGCCCAGAGACCAACAGCGACGGCGTCAACCTTGACAAGGACCTCCTAGAGGAAAGACGACACAAGGCCCATTTGCACAATCTGCAAAACAAGCAGCGGATATCGCGTTTCTACAACGCCAGGGTCAAAGCCCAGAACCTCCAATTGGGGGACTGGGTAATGAAGGAAGTCATTCCACCGCCAACAAAACTCCGCCCAACTTGGGAAGGTCCATACAAAATTGTGGAAGTCGTTAGCCCCAGCACCTTCTACTTAATGGACAAGGTTGGCGTCACAACGACCCACCCTTGGAATACCGAACACCTTCGGTATTACTACAAATAGTCATGCCGCTACCCAAGAGCATCTTGACTTAGCTAAATTTTTGTTCAATATTTAGCTAAGGGAAGCTACCCAACGGGTACTACCCCGCTTTTGTAAACGCTGATCAGTCAGCTATCAATGAAACGAGGAATTATTCAAACCATTGTTACCAAGTCTAGCACTGAGAGCAACTGGCAACGCCAGCAATAGTCAGCGGACCACGTCCGCTACATTGTGCACTTGGACCAATCTTAATTCCTTTAATGTTTCATTGATTGACAAAAGAAAACTCTAAGTCAAAACTCTAGCGGTACAGGCATATCATGACAAACACAACAAAATTTCGAAATATCACTTCATATACGTAGGGATGGGACTCCCCACCCAAAAGTATTCATTACATCAAAAATTACGCCTCAGCGGCTACAAAACAAAAAAGAAGCTCAACATCAATTTCAAGGATTGGCACTACTGCCATCAGCATCTTCACCATCGGCATGCGGCGGCGGTTGTAGGAGGCTTGTTTGGTCAGACCCTCAAGTGGTGAGACTGGGAGTCTCTATTGTACCATCTGCCCGGGTATGGGCCGCCAAGAAACCAGCAATGGACACCTCCGACTGGGAGGAGGAGGAGTCTGCTGGGAATCATCCGCCGGACGTGCGCCGCTTTCTCCGCTACCCGAGCTGGCGCCTTCAGCTTGGGCGGGGACAACACCCTTCGCCGGCAGGGCATTCTGAGATGGCGGCACGGTGGGCTGGGACGCCTTCACCCAGTCGATGGCACCTTTCTGCTTCAACATTTCCACATTGGCGACGGCACCAGCCTTCGCCGCCTCGATCAGCGCCTTCTTATAGTCCACTGACTGCTTGAATGCCTCCATAGCGGCGGCCGCAGCATGGCTCCCTTCAGCTCCCAAGCGGGCGACCTCACCCTCCAGCCTCTTCACCTCGGCTAGTCTGGCGGCAGACTCCCGCTGCAAGATCTCAATCTTCTTATCCTTGGCAGCCACCCGATCCTGCAGCAGGGATATGTCTTGCTCCAACTTGCAGACATGGTTATTCCGCTCCAAGTCCCGCTTGACGGCGACTGCCAGCTTGCCGTGAGCATCCGCAGCATCACAATCCGCCTTGGTCAGGCGCCGCTCCGCGTCCGCCAGCCTGTCCTTGGCCTCCCCCAGCTCTCTCTAGAGACCCTAGATCTCCTCCCTGAGCTGCCGCTCAACCCGGGGCTGTTTCGACGCCGCCAGGAACACCTCGTGCAGTCCAACCGACAGATGACCGAAGGCCGAACTGAATGGCAACGGCGGTTGGGCGTGCAATCCCCGCTAGGCCGCCAAACCCGAGCCGCTCGCAGAGGTGGTAAAGAAATTCCCGCTCATCGTCAATCATGAACTCTGCATATGCGGCGAACGAGTCCAGATCGCTCGCTGGAACCTCCCTCTCAGCAACCACCGGCGCCTTGGGCGGAACCTGTCGAGCCCTCTTCTGCTGGCGGGCCCCGATGGTCTCCAGATCGTCCCCTTCTTCCTCGTCAGCGGAGTAATTTTGGTAGCGCCTTCGCAGAAGCACCCTTGTGTTTTTAGCAGGAGCAGGCCGTGAGCCCTTCGGCGGCGGTTCCAACTCCGCAATGGTGACAGTCCCCGCCGGCTGCACCACTTTCTCCTTGTGTCCCCCCCCGCCGAACAGAAGCCACTCTTTCTTTCTGTGGTGCGGTCGCAGTAGGACCCTTGTTCCCACCGACAGCCCCACCGCCCATGCCGGTCCCCGCCTGAACGATAGGCGAACCGTCGCCGCCAAGGTGGGAGTGGTGCGGCATAGGTAGCACCACGGGGACTTCGGACTGGCTTAGCGCCAGTGTGTCCTGATTAACGACTGTCTGCTGAGCCGCCAGCCCGTAGGCATACATACTCTCCAAGAAGTTGTCGATTTCAGCACGATCCATAGCTTTGGCGAAAGCGTCGCGACTCGTTTTGTTACCCGGCAGAGATTCTACAAAAAAGGGGAAGCGACTTAGACTGAGACAAACTGAACAAAGGCACAGTATAGCGGAGATTTCTTACCAATGGCACGCATCAATTGTTGATCTACCAACAACTCCCAACCAGTGAGGAGACGAAGGTCCAACAGGTTGCGATTCCGCCAACAGCCTCTGATACGTGTCACACGACACTCCTCTTCACGAGTTAGATTATAGCGCAGGCCCGCTACAAAAAAAGAGGTGATCGTCAGTACAGAGTACAAGAACTACAAAAAAAAAAAAAAAAAAAAAAAAAAAAGTTAACCGCCAACTCTGGCCGGCGGAGACCGACAAACAACCTCGGATAGGCTGAAACTCCGACTTAATCCTAAACGTCGGCTCCCCCTCGTTGGACCCCGCTTGGTATTCCCACCTCGCCGTGGCAACCCAGAAGGTACCCCGCCAGTAAGACATGGAGTCCTTCAGGTTCTCGATCAGCTTGGGCGCCCCCTGGCGGCGACTCAAGTTCACCTGCCCTCTACAACCTTGGCGCTTCACATACACCAGCTCGTAGAAGTGTAGCACCTCCGCCACAGTTGGTCCCTCGCAGCCGGACAAGCGCCACAACGAGTTCAGCGCCATCATCAACCGCCACATGTTGGGGCAGATCTGCCCAAAGGCGAGGCCAAACTCGCACACCAGGATTTGGAGATTTGGCAGTAGCGGGAATGTCACTCCTTGGTGGAAGATCGCCTCGTGCACGGCGGCAAACCCCGCTGGAAGAATCGAGGCCTTCTCGTCCACCGTCGGCGGACGAAGCTTAACCACGCCTGGCAACCGATACATCCGCTTCAACCGGTTGACGGCGGCAACAGTCATCCGCCCTCCCGCCTCGTCAACAGGGGTGCCGTCGGGAAGGACCCACTCTCACTCGGTATCCTCCCCCGCCACCTCTCCCCCGTCAGCGGAGCCACTGGCAGCGCTGTTACTTGCTAGCCGCTCATCAGGCCTATTTTGGGCAGCGGCAGCCTCCTCTGCCCTAGAACTCTCCGGACGCGAAGCACGACCCATAACTACTTCCCAGGGTATGGTTTGTAGCGGCTCAACCTCTAGCGGTTCTGGCAGTGAGGTTCCTGCACGGGCAGACGAACGCAACGAGTCAATAAAAGTTCTATCCGCCACGCTGAACGACACGTCAGACCCGGAGTCCTCACTGCTCGAAATCTCTACGACGTTAGCCATCCCAAACCCTAAAACCCAAATCAGTCAGTTCACACAAGATCTAACCTATCCCTATTTCAGTTATACCCAAGAACATCAAGAACAATTACCCAGAAAATGCCAAAACAAGATTAAGCACACACTCAACCCAGATTCGACCATCTAGAAAATTCCTAAACCCCAACTCTCTATCAAACAACACAACCCATCCCCAAGACTCAATCTACACCCTCAGAATACATCGGGGATGGGCAGATCACACCAAAGAAAAAAAAAACACAAAACCCAGAAACTGGCTAGTGCAAAAAAAATCCAATAAATCAGCAAGGAGATTCAGGATACCAACCTCAAAGATGAAAACTCTGGTGTGACCGTGAACACTTGTCTTCGATGCAGGAAATCTTCGTCTTTCCAGGTATGATAACTCCACGAAGTCACAGCAGCCACCTTCTCGACTCTCAGACGAACAGAGCTTGAAGACGACGAATAGAGTTTGAAGCTTTAGCAAAGTGTCAAATCTCGCTAAGTTCCCCCCCCCCCTTTTATCTCAACATCAGAGAATTCTAAGCCGTCCGCCAAAAACTGACATCACGTACCAACCGTACACGTGTCCCACGTCTGCACTTACTCTCTGGATTAACCGAGGCGTCACCTCGGTTTCAAAATCCATAATTACTCGCATTAATGACGAGAAGACGGACATGCTGAAGAGACACGCTTCAGCACGCTAACCCATTAGGTGCTGGCCATGTGTTGAACACCATCAGATGAAGCGTCTAATTGAAGTAACTGGTAGAGGGGAAGATCACCAAGGTGACGAAGTCTCCGCTAAGCGAAAATCCGCTAGCGGAACTTCTCCCTCGTCACCTTCCAAGGGACGAAGTCTCCGCTAAGTGAAACTCCGCTAGCGGAACTTCTCCCTGGTCGCCTTCCAAGTGACGAAGTCTCCGCTAAGCGAAACTCCGCTAGCGGAACTTCTCCCTCGTCAACTTCCAAGGGACGAAGTCTCCGCTAAGCGAAACTCCGCGAGCGGAACTTCTCCCTTGTCACCTTCCAAGGGACGAAGTCTCCGCTAAGCGAAACTCCGCGAGCGGAACTTCTCCCTTGTCACCTTCCAAGGGACGAAGTCTCCGCGAGCGGAACTTCTCCCTTGTCACCTTCCAAGGGACGAAGTCTCCGCTAAGCGAAACTTCTCCCTTGTCACCTTCCAAGTGACGAAGTCTCCGCTAGCGGATCTTCTCCCTTGTCACCCCTGCCAAGTGACGAAGTCTCCGCTAAGCGAAACTTTGCCAGCGAAACTTCTCCCTTGTCACCCTGCAAGCGGGACATCTTCCGCTACACGACACCGCTAGCGAAACTCCCTTTCCATCTTGCAGAATCCGTACTTTGCTGAGCACAACACCGCTCAATAAAATACCGCCAGGCACGTCTCCGCGACGTTTCTTCCTGCTACAACCAGCGGCGGATCCCGAGGCTACGCCTCACTCTGACAATGACCGCCACGCGGCGTTACGGTCAGACCGTCCCTACGGGACACGGGGACTTGTCAACAGTCTACGACGGCCCTGATCAGGCACGTTGACCCCCGTCACTTGGGTACTAAAGATTGGGCTCGCTACCCAACACCCTCTGCTCCGTGCAGCTCCCCCTCAACAAACAATTTACCGACCATCTGGAGGTCCATCTTAGCCGGGCAGTGGGGGACTCCCTGGGGGGCCTAGCAGGGGCCCACCCAAAAGGGTATAAAGCGTTCGCTCAGTAAATCCATGGTTGACAACGCACTGACGCTAATTATGCTATGCAAGTCTAACGGAAGGTAACGCTTCAAACCGCTGAGCAACTCCCCAACCAAGATTGCCCTCCTTGACTAGGGACTTGGGAGACTTGTACCTACATGTGCATTTGCAAGCATAATTAGCTATAATGAGCTACGCTCATGGTACCGCCAGAGGTACTGACTCCCACCAAAGGAGTGGCCTACGGATACACAGCCAGGCGAGCTACCGCCTGAGCCTCTGATTGCCCCCAGATCACTGCCGACGCATCGCCACGCGCCATGCCAAGATAGCATCAGAAGCTCCTAACGCTGGGAATTGAAGCACATCAGTCCCACATCGAAAAAAAGGAGAAGATCAGCCTTCTCCTCATCTATAAAAGGTTCTCTCCTCTCTCCTCATTCACTACGCATTTACTACTCATTTATTGTTATGCTGTCTATATGCATCGACTGACTTAGGCATCGGAGAAGTGAAGACCGCCCAACGCGGTCTCCCTCTGACGCCCTGTATTTCATTTGACAGCTAGCGAAGATCACCAAGTCCTCAGAGTAGCGGTCCGCCCACCGGACCCGCGTTAAACGAAGGTTCGGCTACCGCCGGACTTTGAGCATTAACAGTTGTTATTTTTCACCTCTGAATTTTTCTAAGTGTTGGATTGCCGCTGACAAATATCTGTTGTCTGTTTTGAGTGTTCGTATACCGCTAAAGCTTTTCTTATTCTTTTGTTTGTTAATGAAACATTAAGGGAATTAAAATTGTTCTAAGTGCACGAAGTAGGCGACGTGGTCCGCTGAACTTTGTTGGTGTTGCCAGTTAACTGTTTGTGCTGCGGAGAACAATGGTTTGAATATTTCCTCATTTCATTGATAGCTAAGAGATCAGCGTTTACAAAAGAGTGAGAGTACCCGTTGGGTAGCTTCTCTTAGCTAAATATTGTGCAAAAATTTATCTAAATCAAGATGCTCGTGGGTTAGCGGCAGGATTATTTGTAGTAATATCGAAGGTGTTCTGTATTCCAAGGGTAGGTGGATGTGGCACCATCCCTGTCCCTTAAGTAAAAAGTGTTGGGGCTGACGACTTCTACTATTTGGTATGATCCTTCCCAAGTGGAACGAAGTGCGGTTGGTGGTGGAATGACTTCCTTCATGACCCAGTCTCCAAGTTGGACGTGTTGGTATATATACCGCCTAGGCACAAATATTGGAAGCACAAGGCTCACTAGCTACTTAAAATGATGCTGATAACGCCCAGAGATGATGCCGATACCATACACTTGTGGTATCGGGTAAGCCACACCTAGTCCCACATTGGAAACAATGGGGTGACAAACCCATCCCCACATTATAAATACATGTCTCTCCACTCACTCAAGGTAACACTACTACAGAAAATGCATTTAAGGACGTTCGAAAAACGTCCTAAAAAACTTTAGATGACGCTTAAAAAAAACGTCATCTATCAAGGAGTCATTGTAAGTCATCTTTTAAGACGTTGGAAAAACGTCCTTAAATGTCTACAAGGACACTGTAAAAGCGTCATTGTTTCTATAAATAAACGTCTTCTAATATTTACAACGACACTAGAAAAACGTCCTTGTAATTCAAAAAAACGTCATTTGATATCTATAAGGACGCTATGAAAACGTCCTTGTATCTCATGAAAACGTCCTCTCAAATCTATTAGGATGTAAAAAAAACGTCCTTATATGTTTTCCATGACACAAAAAAAAATATACATATTTACATAAATGATTACTAACCATTATAAATTAATAGCTAAAATATATACAATATCAATGAGCACATTCATTTTCATAAGTTTACTAAACTAGAAATTACAATCCAATCTAATAACAACTTTACAAGTTAAATTAGATCATATTCATCATGAGGGTCCATGAATGTCTTTAACTGCAAAATCAATAAAAGAGTAGTAAATAATAGTAACAGTGAACATATGTTTGCCTAGAATTTGTAATAATTAAAACTTAGTAGTATCAACATGTAAGTGTTCCAACTTTTATCACAGAAATTTAGGCAAAAGAATCCACCAATATTGAAAATCATAAACTTGTACAAGTGCCAATAAATCAAGGAAAAACTAGACAAAATTTACCTACCTCATTAATGTAGAAGGGCCGTGTGTCTTTATATTTCTATCAAGCTTTGGATCTTTCATTCCCTGTAATTTACATACCCAAAAATCAACAAATGAACTCAGCATCCTTACGTTATCACTCAAATAATAGAGAATTATAAGAAAACATTGAAACTGAAAATATGGTACATGATATTAATTAGATTACCCCTATTGTGTTCACAAGTCCATTCAAACTTCAGCACAAACATAAAGATGTATAAATATATCATTCATCGACATAGTGAACGTTGCCTACCACATTGATTCAAGCTATTTTCACAAAAATGGAACAAAAAGTTTCAAAAGGTCAATACAGAATATACCTTAAAGCCAATGCAGCAACCTCAGAAGAAATGAAGCAACCCTGCCACCTGCAGATAAAAAAATAACAAAATAAGGTAGTATATACAAGGAAATAGAAAACAAAAATCATATCCCACAAAGAGTGAAGTTGCTTACATCAAGAAATTTCTAGCGACCATCATCACCCTACACAAACAAATCCCAGTCTTATTTAGATTCTGCATCCAAACCATTGAAATTACCGATTCTTTTTTTTTTTTGGGTTCAAAGAAATTACCTCTTCTTAACAATATATGATACCCAAGTGCACAAAGAGTAGAGTGCGTACAAGACATCTCAAATAAACAAGAGGGAAAAAAAAAACAAATTATACAGATGTAAGAACAAATCAACATGATAAAATTATAAATGACAGTGAGGACCCACCTAGATGCTATATACTTTGAATCTTCTTATTCTTGCCGCTCTTGGTCAATTTTTCGATGAATCTCACAAAATCAACAGACTTTCGGCCACCTGACAGAAGTTAGAGAACTCTACAAACCCCATATCAGAAATCCTTTTAGCTGATATAAGAAATTGTTGTGATGCACAAAGTGGGTACCTCTCAAATTAGTAACTTGAGAAAAACAATGAAGCTTCTGCTCAGATGTGTTACCCTATTTTGAGCTCCTTAAAACATAAAATATAAAACAACATACTCAAGAAAGAAAACTCATTTCAGAAACACAAGACAACATAATCAAGAAAGAAAACAGTCACCTACACTTGTTCAAATACTAAGAAAAGCATAAATGGACAAAATGAGAGATCTTGGCTAACTTGCAGAAGATAAAAGGACTTTACCTCTTCCATATCTCCAGCCAGGACCTTCTTATGAACTTTGTAATTTCTTCATTTAAGTTCGAAGCCAAAACTACAAAAAAGAGAATCTTCCAAGTCTTTCTCTCTAGAGATTAAAAGTAATTAGAGTTTGTAAATTTAAACAACAATTCCAAATAACACAGATGCAAGCATGTCTTGAATCTCAATTTGAATTAAATACTTACCCCTATGAGTTAAAGCCAGCCTTTGGAAAATCAACCTCTGAAATCGATCACAAAACTCAGAACCACTTCAGACACGAGCCATCTGAAATAATACCCATTTCTGAAAGTTCATACTAAACAATCAAACAGATAATCAATCAAGAATCTTACAAGTTTCAATTGCCACTCCAACTGTATTCAATCCAAAGTACAAGAACAACATATTACAATTTTAATTTCAATTAAAGACTACCCCAATCTCTATTAGTACTGCAAATTGGAGGCAATTAATTGATCAAGTAGATGTTAAAAGGAGATCAAGATCAAACTTTGATCAAATAGAATAACAAGCACAACTAAAAACCCCAAAGTCCAAATTTAATGATTCAATCAGATGTCAAACAATAAATGTAAACTACATCCCAGACAGAATAAAGTTCCACACTTGAAGCACATGATATCGATACACTACACCAAAAACGTTAACACACAACACTTTTTGCACAACGAAAAAAAAAAAGTGTTGTGTGATGAAGAAAAGTGAATCACACAACACATTTAGTAAACTTACGTTGTATAAGGTGGTTAAAATTCTGAAGTTTTTGTTTAGAAGGTCATTGCACAACGGTTACAAGAATAATCTGTTGTGTGAATGAAAAAAAAAACAGCGGCAAATTTCCCTCTTGGCCTAACTCAAATTTGGCTCCAAATTGGTACTCCAAAGGACAACAGAATAGTTATATCTGTTGTATGAGTGTAGCTTGCAAAATATCATACAACAGTTTTTTACTTTGTGTTGTCCAAGTAATGAAGATATATACTGGCAAAATTTCAATGCATCCAAAATGTCATTCATTCCCCCAAAATGAACAGACTTTGATCGAAATGTAAGTTACATATATGTACTCCTACAACGTAATTTCTTATTTATGTTGTCTAAATGAGAGATACCTATCCCTAGCGCCAAAACTGGTACTATGATTGCACATAGGCGGGAACTATCCCTCCTTGCTCCCTCATCTCAAATTTAAATTATGTATAATCAGACAACATAACTTCACATACGAGTTGTCTGATTCATGAATACTTTTAAAAACCAAACCCCCGCGCCGTGATAGCTATTATCTCCCACTTGCACAAAATAACACTTCAACAAAATAACAAATAACCTTTTCTTCGAGCATCTCTCCTCAAAACATCATCTCCTCTCGCGTTTTACTGTCCCTTTTCCTAGATTGCTCCTCTCCCTATTGTCTCCGCAATCCCTTCCTCCATCTACATCATGATCTTCGCCTACACGCATCACCGCCAAGATTAGGGTTCTATTATCTCGACTCAGCCATCACTCAATTCCATTTGTGAAGAAATAGGGTTCTGCGTATTAGGAACTGGGAAGAAGGAGGAGGTTATTCAGTCCGCTGAAGATTAGGGTTCTTCAATCTCTAGGTTTACAACGTCAATTTGGGGATTTGTGGGCTACTCGATTTGGGGGTTTCACAGCTACTCGATTTGGGGTTTTACGGCTCTTCGTCCTCTCTTCGATTTGGGATTTCTGGGCTTGTGTTGGTCTTCGAATGAGAAAGGTAATGGAGCCTGGGCTTTCGTCTGGGCGGTCTGGCGGCAAGGCGACTAGGCGGGTTTTTTTTTTTCCTTTTCGCGACATCTAAAACGGCCTAAACCATTCGATCCCCAAATCAATGAGATATTGAGACCTAATCTGCCTAAACCATTCGATCCCCAAAACTCCTATTCGCTCTCCGGTCTTTCCCTACCAAGCCACCGCGCCTCTGCATCCCTCGTCCACGCCTTCACCGCAGCTCCCCCGAACCACCGCAGCTCTCCCCAAGCCACCGCAGCTCCAGTGCTTTATCTCGGCGGCTTCAGACTCGCTTTGTAATGCGCGCCGCCTTCAATCTCTAACTCTGTAAGTCCCTCTATTCCCTTGAATTGGATGTTTGAGTTTCTCATTTCTGTTCAAGCTCTGATTGTTTGGTAGGGACTAGGGAGACAAAGTTAATAATCGACTGTTTTGACTAGAAGCTTGCTAGCTAAGTGTTCTGTAATCTCACCAATTTCATTAGAGATTCAAGTTTTGATCGAATTTTAGTGATTGATTGTGAATGTTGGATGATCAGGACTCGTTCACGCGGTGCGTTAAGTCGAATCCTCCGGAGCCGTGGAATTGGAATATCTATTTGTTCCCCTTGTGGTGTTTCGGAGTGGTGATTCGATACTTTGTTCTATTTCCGGCAAGGTTAGAGCCTCTATCTTCTGCTTACATATTCAAACTTCCATGCATTTATGCCATCAAGCAACGAAATGTGCTGGTATGAGGTTACTGGTATAACAGGACATTGTCTCGCTGATTATTAGTTGATGGTGCTTGCCATTGTCGTTATTGTTGTTGTCTGTTTAGCTATTGAGGGGCTTAACTTATTGTGCAGGGTACTGGTCTTGACTATTGGATGGATAATTTTCCTTTCGGCATTCATTCCTGTGCACTTCCTACTCAAAGGCCATGAAAAATTGAGAAAAAATTTAGAGGTTCAGATTGTTTTATTATATTTCTATACTTATCATGTATTGCATTTTTTCCTATTGTCTGAAAACAAGGTTGGATTTTTGTGACTGCCTTTTATAGGAATCAGGTTAAATGAAGTAGTATTGCATAATCTTTCACAGACTGCTACAATATAGTTTGGGTTACACATGTATTATCTTTTTATGCACTCTAAAAAATAGTTGAACTGTATTTTGCCATTGTTCTCAACATAAGGTATTTGCCTTTTTCTCTAGTCTTTGTCTAGCAAGTGTGACATGTGCATAATCCTCAGGGTGGTAGTCCTAGTCTATTATAGCATAGGGCATAATACACTTATATTCTTGATGCTCCTTCATCTGGTCTTGCTTTCTACATTGAACATCCTGTACTTATTATGCCCTGTTGTTTCTTTTTCCTTCAGAGATGGTTGGTGGAGTTAATGTGTAGCTTCTTTGTTGCATCTTGGACTGGGGTTGTGAAGTACCATGGACCAAAGCCTAGTATGATGCCAAAGCAGGTAGTTTTAACTTTAATGTTCCTTTTTTTTTTTTTAAATAACCATATTCATTTGCTCCTGTCCTTATATTTTCTTTCCTGGTTTGAGCAGGTTTTTGTGGCCAATCATACTTCTATGATTGATTTCATCATCCCGGAACAAATGACGCATTTGCTGTAATTATGCAAAAGCATCCTGGATGGGTTGGTAAGCGTTATTGCTAATATTGTTATTTATTGGAATTCCATTTTTGAAAGTGTTTCTGCCAAAACCTCCAAGGAAACTTGAGTCACTTTCATGCACAGGGTTCTATACTTGTCTGTATCATTGAAACGTCGGGTTAGATTTGCCCGATTTATGTAGTGTAATTACTACAATTATCCATCTTACATGTAAGTTCCTCAGGCCTCTGATGGAAGTGAAGTTTTCTGGCTTTGTGTGATTTTATTTTATTTTCATGGTTTAGAAAATGAATTTAGTAGTGTTACCATATTTTTTCTTGTACATCAATGAATCTTTTGTAAAAGTGGCCAAGTGAAGAGCCAGGTTTTGGCCTTTTGGATCTATGCTATTTTTGTTTACCACAAATAATAACAGTCAGGAATGGGAAAAATCTAAGTTCGCATTTTGCATATAATAAATGGAGTCCTTATGATTTTTATTTTCTTGGAGAAAGATGAAATCAAACTGATTATTATCTCTGTTTATGGCTCACATGAAGGATTGTTGCAAAAAACTATTTTGGAGAGTGTGGGATGTATCTGGTTCAATCGTTCAGAATCAAAGGATCGGGAAATTGTTGCGAAGAAGTAAGTATAAAAAGAAAGAGCATGCTGGATTTCTGTATTAAGTTGTTGCCCATGTTGTTGGTATATGAATTTGTTTCTATTAAGAAGTTCTTGGTCTTTGTCGTTTGATCTAACTTTTTCTTTTATTTGTTTATATGTTTAGGGTGCATTTGAGCTTGGCTGCTCAGTTTGCCCTGTCGCAATTAAGTACAATAAAATTTTCGTTGATGCATTCTGGAACAGCAGAAAGTAAGCTTGAATTCTGACAGACTAATATAATATGCACTCAGACTTAATTATTTACTTGGAGAATGGGTTTGTTCCTTGACATATCTTTCTTATTATGACCAAGAAAGTTGTCTACTCATATCTACTCTGAAACTAGTATAATGGAAAGCATGAAGTGTTTCAATGCCAGTAAACACAATCGTTATAGTCCAATCCTTGTGAGCTGGCCATTGATGGTGCTCTTTGATATTTTTTTGCTTTAGATCCATGATTTGGAAGCCTTTAGCAATGCTTGGGCTGTTGTTATGCTGTCCATGGTACCGTAAGGGTTTATATAATATGGTTTTGTTGCAGGCAGTCCTTCACAATGCATCTGCTACAGCTTATGACATCATGGGCTGTTGTTTGTGATGTGTGGTATTTGGAGCCCGAAAATATGAAGCCTGGGGAGACTGCCATTGAATTTGCAGAGAGGTAACTAGTCTTTCCTGGGCTTGTATTAAGAACAAAGTGCCTTGCCCCAGGTCGGTCTGATCTTGTTTGATCTCCACCATTTTGGATACTTCATTGCAGGGTCAGGGACATAATTTCTGTTCGAGCAGGACTTAAGAAGGTCCCGTTATTTCAGGCTATGGAGTATTTATTAGTGTGTAGGGAGCAAGGAGGTAGTTCTTCACCAAGAGAGTTCTACAACTTTTTGACTAAATTTCAAAAGGCATCTAGGTAATGCATTTTTTCTCTACAATTCTGTCTTGAAAGCTCATTTGAATAATATATATATATATATATATATATATATATATATATATATATAATAAATAAATCTGTAAAAAAAGCCATAAGCCAACTTTTTGGACATGCTCAATAAATATTGCTAATACCTTTTATAAAAGCAACATCTGATAAAACCATTGGGTTAGGGGGAACAAAGAGACATTTTGCAAATATCTTTTAGGAGTTATCCATGTGAATTTACTTGGTAAAAGATCAAGTAATACAAGAAAGAAAAGTACACGAGTGCCACCATCCTCAGCATTAGTACTTGTTGCTTTCAAATTTGTTCCAAAGGGTAGCATTCTCATTTTGTTACAGACATCTTCAAATGTTTGACGGTATCTCGTTTCTTTTCCAAAACGAAGTTAACATTTAACTTGCATGATTGTGTAGAAAACCTGGTGCTGCATGGAGATTTAATAGTCCCTGTGTCCTGTTTAGTGTTTACATGTTTCTTACTCATTACATTCAAATTTTAAAACCCAGAATTTGTTAATTCTCTGCATAAATTTTGCAAAACGGCAATTGACATGGTTTCGTAACGAGCATATCTATCACTGGTTTGACGCTTCCAAACCCTTGGTATGCTCTCCAATTTGTTTCCATTATTTGCTAGAGATGTAGGTAACTCTCCCCTCAGCTTTATGTATTATTTCTCACACTATTTCTTTGCACCTGAGAATGGTTAGACATATTAGCTTTAGCAATTTTTTTTTTGTCATTAATCAGTATGGGCATCTGGAATTGTTAAATTATGCTCATGTAAATTTTGTGTACTCATCTCACACTGGACAAGTTTTGTAGGATACTGTTCTAAACTTTATTTGTGATGCATACCATGACAAAAGTGGAAATTGGGTTGTGCCTGAATCACTGCAAATGAAGAAAGAATTGTCAAGCCGCTGAGAAGTGTCTGAACTAAAGAGCAACCGAACTAAGAACATGTATAGTATATGAACATTGAATGGTTTTAGTTATTGTTGAGTTGGCAAAAAGGGCTAATATATAGTTTTGTTTATATGCAATCGTGCAGGCATTTTATCAGACATGAAGATTGTTCAGATATTCTAGACTGGATACAGAGAACACAAGGCTGAAACAATGAATTGTCATTTAATATTCACTTCCTTGGTGCTTGATTTTTGCCAAAGCATCTGATATGATCAGACAGAACTATACTTGAGTAGGGATAATCTTCTCCTTACCGGCCAAAAAATCTCATCACAGAGTTTGTTTCTTTGGATAGGTTAGCTTTTAAGGCTCCAGCTTACTGCAGCTTTTATGTTGAGTCCTATAATTCTTTTCTTGAGATGATGTCCCAAGTAGATGGGCACGCACTATAATTCATTTCTTGTTTAAAATGTTGGCTTCAATGATTGGGAAATACACCCTTTTTTGCTCTTGTATTGGTTAGATTTCTCATTTGATAGTTTGCAATGGTTGTATTTAACGACATACTGTTCGTTTGGTAAATGGACCAAATGAATGCACAATCTAATTCAGGAATGGGATGTTCAAATGATTGCACAACAGATTAGATATAATGATCACTGCCTGTTGTCTGAATGGCCAAAAATGGGACTTAAATCATTGCAATCAATCATATCACACATCGGTTTTTAACGAATCAGTGTCTTCTAATTTATACTCAGACAATAGAATTAATTGAACTCTGTTGTCCTAAAAGTTAATCACACAACAGAACCAATTGAACTCTGTTGTCTTAATAGCTAATCACACAACAGAATTAATTGAACTCTGTTGTCCTACAAGTTAATCACACAACAGAAGCAATTGAACTCTGTTGTCCTAAATTTAATCACACAACAGATATAGTCTAAGAACTGAAGTTTGAAGAGCAATCAGACAACAGACAAAATAAAAAAATGTTGTCTGACATGATTAACATACAACGGTTGCAAACTGGCACTGTTGTCTGAAGACGCCCCTAAACTGCTGCGCAGCTGCACGCTTGGCATCTGCCGAGCCATCAAACAACAGTTATAACACATACCTGTTGTCTGTGTGTTTATCACACAACTGTGTTCCACCGTTGTCTGATTTTTCATCAGACAACGGCTCACTCTACAACGGTTACACTTCAAATCACACAACGGTTTTCTGCCGTTGTCTGATAACAAAATTGGTGTAGTGATTTCAGAGAAATATAACAAAGAAAAGAGGAAGAAATTTTTACATATAAACGGTGACCCAGTTGAGAAGAAGCTGCAGAGAAGAGTTTTGGATAGACGGCTGTAGAGAAGGTGCCAAGAAACGAGGCCAAGCTTGCACTTTGCCATCATCACCCACAAAGAAATCTGAATTAAGCTCAAGCAATATGCAATAAACTATAAATTTAAAATACCCACTTCAGAATCAGCAATATCAATCCCAAAAACAAACATCTTACAAAGAAACTCGAAGAAATTATTTGAGAAAGAGAGAGAGAGAGAGAGAGAGAGAGAGAGGAGTTGGTACCTTTAGAGTAGAGAACAATATGAGCATACTCGAATCAGAGACAGCCCATTTTCCATAAGCACTTAAGAATAGCAGAAGAAGACTATGCAAGGATGAAAGCTATAGATCGCGATGGTGATTGAGCATCAGAGCACATCGGATAAAACTCGGTTTCTTTTTTCTTTTTTCATGTTCAAGGTGAAGATACCTGGGTTTGACTAAATGAACGGGGTGAATTCTGAAGTAAATTTGGCAAGATTCCGTGGGAAAGCTGAAACTCGGAGAGGGAAAATTTGGAGAACCCGGGAAAGTGAAAATTTTAGGTTTTCGTTTCAATTTTGCTGCAAAGCTAGTGCTGTGATTACTGATTTGCGAGATTTATATTTATACCTCGATATTATTGCTCTCCATGTTTGGGTTTTAAGTGAATCGAACCTGTGACCTCATATCAAACTTGGAGGCGCCTTTGTCTTAATGATGTCCTTGTTTAGCTGAGGGTTGCACATGCTTTTCTCTCCGTGTTTTGGAAAAAACCTTAAACGTCCTAAGCATGATGCAAGGACACATTTTAAATGTGACGTCCTTGTATCCAAAACCCAGGTGTCCCCGATCTAGATTTCTGTAGTAGTGTAAGCTATCATTCTCCACTAACTCCTACCTAGTCTACATTCTCACATGTATCTGACTTAGGCATTGGAGAGTCGAAGAAGGCCGGCTAGTCCGGTCTTCCCTCTGACCTATGTTCATAGTTGACAGGTACCGGATCTCGGAGATGGAAGCTCTCACCACCACCCCGTTTCTTACCCAGAAATATTTGGCGCTAGAAGGAGCCCTCCGGTGGTGCCACGATCTCACCACTGAGCAATTTCATTATCTAGCCAGGAAATTTCTTTACGAGCATCCAATGTCTTCTCTCCTCATACATCTTTATATGCACATATCTTTCTTGATCTTCATCTCCCTCACATCAAAATCAAGCTTTTTAGCTTCTGGGTTTCTGTTCACATGCATTGAGTTTTGAGGAGAGAAAAAGTGGATATGAGATTTTCTCTCTCCTCTATCACTGATCTCTCGTACCATTTACGCATCTCACCTCCTTCATACAGCTTCAATCAAATGTCAAAGGGTCTAGGGTTTTGAAAAAAAAAAATCAAACAAATTTAAGCTCCTGAGTTTTCAACTTTACAAAGAATTTTGAGGAGAGAAACTGGATATGGATTTCTCACTCTCCCCCATCAATGGACCTCTAGGCAGACCCAGGCCTCACCTCTACCAACATCAGACTTACCAGTGTTGGACAAGTCACGACGCGGCTTCCGCCATCCGCCGACGCTGAAAAACCGACTCACGTGCCGGAACACAATTGATCTGGACACCCATATCTGGGCACCAGAGCTTTCTCTTCTGCATCCATTCAAGTTTTACATACAACATCAGCAAAATCTTCTCTTTTCTCGTTCTCCAGGTTGTCATCACTCACTTCCCAGCACTGTTAATTTCCTCAACCTACAAGATCTTGGGTTGGGTTGATTGGTGACAAAGAGTAATGAGAGAGAAGCTAAATCTCATATCTCCTCTTTCTGGCTCAACGAACCCCGTACTACCCACCGACAACAACAAACTTGGGGGTTCCATGACTTCTTGGAGCTAAGGGAAAGATGAACGCAGATTACAGCTGAGCTTGAGATTTGGAATCAAAATGCCAAATCAGTATTAAACCACCGCCGCCAAAGTATTCTCTTACTCTTATCACAGCACTCACTCTTCCCACACTAAAGACCTCCAATTATACGGCCACTTCAATTGCTACGAAGGCTTTAATCAGAATCGGAATCGGAATCGGTGTTGAGTTCCGCCAGTACCTCGAAAGTTGTCTCATATATAGAGTTCAATTTCTACCTGCCCCTCATATCAGTGTTGGCGACCCAATCTCTCGGTATCGGAAGAACAATGAACGATGAGGCGACCCACATTGGCCAACGCCCAAACTTGGTCTCAGTGAATCACCTCTCGGTGTCGGTTTCAGAACCAAAACAATGGAACATGCATTTTCTTTTTGAAAGCCCTAAACTCGGTCTCGCTTGCCCGTCATCGGGAGTGACTCGATCGCTCAAAGTAGTAGCCACCTGGACACAAAACCTGCTCACTTACTTTGGAGTTTGGACACCTATGAGTCTCTCCTTCAAGCTTATCTACTCTCGTGTGTTTACTTTGGAAAGCGGGAACTGAGCTTGGCATTGATCTCACAACTCTCGACTCTCAGTATCGCAACTCTGCTGGAGCTCGGTCTCACCACTAACTCGGTATTGCAATAATCCCCTCACGGTGATGGCAAGTAACTTCCACTAGTCTCCTCTCACCAACCTAACATCCCAGCAGCCTCCCTTGATTTAAGAAAACTAATCTCAACGTTTCCTTTGTGGTCTAGCCGGCACAAGCAAACCCAACTGCTACTTAACGCCAATCTAGCACTCGGTGGTGTTCAGCCATTCAAAAAAATAGAGGGAAAGAAGAAGAAGAGGAAAGGGAGGAGGAAACAGAGTACAACTCTACTATGGACCAATGAATTAAAAAGCGCGCCTCCTAAGGCTCAAAAAGCGGATTTCCGGCCTGAAACTGAGTGTGTTTCACTGGTTAGGCGACGAGGCTGCTGAGGCGTCCTTCAAGGCGCTCAAGGCGTTAAAGGCGTACGCTCTGGAAAAGAAGAAAAATGACGTCGTTTTGGTCTTTTGGAACAGAATGGGTTTAAAGGTCGCGACTGAAGGTGTTTGGACTTTGGACAGCCGATTTCAGCCCTCTCTCTTCCAAAAGGTACCAAATTCGATCCCTAACCCAAAGTTCGAGTTAGGAGCTCGATTTCGATTCGCAGCAATCAATTTGAAGGTGTCGGAGCTCGATTCGCAGCAGGCCATTTGAAGGTATTGGAGCTTGATTCGCAACATGCCATTTGAAGGTATGATTCCAATTGATTCCATTATAAATCTTGAAAATAGTGTTTGAACCAAGGCTATATTGATCTGGGTTTGTGTTGTTCGACTTGTTCCCGTCTAGACAATCATATATGAATATGATTATATGTATCTGGGTCTGAAGGAGAAGTCTTACTTTTGGGCATCACTTGTTGATGGGTGGACATCGAGATGATGTGGGTTTTAATCTTTCATAGGAAATTTGCAAAATTTGACTGGTTATGTTTGGAGAAGTTGGAGACAGATACATTTTGACTAGTTATGTTTGCAACTCGTTTTGGTTCTTAAATATCTTGATCTGTCTGTTAACCAGTTGTCTGGGCAAATCCCACCAGAAATTGGTCTTCTATGATTTGAAGAACCTAACTTCATTGTATGATTTGTATCTCCATGAAAATAAACTTTCTGGTTCTGTACCCACTTCATTAGGAAATTTGAGCAACCTGATCATTCTTTGAGGATTAAATTTTGTTTGAGCAGAATTAGATTCTGTTCTAGTTATTTGGGAAAAGCATTTCTCTGCTGAAAGCCTGAAATATTCTATCTTCCATCAAATACTTCACAGTAAATGGAGCCTGAGTTGCATTAATTTGTTACTGTCTGATTAAAACAGATATATGAAGGCTAGGATGTTTGCTTATATTGCTATGATTTTCACAAGTTGTTCTCACTGCAGAGAATTTTCAGGGATGATAGTGATGGTAGTAATAGTTTGGATGGTGATCTCCTAGTTGATGAGGATGATGATTTCCAAGCATGAAGTAAATTTCAACAATTGTTCTTTATCTTTGGTCTTTCAACTTTAGATCTTTGATTTCATTTTATGTTGGTGATTTTGTTGAATCATATGGTTCTAGTACTTTATTTATTATGAGTGAAAAACAATTAATAATGTTCTTTTGGTTGCTCTTAATGTGGTATATATAAGAGTAAGGCTTAATGTTCTTTTGGTTGCTCTTATATCGTAAGGCTTACGCCTTATGCCTCAAGGCTGCAAGGCTCTCCCGAAAACGCCTCGGGTACGCCTTTAGCGTTTTAAAACATTGCTATGGACACCTAAAATTATTGGGTTCCTAACGCTCCTTCATTTGATCCAAAAAAAAAAGAGGGAGAAACTGATCAATACACCCAATGTGCCAAACCCAATACTCTCTCGGGTCTTACTTCAGGGACGAATTGAATCGGAAACCTTCCACAGGTCTTGCCTAAGATGCAGCACACTGTCTTCCCAGAACAAAGTAATGAAAGTTGACGCAAGTCAACCACTTCCAGCAGATAAGAAGCTATGTCTTCCTCCCTTCACATATGGAATACATGTTATGTAAGGAATACTAAGAACTGAACACCAAAGAATGGGAGAATATCCTTGTATTCATTATTAACAAAGCTGCGGCTTATATAGCCTTACAAGTGATCGAAACAAACTAACAGCCCACTCAACGCACAACTCTTGTTGCGTGGTACATGATAACAGGAATGAGTCAAAACCTACCTACATGTCCCTAACAATTAGGGCTTATTAACAGCAGTAAATAAAACAGACTTTTAAAAACTTAATTGAAACCCTAGCAGCATTAATGCAACCATGCAACCCTAGCAGCACTAATGCAACCATGCAACCCTAACATTTCCTCCCCTAAACTGAATTGCAGTGAGCAATCAGTTTAACTTGGAACCTCACAAACCCCAAGCAACTCACGTAGCTTCACAAACGTATCTAGCTTGAGCGGTTTAGTCATAATATCAGCTATTTGATCTTGAGAACCACAGTGCACCAGCTTTACTTTTCCCTCCCTTGTAAGATCACGTAGGTAATGAAATCGAACGTCGATGTGCTTACTCCGACCGTGCAACACTGGATTCCTTGAGAGCTTGATAGTTGAGCTGTTATCACACAGGATAGTAATGCAACAATTCTGAAAGTGGCCAAGCTTGTCCAGCACCCTTCTCATCCATATACCTTGTGTAGCACATGTGACTGCTGCTATGTATTCTGCTTCCGTGGTTGATAAGGAAACAACCGGCTGCTTCTTGGAAGTCCAGGACACCGCTCCTCCACTCAGTGAGAAAATGTAACCAGAGGTACTCTTCCGGTCATTCACATCACTAGCGTAGTCGCTGTCGGTGTAGGCTAGCAACATTTCATCACCTCTTCTTTTGTAGAAAATTCCCAGGTTGACTGTGCCTTTTACATATCGAAGCACCCTCTTCAGAACTTATGAATGCATTTCAGTTGGATTGGCCATGAACCTGCTAGCAAGACTCACTACATACATCAGATCCGGTCTTGTCACCGTCAAATACATCAGACTTCCCACCATTTGTTTATACCTAGTGGCATCCACTTTGACACCTCCTTCATCTCTTGACAACTTTACACCTGGAACTATGGGATTATACACACTATTGCTGCCTTCCATCCCAAACCTCTCCAAAACCTCCCTAGCAAATTTCTTCTGACTTATATAAATACCCTCAGAGCACTGCAACACCTCCACTCCGAGAAAATATCTCATTTTGCCAAGGTCAGACATATCAAATTCTTGCTTCATGGATTCCTTGAACTCGACAATCATACTCTCACAATTACCAATACAAATCAAATCATCCACATAAAAACTTACGATTAGGATCTTACCTCCATCTCTAGCTTTGACGAACAATGTGTGCTCAAAATCACATTTTTCAAATCCCTCTTTGACAAAGTAATTTTCGATCCTGCTGTACCATGCCCTTGGGGCCTGCTTAAGTCCATATAATGCTTTCTTGAGCTTGTACACTTTCTCCTCATCTCCCTTTTGTTCAAACCCTAGCCTCGAGGCTGCTCGACGTAAACAGCTTCACTTAACTGTCCATGCAGAAAGGCACTTTTGACGTCGAGTTGGTAAATGCTCCAATCTTTCTGCACTGCCAATGCCACAATCATCCGAATGGTGTCCCATCTAGCCACTGGTGCATAAACCTCAGTGTAGTCTATACCAAGCTGTTGTGCATATCCCTTCGCAACTAAACGAGCCTTGCACTTATCAACCTTGCCATGTTCATTGTACTTTGTTTTGAAAATCCATTTTACGCCGATCTTCTTCACACCTTAGGTAAGGTTGTTAGCTCCCAAGTATCATTTCTTTCAATGGCATCGATCTCAGACCTCATTGCATCTCTCCACTTTGAATGTCTGACAGCCTCCTCAAAGCTAACTAGATCATCACTTGCAGTAAACACAGCTAGGTTATGAAACTCAAGCTCTTCCTCTGACAAACCCTCTCCACTAACGTAATATTGCATCCATATAGGCTGTCTTCTATTTCTTTCTTCTTGCAAAGCTAGTGAACCATCTGAACCATCTTGTAGAGAGCTACTTGAACTTGAGCCTGACTCATTCTGTTCCTGTTCACTAACATCACCTTCTTCATCACTTTTAACCTGTTCACGTTGATTTTCTTCATTGTCACCCCAAACTAACACATCCTGTTTTGCTTCTTCACTACTCCTCCCCCAATCCCAGCTTGCATCCTCATCAAATACAACATCTCGACTTACAATAATCTTCCTTGAAGTGGGATTGTACAATCGATAGCCCTTGGACTCTTCACTTACACCTGATAACACACACTTACAGCTTTTGTCATCAAGTTTGATTCTCTTGGCATCAGGAATGTGCACGTGATAGCTAAATTTATAAGCTATTGATTTTCCTTATTCACACTTAAGATTGTCAATTGTAGCAAGGGTAAACAAGGGTCTTTCCCGCAGAGGACTAAGGTTATAACTACTCAAAACAATGTCACAAAAGTGACCACTGTTCCTAGCGAACAGCAGTCGAAAACCTAATTTAAAACCTAATCTGAACTACTCAGAAAATTACGAAAATTTACAAAGATATACTAGACACACAGGGCGTGTTGCACACAAAATTTGGTATTATTCGGATATCGTTTACTATATAAAATAATTATAAAAATATAGAGGACAGAAAGTAACTAAAACAGATTTTAAGATGGTTTGAAAACAATATGATAAAGATACACTATGTCAATAACCTCATCAGACAACAGCCGAGGGCTGTTGTCTGATTCATAAAATTTCTGTTGTCTAGTAGCCTGATATCTCTTAGGCCTTCAGACGACAGATATTACCCGTGATCTATATTTCACTCAAACAACAGAGGCCGACCAATAATCTGTTGTCTGATTATGTCGAGATATGTCAAATTATGACTTTCTGTAGTTGAAGATGTAATGAAACGACAGTTATATGTTGTTATAAAGGATTCTACATAACATATTTTCATAAATCTCTATCGTTTGTATTTCATTAAGACGACAGAAATCTGTTGTGTGAATATATAGAGATTTGAACTATCTTGGATTTTTTCTGTTGTGTGAATCAATTGTAGACAACATATATTTTTCATGTTCTGTTGTTTCTTTTTTATTAAAATGACAGAAATATGTCGTCCGAATATATAGAAGCTTGTACTTTCTTGTGTTTTTCTGTTGTGTGATTCAATTAGAAACCACAATTATATGTCAATGTATGAGACTGTTAACAACAGACATTTGCTTGAATTCTGTTGTTTGATATTGGTTTGGATGTCAGCTTTATTTGGTTTGTATGTCTTAGCAAGAGCAGTTGCACAACACCATATTAAGAAATCTGGTCGGCAAAATTTAGTTGTAATTTATGAAAGAGAAGCACTTCAATCAAATTAACATTATAATTAATTTCATTTGAAAATGTACAAGTATCCAGATCCCATTACATCAATCAATCAAACTGTAATTCTACAAGTTAAATCCACATAATATGAAAATACCAGATCATCTAGTGCTCTAAACTGCTCTCTCGACCAGCCACACTTCATCTTTCTTAAGCTCTCAACCAGCCACATAATCCAATACCTTTGCTAAATAAAGCTGATATATGATTGGCACTTTCAAGTCTCCTCTGAAGCACTGCCTGAACCTTGCCTGCATGCACAAAATTGTTAATGAAGAGCAGCACCCTGGAAATAAATATATTATGTTCCACAATACCTTGCAATTGCAGAAAGCTAGCTCTGATCTTCATTTTTATTCATTAACTTTCCAAGGGCAAAAACTGCAAGTACAAACAAAGAGTTAGAGATCATGTAGTCATTGCTCAATTACTTTTTATTCATAAAATAGTCAATTGCAAATACAAGGCATGGCTTAATAACCTGAAATGCCAAAAGATATTCCTAACAGCAGAGCTACATATTTGTGGGAGTATGAATGCAAGTATAAGTATTTTATGTATACTAATTAAACAATTTCCATCCAAATAATACCAAAATGCTAGACGAATTTTCCATAATTTAGTTCAGACGAAAAAACACAACCCGCCTTTGTTACTGACATTGCAGTAAGCTCATCTATGGGGTAAATTGGGACTGTTAAGATCTAAAAACCCTCTTATGTACTTACTATGACATACTATAACCCAATATACAGAAATGACAAAAGCATGTTGTATTAGACTATTTCAGGATGTGTGATGCAGGTGATAGATAAAGATGGACTAAATCACTTCCATAGCTTCAAGCACTTAACATGACTAGCTAAAGCTACCATGCATGCCAGTAGAACTTGACACTGCCAAAGAAGATAAACTATCAACAAAAAAGATGATCTCAGCAACAAAAATAAACTATCAACACAAAAAGATGATCTTACCTCAAGAGACTCGGTGTTATAAAAGAAATGCCAAGTACATGCGCAGAATGCTCCACCGAGAGACTATAAACTATAAACATGATCTTACCTCAAGAGACTCGGTGTTATAAAAGAAATGCCAAGTACATGCGCAGAATGCTCCACCAAGAAGGGGAACCTGCACCAACCCAATTCAATCACAAAAACTTTAATTAAGAAGACACAGACATTGAAATAGTACTAATACTCACGATCGAACTCCGGCGGGTATATTAAACTCTCAAAGAAAATGTTAGCAAACAAATACAAAAGGAATAAATTGAGGCTTTTCTGACCTTAAAGAGATCAAAGAAAGAAAACCTCAAAGCTGCCCTTATGCACCAAATAAAAAACAAAACAGGAAAAAAAAAAGTAGATTACTGATACAACTAATAGTACCATTACAATTCACTAGTATCCCTCGAACTAATGAAAAGGATTTACCACTGCATGCTCCTTTGCTTCTTGGGTGCAGTAGAGTTTTAATCCTAATCTCAAATAATACCTACTCTGCTTGATAGTGATGAAAAACAAAAACAAAAACTATGAGATTGAAGCACTTGCTTCCCAATCAAATTTCATACAAATTGATTACTTGAAGACAAAAGGAACAGATGAGACTGAATTACTACCTGGAACCAATATTAGTAGACACCAACTTTCACGTATAGCATTCATAAATTTCTCATATATCACCTGCAAAAATTGAAAGAAAACCAAACGGAAAATCCAAAATTGCATTAAACCCAAAATTCCCCAATGAAATCAAGTAATTAAGGAAGTCACTCACCTCAAATCCTAAACGGAATAAAAATAGAATTGAAACAAAGCTCAAGTATTTTTGCTCAATTCTCAAACTTCTATGAAATTCAGGAATAAGATGGAAAACTAGCACAATTGAACTAACCCAAATCAATAACATGCTATTAATCAAAGAATAACCAACAAGAACATAATCTCAAGAAACAAACACAATCCGGAAAATAGAAGCCACTCAACAAAAAGAAACTGAACCCAAAACCATGTTCTTGCCTTTTAACTTCAAACAAACTCGTCTCTCTCCTTCTCTCTCGTTTATGATCTCCTCTCCCTTAGAAAGCAACCCTCCGGAAGATAAACATCTTCTTCTTCCCTCTTCCTATTTCTTCTTCTTTTCTTCTCTATATTTCTTAACATCCCTATTCTCTTCTTTCTCCTCTCTTTCCCGACCCCTTCTGATTTTTTTCTTTTCTTTCTTCTGCTCCGCCACCAAAAGCTGCAACAAGTACATAAAATTTCAAGCTTGCAGATCAAATCAAGCTATCTTTTTTAGAGAAAAGTAAATCAAACCGAATTATCAAGCAATCTCTTAACAAAAAGGTAAATCAGATCGAATCTGAGAGAGGGACAGACCGAGACTGACAGAGTGATGTTGCGAGAACAAGACGAGGTCGTCGTGCCGCTGCCGTCGACCGTCACAGAGACTGGGTTGAAGGTTTTGAGGAGGTTTGGGTTTTCAGAAGTTAGTTGAGACAATCAGACTTGAGAGAATGAAGACGAAGTCGTTGGACTGTACCTCCGTCTTCCACCTAGCCTCCGTCTTCGCCTAGGCAAAGTGAGCTGAACAGTTAATCGAAAAAACCCTAAATTCCCAATCCAACAAAAACCCTAAATCTATAAACACTTAATCGAATGGCTTACCAGCAGTATAGTGAACGAATAGAAGAGATTGATGTTGGATTTGGCGCTGGATTTTTCAGTTCAGTGGTTTTGGTTTGAGAGATGTGCTGTGAAGAAAAGAGAAGTTTGAAAGAGGGGCGTTTTCAGTGTTTGAGAAATCCATCGGGCCAGATTTGATTAAGTTGTTTGATCTAATTTCATTTATGTGGTACCAAAAAACCAAACAGTCCTTTCCAAAAAAAAAAAAAAAAAACTTTCAAAACTAAGCAAGTCTCCATTACACACACAACAGAAAACTGTTGTCTGAAACAAAACATTTTTCTCAAAATCAATTTACCATGGTATATCACTATATTCAGACAACATAATTTTTTTATTCTATCGTTAAAGTTATTCAGACAACAGAAAGCAACCATTCTGTCGTCTGAGCCCTGTCGTCTGATGAGGTTATTGACATAGTGATAGTTAGGGAAGATGCATCCACCCCGGACAATCACACACAAGACAATTTGTTCAATCCTAATTCAATTAATCTAGATGAAGATGCTCAGGTTGGCTCGGTACGCTTGAACACAACCTATTACCCTTTCTTACTTCGTACGCTAGGCAGGAAGTGCTCTACACCTAGACTATTCCCAAGCAATGCAACCTAAAGGTACGCTTATTAGATTAAACATGCAGAGATCATTAAGGTCTAAAAGAGTTTGAGACATCACTAGGCATCGCAATAAACTTAGCGCCTTGCTAAACCTAGGACTTAGTTTACTTGATAGTGAAAACTAACAATTGCTTCTCTAGAAGGTTTGAGGAATCCAACTATTGATCCAGGCATCAAACAATCAAAGCGGTAGAACCGTAACATGCATACTAAGCGTGCACTCAAAGCATACAAGCAAGAATTCATCAATGGAAAAGCAGTAAACAAAAGTCTCATCTTGAATTAAAAGAAAATAAAATCAAAAGTCAAATCATCTTGTAGTTCATGTCTAGGGGCTTCAAGCAGCCCCCTAACTAATAAAAACTAGTTAAACATAGAAGAAACAAAACAAACTAAAGAAGGGGAGGCAGAGAGAGCGAGAGAGAGAGAGCTGCTGCAGAATCATCTCCTTTTATATGGTTAGAGGTTGCCTCCATCTTTCTTGTTGTGTAGGAAATCCAAAACTTAAAAGAATTAGGGTTAGCGTGCTTAGGTGGAGTTTTCCTATTGGCTCTTGAACTTGATGACTCATTCCAACCATTCACATCATGCCATTTGTCTATATTGAGCTGATATATGAAGCACAAACTCGTCCTCGGGCTTTTCGGTGTGATTTGGGCTTCGAAACATAAATTCCCGTCCAACCTCAGATTCACGCGCAGCCTGACCTTCTTGTACTAAATCGGTCATAACTTCCTCTAGAAAAGTGATATTGACGAACCGTAAAAAGATCTGGAAACTAGACATCCGAGGCTTTCTATAAATATAAAGATCATCATCTGGATCGTTCTGAGCTGGTCTCAGTGCTCTGTCGAAGTTAACTGATCTGCACAGGCAGATTTCCCGATTTTGCCTTTCAATCCCTCTTTTACTTCTTTTCTCCTTCTTTACTCCAAGATACCTATAAAACAAATAAACAACGTAAATAACTAGAAAATATACTAAACTAACAAAGAAAGTATAGAGATTAACGCTATTAATATCACATAATTATGCTCCTATCAGCACGTACGCCACACAACCAAATACTCTGAAATAATCAACATTTGGCTTGGCTCCACTCCAGGCTTCTTCTGGGGTTACGTCTTGCACCACTAGTGTTGGACTTCTGTTGAGTACATGAGCAATCCAGTTCACCGCTTCCGACCAATAACTCTTTGGAACTTTCTTCTCAGATAGAATGCTTCGTACCAAGTTCATGATTGTTCTATTTCTTCGTTCTGCAACCCCATTCTGTTGAGGAGTGTAGGCAGCAGTGAGATGTCTCTTGATGCCATTGGACTTGCAAAACTCGTTAAATTCATGAGATGTAAACTCTCCTCCCCTGTCAGTCCTTAGGCAATGAATGAAGAGACCTGTTTCTTTCTCTACAAGATTCTTGTAATTTTTGAACATGGTGAAGGCCTCAGACTTTTCTGTTAGGAAGTATATCCACATTTTCCTACTGTAATCATCAATGAAGCTAAGAAGATACCTCTTGTGGCTGTTGGATTCGGGAGAGATTGGTCCGCAAATGTCTGCATGAATCAATTGTAGCCTTTGCGAAGCTCTCCACGTACTCCTTTTTAGGAATGAATCTCGTCTTTGCTTTCCCACCAAGCAATCAGTACACATTTCTGCAGAAGCCTTGACCTGAGGTAACCCTCTCACCATTTTCTTGTAGTGCAATGTTCTTAAGCCCTTGTAACTCAAGTGACCGTACCTGCGATGCCATAGGTGTGCTAGATCTTGTGTGGCTGTTTGCAAGCATGTTGGAGAATCAGTAAGCACAACAGTAGCAAGAATTACAAACATCCGGTTTGCAGACATTGGAGTCTGCATAATCAGCCCCTTTCTTGCATGATAAATCTTACATGCTCCATGTTGTATTAGAATTGTCAAATATCTCTCTTGCAATTGCCCTAGACTTAGCAAGTTGTTTTTCCAACTCAGGAACATAGTAAACATCACTGATTACCTGAGTCATGCCATACACCTTCAGCTTGATGCTTCCCTTCCCTATCACAGCCATCCTAGCGTTGTTTCTAAACTTCACAGAGTGTCTGAATTCTTCATCAAGGTTCGAAAACCACTTCTTGTTGCCAGACATGTGATTGCTGCAACCACTATCCAAAAACCACACATCTTCTCGTTTCGATTTGTTTTCCTCCACATAAGCCATCAACAGCAACTCCTCCTCCTCTTCAAGTTCCGCATAGTTCACTGTTTTACCCCAACTAGGGCACTCATATTGAAAGTGCCCTAGTTTATGGCACTTGTAGCATTCTACTAGGGCTTTATTAAACCCTTGTCTTCCACGACCTCTTCCCCTTCCTCTGAAACCTCCACGACCTCTTCCTCTTGCTCCCAAGTTGTCGTCAAGAGTAGCTTTCAATACCTATTCTTCTCCACTATGACCAAGCATGCGTTGTTCATGTACCAGAAGGCTGCTTTGAAGCTCATCAATAGTCATTGTTGTCAGATTGTTGGACTCCTCTATCGAGCACACCACATAGTCAAACTTTGGAGTCATGGACCTCAAGATCTTTTCCACAATCACCAGCTCTTCCATTCTCTCCCCATGAGCTTTCATTTTATTGGCTATTGTAAGGGTACGAGCAAAGTACTCAGCAACTTTCTCGCCTTCTTTCATCCCAAGAATCTCGAACTCCCTTCTCAATGCTTGCAATTGAGCCCTCTTTACTTTCGTTGAGCCTTGGTATTTTTGCTTCATAGAATCCCAAATACCTTTTGTGGTCTTCTTGTTCAGGATGGTCTCCATAATCGTTCTGTCAATGGCCTGGAGCAAATAATTTTTAACCTTCAAATCCTTCAGTTTAGCGTCTTCCCTTGCCTTACGTTGAGCCTTAGTCACCTCAACTCCTTCTGCTGCAGCTACAGGAAGGCCAGTCTCCACCAATTGCCAGTACTCCTTCGATCGAAGGAAGTTCTCCATGAGCATAGCCCAATGGTCGTAACGACCATCGAACTTGGGTATTGCTGGCTGAACGAAATTTGACTCCGCCATGTTTGTTCCCTCTCTTTTGTTCTCTCTTCTCCTTTTCTCTTCTGATCACTATCCCTCTCTTATAAGAAATCTGCGGTTTCTTGTGTTTCCCAACCAGGCCCCTTGATGGGGCTCTGATACCAGAATGTTATGTATGGAATACTAAGAACTGAACACCAAAGAATGGGAGAATATCCTCGTATTCATTATTAACAAAGCTGCGGCTTATATAGCCTTACAAGTGATCGAAACAAACTAACAGCCCACTCAACGCACAACTCTTGTTGCGTGGTACATGATAACAGGAATGAGTCAAAACCTACCTACATGTCCCTAACAATTAGGGCTTATTAACAGTAGTAAATAAAACAGACTTTTAACAACTTAAATGAAACCCTAGCAGCATTAATGCAACCATGCAACCCTAGCAGCACTAATGCAACCATGCAACCCTAACAGTACAAGCATCCCACTCTCACTCACTGCAATTTTCCATGTGAGTCTGAATCTGGATTCAAAATTCTCGCCTTGGAGCCGAGGACGCTGCTCAATACAGCTAACCACTGATCGAGCTAAGTCTTCAAAACCAATAGTTTATCTATTTCTCTATTTTGACTCACAGAGTCAATCATGCAATACACATACATACGTGTGCTTACTGCTTACTACACAAAGCCACACACTATACATTCATACTTACTTCCACATGTTAACATGCATAATTGCCTCCTTATGACTACTCATTCAATTGATATCCATGTATGAGATATTTTTATCTATACACAAACTTGTCGACACCACGATACTTGATTTCCTGTCTCTAATGGTTTAAACTATTGTTTCAGTCAATGTCTAGTGACTATCGAACTCTACATTATATTTGTTGAGTTCAGCCATCAATGATAAGAATCTGATATCACATTCTTACATGTCCATGACCAATAGCGATTGTGTATTCGTACATACTCCGCCAAATGCGATTCATGTCCATACTTCTTGTGTCTATCTATTTAGAACAAGACCATGCAGATATTAACTCAACGTTCACTCTTGGCCTCATACATCTCAGTTAGAATCCAAATTGACTTCTATTGCAAGTTATCATGCTAGCACGTCAGCCTACCACCCATGCTTCTCAGGCCGAGTCATCAATTATCAGTGACCAGTCTTGTCAGTGACTTTCTCGGGGACTTTCGGCAGTCAGCCCAGTAGCTTCTCTCGGTATCGATTTTGCTCCTACCAGTATCGACTTCGCTACTTGGTAGCACTTTCACCCCCTGGCAACTCATTTCATTGACCCATCTCGGTATTGCCCACTCCGGCACATCACTCTCGGTATCGCAACTCAGTCGCAACTTGGTCTCACCACCTCTTGGTATTGCAAGTTTATCTCCAACTCGGTATTGCAACTGTTAACGACCACCAGCTCAGTATTGCAGCTCTTAACCTTCGGTATCGCAACTCGATATTGCAACTCCCAATCTCTTCTCGGTATCGAAATCCCCATCTCGGTCTCGCTGACCAGTCTTGCACCATGTATAGCCAAAATTTACTTCGGCCAGGTACCGATTCAAAAAAGGAGGAGGAGAATAATTCTGGGCACCCAAGTATCTGTTTTGGACACCCAGACCAGCAGACACCAAGATCTTCTATGATGACTTGCTCGATCTGCAGTCATCTGATTTGTTCGACCTTCAATGAAATTGGTTTACAATCACTGGACTCTTCTTTCTGTTCTTGTTAAAGTGCATTGATTCCCCTTGCACTTGTCTACTTCCAAGACATGAAGGCATCTAAATTTCTTCCACATACTTGTCTACAAGATGTACACAGATGGCAGGCCGAACATTTCAACCCATGGAAGGAAGGCAACTATAAGGTCCCATCCTCAGATTGAGAAGAACTATGTTAATCAATCTGTTGAAATACCGTCTTGTTCAATTACACACAGCAATAAGGGTCTCCCGTGGACAGCTCCAAGCACTTGCGCTGCATATCTCTTACCTTGTTCGAGCCTTGCCAAACCAGGGTCGATCCTCTTCATGTTGCACACCTGTGCACACAGCACAATTGCTTAGGACATCCGGCTAACCAGAAACTATCCAACAGTCCCTCATGGCCCAGCTGAGATAAGTTTTCAAACTTTGTCAACATAAAGCAAACCATGTTCTATATGCCTATATTACAGGCAACCTATTATAACCTCCAAATAACATAGCTACATGGTTTAAATCAATACACGTGATTTGCTATGTTCTAAATTAATGACACGCATGTACAAGGTAGTATATACTTGTTCGCTTACGCCAGTTACAGCAAATGTGTATTTGATTTGAACGTGCTCTCCTTGCATATGTCACTGCCATATTAATTGATTGCACATATCTGTCAATTAACTCTTAACGCACGGGCTAGCTTTTCCCATATTTTCTCGTCTCAAATATACAATTATGGTAGCAACTACGCATCAATACCAAACTCATCACATAGCTTTGCTGTAAGTTTGCCATCTATTCTTCATAATTGTTAATCATGTCTTATTATACATATGTCACATACCCACATTCCAATGTTTACTTATGTCATCTTCTAATTAAGCTCGTTGTGTTATGAACAAAAATTCATTAGTTCTCACTTTTTGGCATGGCCTCACACTTCAAATGAGGCACAACTCAAATTCGGGCTTACTCGTGCTTGTGAAATTCAAGTATCTGGTGGTCAATTAATGTCATGAAGTCATTTGTCCTTCAATATATTTACATGACCTCTCGATTACATACATTCACCTGCATAAGCTACTAACCACCTATTTATTTTTGGCGAGAGACTATATATCACCCCAACGAGAACCTTTCTTACATGAGCAAAGCAGGCGCATTATATATATATCGGTACTCGCTAGCCGATATGGAGTCTTATATATGGACAACTCGCTCCAATCTTCCTACAATATCTTCACCACTTACGAATTGCTCCAGATAAGTTCTCTCACCTACACCCTTTTAATTTGGGCTAATGCTATACTTCACATGCTTCATTGATTACTACAATCTAAGCATGCCTATAAAATGCTATAATTTTAGTAGTAGCATATTCACTACACCTAAATGTTAATGCTATGCTTTAAATGTCTCCATGATTATTAAGGTTGCTTACAAAATGCAAAAATACTATTCGCATCTCCACAACAAATACATGCTAAACACACGCCATGATTTTATCTTGATTACATTGCTACATACATACATGCGATACTTGCTCCACATATTGTTACATGCTTAGCGCCTCGCTCTCGCCATAATAAATTAATGTTCTCAATACTGGGGGGACTTGTACACCATACTCGCCATGCCTGAATGACATACACTCGCCATGCCTGAATGACATACACTCACTATGTTTGAGTGACATATACTCGCCATGATAAATGTTCTCGATACTGGGGGACTTGCACACTACTAGCTCGTCACGCCGGAATGGCGTAACACTCGCCATGCTCCAGCAGTACCTTATCTATGCTTCAACGTGTTATCTATAATTCAGCGACCTGTACTCGCCACACTTCAGCAATATATTATCCATGCTTCAGCATCTCATCTATGCTTTAGCAACATATTATCTAGGCCTCAGCGATATCTTCCCTACGCTTCAATAGTATCTCATCTATGCTTCAACAGTATATTATCTACACATCGGTGATATCTTCTCTATGCTTCAGCCGTATCTCATCTATGGCTCCACGTTATATTCTCCACTTCAACAATGTACTCGCCACGTTGTAATGACATACTCCCAATGCTTCAACTATATCGCCATGATTCACTATGCCAAAAACCTTAACACACTACACTTTTTGCACAACGAAAAAAAAAAGTGTTGTGTGATGAAGGAAAGTGCATCAGACAACATGTTTACTAAACTTACGTTGTATAAGGTGGTTAAAATTCTGAAGTTTTTATCTAGAAGATCATTGCACAATGGTTACAAGAATAATCTGTTGTGTGAATAAAAAAAAAATTGCGGCAGATTTCCCTCCTAGATGGACTCAAATTTGGCTCCAAATTGTACCCTAGGTGCCACTAAATTCTACAATAGTTTAGTAACTTGTGTTGTAGGAGTATACTTCCAAATCATCATACAATGGTTTTTAGTGTGCCGTTGTGCAAATGAGTGGCCAAATTTGGAGAAGTCTCCAAAATGGCATTCATTCCCCCCCCCCCCCTCCCCAAAAACGAGCAAATTCGGCTTCAATGGTTTGTCATGCTTGCAATTTCCTACAACATAATGAACTATTTCTGTTGTGTGAATGAGAAATGCCTAGCCTAAGCGCCAAAACTGACATTTTGATTGCACAGGCGGGAAATTTTCATCTTTTGTTCCCTCAACTATCTAGCAATTCAGACAACGTAAATGTATCTATATGTTGTCTGAGTAAGTTAATCCTTAATGCCTTAAGAGTCTTAGGCAACTCAAGGGCACACTCAAACAAAGTTTGCCTTGGTCATTTTTCATGTCTGAGAGAAAAAACAAGAGCTTTTCTTCATTTCAAGGCTTCGAGCCAAACCCTGGAGCTTTTCTTCACCATCTTTCAAGTCTGAATTAGGGTTCGATTTGGGGTATTCGTTCTACTGAAAAAGGGGATTGGGTTCTCACCAATCGAGATGGGTTCTACTCGATTAGGGTTCAAGTTTTGTTCGATTTGGGGGTTTTTTGTTCTGCTGAAAAGGGGGATTGAGTTATCACCAATCGAGTTGGATTTGAGTTGAAGGATTAGGAAATGGGATTTCACGAGCTTAGGGATTGGTGCTCAAATCCTTTCGATTGGTGAGTTAAATTTGGGATTTCATTGCTCTTCTTCATTGTCTTTATTTGTTTGGTGCTCAAATCCACTTTGGGTTTTAAATTTTGTGAAGAAGTTCATTGTCTTTGTTCGTTTGGTGCTCAAGAGCATTCGATTGGCTTAAGTTTATAACCACTTGTTTGTGTTGGCTTTTTCGAGAGCAATTAAGAAGAAGACTAACCGATAGTTGCGAAGGTGGAATGAAACCCTTGATTTCATAGCTCCTCACAGTACTCTCTATGGTTGCATCAATTTCCAAAGCCCCAAAGCCAAGAAGAAGAACAAGATGGTGTTCTACTTCAAAGGTCAGCGATTTCATTGTCTTCATGGGGCTCAACAAGTTCTAGAACGAGGAGCTCATCAAATATGGCTTCCCGAAGACATTTGGTAACCTCTAAGTTTCCCTAAATCAATTCCAATTCTATCTCAAAATCAAGGATTTATTGCTTAAGTTCTTAGATTTGCTGTTGAAAAATTAACTTTAGGGAATAGATTAGGGTAAATTGCAGTCTTTGTATTAACAGGGAGTGTAATTGTGGTTGGTTAATTTGATCTATGCTCTTTTTGACGAGTTGCATGATGCATTTGAATGAAAAGATCAATTGAGAATATTATGTTGTTATTGTAAATTGTTGAGTAGAAGGTTAAGATTTTCGTGCTATGGGGTTGGTGGTGAAATTTAACTTCTTCTTTTTTTCTTTCTGTTTTGCTGAAAAATTGCAGGTCATACTTAGGATTGGACTTTTCATACTCTTTCCCATATGCTCATTTCAGGTATACAGTCCCTTGCTCATGCAAATAACTGATGTCTATGAATGACTTTTATGTGTCTTGCTTAACCTTATAGCTATGCCATCACTAATCAGAAGTTATATTTATTTCATTCAACTTGGTTTAAGTTGTTCAAAGTGAATGTTGTTACATTAGTTAGCTGTGTTACAATGTGGAATGTCAAAGGAAAGGCACTGAAAGTTGAACGAGGTGTAAAGAACCTCAATGGAGGTGGGTAATTTGGGGCAAATATATATATGTAAGGTGTGAATTTGCATGTTACTAATTAGTTTTCTCAGCAAATGTGTTTTGTTTAAATTTATTTTCATTAATAGTCCTAGTTTGAATTGGTCAGATCTGATAATAAGGATCAGAGAACTTGGGTATTCCAAGCACCTGGAATAAATAGTGGTGTAGTCTTCTGCAAGAGCAATTTCAAGCTAAATTTGATAAATTGATTGTTTTAGTGTAAATGTTGGTTGTAATTTTCGATTTGTTATAACTTTGGTATTTTAACATCCTTCTCTTCTCAAAAGTCTCTCTCTTTCTTTGTTCTGTTATTCACATCTTTCATATGCGTCTATTTTCTTTGTTAGTATGCAACACTAAGTGTTTACTTTATTGTCAATCAAGTTGATTTTCTTATCGAGTGGAGATTGCAATTTTTGTTATTATATATGTCTATTTTTGTTTCTTCTTCTTGAAACATAACTTGAATTATGAAACCTAATTCAATGTGTATTTATGTTCTGTTAGGTGTTGAGGGAGCTACTTGAGCTCGTTTGTTTTTTGTAACATGTTTAGACAATCTTCCTTGTACAGAGGTGAGTGGATATTGATTATTGTATTTACATTGAGTTCTTGTTATCATGTTGGATGTGCTTGGTTTAATAACCATGATGTGGTGACTGATGATTGTGAAGTGGAGTTCAAAGTTGTGAACTGCGGTGAACTTTTGATTTATGTTGTGAAAGCATAAAACTACAGATGTTGTTAACCTCAATCTTTTAGAAGAGCCCATGTTTGTATGCTGGACTGAAATGTTTCAGATAACTCTAAAAGGGCATGCTTTTGTTTTGCTATACCCTTTAACACTTTAGAAACTGGGAGTGTATTTACTGTTACATTTGTTTGTTTTGGTAGTCATTTTTATCTGGAAAAAAGATTTGATCTTATCCTGTGGACACAAGTGCTTAGTTCGTAATACCAGATGTAAATATAAGTCTTTGTATTTTGTCTTTCTCTGCAGCTTCTTGCTTGTGTCATTTTGTCATGTTGCTCATGGGTAGTGTGGCTTTTGATGTGGGAGTATTGTATGCAGCATCTTGAAACAAGTTGATGTGGTGGCAGAAGCAGAAGAAAAAAAGAGGAGCTGCAGGTGCAAGCATTAGTGGTGGCCGAAGTGGGCAAGCAATCATAAATAGTCCAATAAACAATGATCCATTTCTAGCACACTAATGTCTTTGTCCCGGATGCAATGTTAAACAATAAATTGTCACCGATTCATGATTTTGTGGAACAATGACTAATACAAATTGTATCTTGGTGGATCCAATGTACTTTGAAGTTTAAAATATGGGTTGGAGTACTATTAGTTCATTTGATTGTTTGCATCAAATTTTATTTCCATCTGATCACTACTGTTCATTAGGTAAAATGAATGTTTAAATGATCATACAACAGATTTCTCATTTATCAGACAATGGTTTTTTCAAAAAATAAGTCTTCTAATTTACTCTCACACAACAGAAAGCACTAGAACCCCGTTGTCTAACAAGGCTTAACAAACAACGGATTTAAACAAATTCTGTTGTCTGAAAGCAGCGCCTCAATTGCTGGGCAGCTGCGCCTGGCATCTGCCGAGCCATCACACAACAGTTATAACACATACCCGTTGCGTGTGTGTTTCTCAGACAACGGTGGAACACAGTTGTCTGAATTTTCAACAGACAATGGCTCGCTCTACAACTGTGGCACTCCAAATCACACAACAGTTTTGTCTGTCGTCTGATAAGTTTTTTGGCATAGTGATTTATCTCTCCACCAAAATATTGCTAAAGGCATGGGTAAGCTGTGTAGTAATACCAAACTACTGCCTAACGCGAACAAGCTGAAATGGCTATACAATTCAACATCGCTAAAGGCATGGTTGTGCTGATATAGCATGATAAGTTCTATCACTCGGAAACCCTCGTATTGCCAATGCAATCAAAATGAAATGGCTTAAATGCGATCAATGTGAAATGCTTAAATGTGATCACAATGAAATGGCTTAAATGCGATCAATGTGAAATGCTTAAATGCGATCACAATGAAATGGTTAAATGCGATCAATGTGAAATGCTTAAATGCGATCAATGTGAAATGCTTAAATGTGATCACAATGAAATGGCTTAAATGCGATCAATGTGAAATGCTTAAATGCGATCACAATGAAATGGTTAAATGCGATCAATGTGAAATGCTTAAATGCGATCACAATGTGAAATGCTTAAATGTGATCACAATGAAATGCTTAAATGTGATCACAGTGAAATGCTTAAATACGATCAATGTGAAATGCTGAAAGGCGATCAAAACGTAATGCCAACATGAAAGACGATCAAGGGGAAATGCCTAAATGAAAGACGATCAAGGTGAAATTAATGCCTAAACGCGATCACAATGAAATGCTTAAATGCGATCAATGTGAAATGTTGAAAGACGATCAAGGGGAAATGCCTAAATGAAAGGTGATCAAGGTGAAATTCCTAAACGCGATCAAAATGAAATGGCTAAATGCGATCAAGGTGAAATGCCTAAATGCGATCAAAATGAAATGGCTAAGTGAAATACGATCAAGCTAAAATGGCTAAATGAAACGGCTATATGCGATCAAGGTGAAATGGCTAAATGCGATCAAGATGAAATAGCCAACACTAAACAACGCTACAAGCATGGTTGTGGTGACATAGCCTAACATTATCCCAGAAAACACCCAATATCGCCACAAGCATGATTACGACACGCTCTCATTTATACGCAATATCACCATGTGTTATCTCTCCATTACATGATATTGGTGTGAGTTATCCTTCTCCAATAAGTGATATCGCCACGCGTTATTTCTCCATTATACGATATCTACGTGAGTTATCTCTCTCCAACACGCGCTATCGCCATGTTTTCTCTCTATTATACGTCATCGCCATGTTTTATCTCCATTACACGATATCGCCATATTTTATTCCTGCTCCATCACATGATACGATATCGCCATGTCTTCTCTCCATTATACAATATCGCCATGTCTCATCTTTCTCCATTATATGATTGCATGCCACTGCATGCAAAACAAGAGGCTATGTCAAGCTTAACAACAACGATATCACTACGTACATTCCAGCCACTATTGGCTACATTCCTTACAGCCATTATCGGCTTCATGCCAAAATTATTATATTGCCATATGCAAAAGTGGGCTGACATAGCCAAGGTTATCATAGCAGACACCAACTATACCAAGTACACCTTATAGCGAGCAACACCTAATGCCATATGATAACAAACCCTAGTCCAGACCCTCTTCCCCAGGGCTCGGGGGACTGGGGAACTGGTTACCCCAAAGAAGACACTCTCGCCAAATGTCCAATGAATGCTTGCGCCATTTTTACTTGAAAAATGAAATCACCACCCCAGTCAAGACTCCTCTTAGCTAGGACTTGGGGGACTCGAGGTAATGGTGGTACGGAAGCCACGTGGCAAGGAGAATGCTCACCTTGCACTTCTGATATTTCTACCATGACAAACTCCCCACCCAAGAGCACTCTTGACCGGGGACTTGGGGGACTTGTTGGTATATATACCACCTAGGAAAAAAAATATTGGAAGCACAAGGCTCACTAGCTACTTAAAATGATGTCGATAACGCCCAGAGATGATGTTGATACCATACACTTGTGGTATCGGGTAAGCCACACCTAGGCCCACATTGGAAACAAAGGGGTGACAAGCCCATCCCCATACTATAAATTCATGTCTCTCCACTCACTCAAGGTAAGCTACCATTCTCCATTAACTCCTTCCTAGTCTACATTCTCACATGTATCTGACTTAGGCATCGGAGAGTCGAAGGCCGGCTAGCCCGGTCTTCCCTCTGACTTTTGTTCATGGTTGACAGGTACAGAATCTCGGAGATGGAAGCTCTCACCACCAGCCCATTTCTTACCCAGAAATAGGAGGTTCCGGGCCTTGACTCTGGCGTTGTAGAAACACGATACCCGTTGTTTGTTTTGCAAGTTATGCAGGTGAGCCTTGTGGCGTTTTTCCTCGAGGAGATCCTTGTCGAGGTTGATACTTGATACCTTTGCTGTTTGTCTTGGCGCTGTAGCCCTCAACCCTAGTGGTAGGTTGTGAGACTTCAATGGGCAGGACGGCTTCCGTTCCGAACATCATACAGAACGGTGTTTCTCTGTTAGTGGATGTTGGGGTTGTCCTGATGGCCCACAGGACCTCCGGGAGTTTTTCTGCCCATAAACCCTTGGTGTCATCGAGTTTTTTCTTGAGCAATTTCTTGATTATCTTATTTGCCGCTTCTACCTGCCCGTTGGTTTGGGGGTGCGCTACAGATGCATATTGCATCTTGGTGCCTAGATTAGCGGTAAAGGTTATGATCTCCTCGTTGTTGAACTGTGCCCCGTTGTCTGTGATGATGGTGTGGGGTACGCCGTAACGGCAATAGATGTTTTTTCAGAGGAAATGGGTTACTTTGGCGGTTGTGATTGCCGTCAGCGGCTCAACCTCTATCCACTTGCTATTGTAATCGATGGCGACAATGATGTACTTGAACTGGCCCCTAGCGGTTGGCAATTTTCCAACTAGGTCGAGGCCCCAAGTGGAGTGAATCCATAGGTCGATGATTATTGAGAGGGGTTCTGCTGGTGCATGAGGGAGGTCAGCGTATTGCTGACACTTGTGGCAGGACTTGGAGACTTCTCTGGAGTCGTCGCCGAGCGTGGGCCAAAAGTACCGTTGGCGCATAGTTCGATTTGCTAAAGATCTGGCGCCTGAATGATTTCCACATTCCCCTGCGTGTATCATTGCTAACACCACCCTTCCTTCGTCTAGGGTTAAGCATCGGAGATTTGGGTGGGTAAATCCTTGGCGGTACTACGTGTATGTTATAGCGGATTGCCCTGCGCTTCAGCTGCCTTTCTTTGACCTTGTCGGTTGGCAGTGTTCCATTGCGCTTGTACTCTATTATTTCGTCCATCCAGCTGGGATTGACCTCGATGTTGAATATTTCCGCTAGGGTTTTGGTGATGCTCGGCTTGTCTAAGCATTCCACCCTTGTGTTCGTTGGACTTTGGTGTGGTTGAGCGGTTACTAGTCTTGCCAGAGAGTCTGCCTTAGCGTTTTTTTCTCTGAGAATTTGTGTGATGGAATGGAACTTGAATTTTCTGAGTATGGTTTTTATGTATCCTAAGTACGCCGCTAACTGCTTGTCTTTAGCCTGGAAGCTGTCGTTGACCTAGTTGACGACAAGTTGGGAGTCGCTGAATATGTTGACACTATCGGCTCCTGAGTTTATGGCGAGGAGTAGGCCTGCAATGAGTGCTTCGTGTTCCGCCATGTTGTTCAAAGCTGTGAAGTTGAATTTCAGCGCGTACTCCATGGTTAGTCCCCCTGACCCTGTCAAGAATGAATCCCGCTCCACAGGCCTTAGCGCAGGCTGAGCCGTCGACATGAAGGTTCCATTCTGACTGTGGCTTGGATATGGGCTCCTCTATGGCTGCCAGGGGAGTATTGCTTTCTTTTGTCGTCATGGTGGGTTCATCCTGGCACTCAGTGAGTTCAGCGATGAAGTCTGCTACTGCCTGGCCTTTCATAGCTGTTCGTGGTTTATATTAGATGTCGAATTCGCTTAGCTCGATTGCCCATTTTCTCAAGCGGCCAGAGTGCTCAGGGTTCTGAATTACTTGCCTCAGCGGTTGATTTATCAGGACATGAATGATATGAGCTTGAAAGTATTGGCGGAGGCATCTAGCGGCGACGATGAGTGCGAGAGCGAGCTGCTCTAGGGGGTGTATCTTGTCTCAGCTCCGTTCATACCTCTGCCGAAGTAGAATACCGGGAGCTCATCCTGTCATTCTCTTCGTACTATGGCACAGCTTACTGCCGATGCGGATACCGCGAGGTATATGTATAGTACCTCACCCTGCACAAGTATGGAGAGAAGTGGGATTACTCCTAGGTACTCCTTCAAATTTTGGAAGGCCGCCTCATAATCCGGAGTCCAATCAATTTATTTTGTTGTGGGTCCTCTTCATGGCTTTGAAGAATGGGAGGCACCTGTTAGTGAGCTTGGAGATGAAGCGGGATAGCGCAGTTAGCTTGCCCTAGAGGCTCTGAACATGCACCTTCCACTCTGGGGATTTCATGTTGAGGATGGCCTGCACCTTGTCGGGTTTAGCTTCTATTCCCCTCTAGCTAACGATGTAGCCCAGGAATTTGATAATGGTGACGCCGAAGAAGCATTTCTTGGGGTTGAGGTGCATACCATAGGCTAAGAGAATGGCAAATATGATGTGGAGGTTTGCCAAGTGTTCGCTGGCTTTGATGCTTTTTACGAGCATGTCATCCACGTATATCTCTATTATTTTGCCGAGGTGTTCCGCGAACATGGCGTTCATCAACCACTGGTACGTTGCTCCGGCGTTCTTCAATCCAAAGGGCATGACATTGTAGCAGTACAGGCCTTTGTCTGTTGTGAAGGTGGTGCACTCTTGGTCACCGGGGTTCATCTTGATTTGGTTGTAGCCGGAAAAAGCATCCATCATGCTGACCAGTTCGTGTCCCGCTGTTGGGTCGACTAGCTTGTTGATGCGTGGTAGCGAGAAACTATCTTTGGGGCACGCCTTGTTGAGACCTTTGAAGTCTACGCACATTCGCCATTTTCCGCTGGCCTTTTTTACCATTACCAGGTTGGAAATCCATTGGGGATAGTTGACCTGTCGGATGAATCTGATGCCCTGTAGCTTTGCTACCTCCTCCCCTATTACCAATGTTCTAAAAATCGGTTTGGGCTCCCGCCTAGGCGCTGGGCGTGGAGTGACCGCCCCGATTTTGGGCTAGGCGACAAGGGAAATCGGGTTGGGTTTCGGCGGGCGCCTAGGCGGGATAGGCGGGCATTGGGCGGTCTGGGCGTTAGGTTGTGCGGTGGGCAGTGGGCGGCTTGCACAGAAATTCCTGGAACTAAGTTATTGCAAACTGAAGCAGTAGCTCTGTCAAACCTCTCCGAGCCTTTCCGTCAATGTGAAAGCTCTCTCTGAGACCCAACTGATCCTCCTTTTCTTGCGCTATCAAATCCTGGTCGACTCTGTTGGATCTTCACTCCGACATGCAAGCTCACGAATAGGCCTTGGTCTTTAGCTTTGAGTCAGATCTATTCGTCTCCTCTGCTCTCATAGACATGTACGATAGGTGCGATGATTCATGGAAATTGTTCGACGAATTTTCTCACAAGAATGGGGGAAAACTGATCATCTCATTCAAGAAGTAGGATTTTGACTTTAGATTGTGGCAATGACAGATTTAGGGAATTGAAGCTGGAGATTAGGTTGATGAAGGGATTGAGTCAAGGAGAAATGGAGAGTCAGTCATTTCACTGACGTTGATGATTGAGTTTTGCAACCTGCTGAATTGAAAGTTAAGGACTTTAGGGTTCTAAATGGAAAATTGGGGATTTTCCAAGTTTGGCCCCCGATGAGATAGAGCTATAGATGATGTCTTCGACTCATTTGTTGGGTTTTATTAGATTATAGGATAGTATGTGATCAAGCCTACAATAACACTTATAGACTTGCATAGAGACCCAATAAAGAGGTGACATATATTACATTTTCTTTTTGTTTTTGCTAATAAAGTAATAATAAATATGATTATTAAATTCATAAACATTATTATTTATCTATTTTATATCATAAAAATAATTAAAAATTATAAAAAGTAAAAATCGCCTAGTCCCCGCCTAGACTCTCGCCTAGGCCCCTAGGCGCTAGTCCTCGGGCCACCGCCCGACTAGCGCCTAGCGTTTTTTAGAACCTTGCCTATTACACGATATCTTTCTTCGTCGAAGGCCCTTCTTTTTTGTTTGATTGGATAGAAGGATGGTTTGATGCTTAACTTGTGTGTAATAATGTCAGGGGAGATGCCTGGCATATCCGTTTAGGACCATGCAAATACAGCAGCGTTTTCCAGCAGGAATTGTGTGAGCTCCGCCGCTATCTCGGGGGAGAGTTGTGCGCCGATGCGGACTGTCTGCTCATGATGCTTGTCAGAGATGCTGATGACCTGTAGCGATGTCTCTGGGTTGACAGGTTCCTTTTTTACATACTTCTTTTTGTCGTCTCTGGGGTCATCGATTTTGTCTGTTAGCGGTAGGTGATTTCCTACCATTAGGATTTCATGACGACGCATAGCATTCCCGTACTAGCTGTTGGCTTTCTTTGACACAGCCCGTGCCGTTAGGTGTAGGGAACTTCATGAGGAGCATGTATCCAGCAATGATGCATTTTAACTTGTTAAGTGCCGACAGGCCAATGATGGCATTGTAAGAGCTGAAGCAGTCGATGACGATGAACTTGGTGTGTATCTCCGCTGTGCATGGGCTAGCACCGATGGATAGGTGCATATAGTCAGAACCCAGTGGTTGTGTGACGTCGCTAGAGAAACATAAGAAATCCATTTTTTTGTCGTTATAAATAAAGGACACCATTCTATAGTAACAATACTAAAAGGGTTATACAAAAGATGGATACAGAAAAAGGGCCCAGTGGTTGTGTGACGTCGCTAGAGAAACATAAAATAGAAATCCATTTTTTTGTCGTTATAAATAAAGGACACCATTCTATAGTAACAATACTAAAAGGGTTAGACAAAAGATGGATCCAGAAAAAGGGAGGTTCTAGTTATAATCCAGAAACGATAAGTAGCGGTTCATGGTCCTGTAGTAGCTTTCTGTTCCGCTGGAGTTGGTTGTAACAACCATTGAAGATGACATTGACAGCGGATCCATTATCAACCAGGACCCTCCCTACTGACCATTTTTCGAGTATTGTGTCGATCAAGAATGGGTCGTCGTGGGGGAGATGCACTCTGCGTTCTTCTTCCTCGGAGAAGGTTATGGGCTCCCATCCAGATCTTGGTAGCTTAGCGTATCTTTCATAGCGGATGTTGCAAACTTCCTTAGGGTGGTTGGCGCATGCATTGCACTTCCTTGCCCTGTGAAACATGTTATTGATTGGAGCGCCGCCATCGATAGTGTTGATGCTGCGCATGGGCTCGATATTGGCGACTACTGGTGGTGGTTGTCGTACCTTGAAATGTTCCAGTTTGTCATCTCGATACAGGGTCTCGATTGCTATTTTAAGGGCATTGCAACTGTTGGTGTTGTGACCGCTGTCTTCGTGGTATTTGCACCACTTGCCAGTTTTCCTACTCTCATGTATTTTCTTGGGGGGTGGCAGTGGGATTTGATCCTTGCACTGATCGTATATCTCCTCATACGAAGCTGTGAGGACTGTGAACATTGCGTACCGTTGGGAGGACTCTGCCTGCTTGCTACGGTTGTCCCCGTGGAAAGAGTGATTGGCCTTGTTGTGGTATTGCTAATCCTTTTGCCGCTTGCTCTGATAGTTGTTCTGCTGCCCCATTCTCTCTTTTTGTCAGTTTGGGGTGTGGCGAGAGATTTATTAGCTGTTTCATGTCGGCTGGAGGAAGGCTGAGTTGACTTGGGGGGCGTTTATGGAGGCGGTGGTGTTTCTCCATATGTGATGAACTCTGCCTGCGCGTGGAGGACGGCCTCGCTCATGACGTGGTCATACGCGGCGTTTTGGTAATTGTTGTTGAGATGATAGACAAATGGTCCTTTTAGGAGTCCTTGATTGAAGGCTACTAGTGCCATCGTTTTGTCAAGGTCGCGGCATCGAGATGTCGCAGCTCTCCACCTTGTGACGAACGCCTTCAATGTTTCCTATGTGCCTTGCTTGACGTTGAACAGCTGGCTTGTGTTATGATGTCCTGCGGCCAAGAGGATGAACCGCGACAGGAAGGCATTCGATAGTGTATAGAATGAGTCGATGGACCCGGGTGCGCATTCGAAAAACCAGCTCATTGCCTCACTATCCAACGTCTCGCTGAACAAATGGCAGAGGGTGACGTCATCGAATCCCTTGTTTGTTAGTTACCTTCTTGAAGGTGTCGATATGGACGAAAGGATCAGTGAGGCCGCTGTAATGTACCATTTTTGGCGTTTTTGCATGTGCTGGTCTGATGGCTTGCAAGATTCTGGCAGTGAACGGACCTGGCCTTGACGCAAAGAGCTGGTTTTGGATTGGCGTTGAGGCGCCTACCTAGGCCCGAATCAATCTTTGTTCCAGCTGTTGCATTCTTTCCAGGATTAGCGTGGTTGCGACGCCAACGGGTGCTACCTGGAGGTTCCGCTGCGCTAACTCCCGCCTGGGGGCCGGTGGGTTTCCCCTGGATTCTTGCCCTGGTTGCGTTGCGGTTGGTGCACGGTTGTGATTCCGCCTCCTGTTCTATCATTAGACGTGGTGGAGGTGGAGGACCCAGTCCTACCAACTCAGGTGGGTTCAGGGGTACCTACATCTGTATGATTGGTGCTGGTATCAACCTTCCACCGCTGGGTCGACTATGCCTAGCACTTTGTGATTGTTCGCTATGTGCTGGGTCAGCATTCTCTTCCAGCACCTTCTTTAGTTCATCAAATCTTGACATCAGCGTGGCCACCTGTTTCTGAGCTTCGGACTTTTCCTTGCGTTCCTGCTCACGCTCCATGTTTGCCTTGATGTCTGAGATTCAGCGGTGGCTAAATCTCGGCTAAAGCTGGTCCGTGAGGCGGACATCTACTTGCAAAGATCCTGGTGTTTCTGCTAGCTGTCAAATAAAATACACAGGGTGTCAGAGGGAGACCGCGGTTAGCGGTCTTCTCTACTCCGATGCCTAAATTACTCAATGTATTCATATTAATAGGATAACGTTGAGTAAGTAGTAAGTGCGTATTTAATGAAGAGAGAGGAGTGGACCTTTTATAGGTGAGGAAGAGACTGATCTCTTCCTTGTTTTCGATGTGGGATTGATATGCTTATATTCCCAGCTTTTGATGCTTCAGCGAGGTGATATTGGCGCGGTGCGTGGCGGCGCGTCAGCGGAGATCTTGGGCTAAGCTGGAGCTCAGGGGATAGCCTGTCTGGTGGTGTTTCCGTAGGTCACACTCTTGATAGATGTTGGTACTGCTAGCGGTAGCATGAGTGTGGCTCATTATAGCTAATTATGGTTTAGGCAAATGCTCATGTAAGTACATAAACTATCTCATCCATCATCTCTCAACTTTTGAATGAATGCCTTAGTAGAGGAAACAAGACTCATGGCATTCAAAATGTCTAGAGATTGACTTTCTAGAGCCAGACAAAGTTCATTAGTATTCTCCATAATTTCTTCCATGAGATGTAAGATGAAGACAAATTGATACAATCGATGTCATTGACTCATAAGCTGAATCTACATCTCCTGCTTCAAGACTCTTCCCTTCCACAATTATGTTCATAAGAACCTGACAAGTTGGGCTAAACCTTTGTCTCAAACTAGATATAGATCTGAAGTGCGAACTCCAACGAGTATCTCCAGCATGCTGCAAAGTTCCAATTTGGTTAAGTCCTCTTCCAGTCTCTAGTTCATCAATTGAAGTCAAATATGCAATCTCTTCTGCTTGAGCACTTTGAAATTCATCATTGCACTTGCATGAAGCACCAAGAATACTGATAATAAAAGTCAATGTAACGCCCCAAGCTGCACCTCACCAGCTTAAGCACGTCACAGTGCCGCGAGTCTCTAAAACATAAACCGAACTCTCGATTTACATCCTAGAGAACCGCTAGGCATTTTGTTTGAAAAACTTTTTGTATAAACACAGCGGAAGCTACAAATATGCTTGAGGTGAAAAACTTGAGTTGCTGAAATCTATTTCACTCGTTCAGAACTTGGATAAAGATTCACACAAGGTTGAATTTCACTTGAAGAGAATTCAACTAAATGATGACACGAGACTAGATAACCACAAGTTCCAGAACACAAAGTTCGAGAAATAGAATTTAGAATAAGGTTCACACGGTAATTTACCGAACTTGTTCTGCACACCCAGCTCCATCCGCTATTGTCCCGTCACTAGTGCACAGTACTTGCATTCATACTGTTGTAGGGGTGAGCTTTCGTCCTCACTGCTCAACAGGAACTCTAACTCGACTAGGTTTGAAAATCAACAGATAAATGTTTGGAGCTCCAGTATGAACACATGCTTTAAACCAAATATTTAAAGGAACGACAAACTTTAGTGTTTTTCAACTTGAAAACCGATGCATGATGCTTAAATAAATACGGCGCCAAATCCAAGTTTTACCTGATGGCCGGTCCCATAGACCCACTACACGACCTTACCTCAATTTAATTTATCACCAGGTAAGCGTAGCGAGAGCGTCCGCTACCTAGCTACACACACGGATCGGGTCGTCATTGCGATCGCTCACCGTCCGACCGGTGTAACTAACCCTCCGGAGGTTTTGGGGATCGAACCCAAGGAAGTCAGAGCCACCCTTCGCTCTCAAGCCATCACACATTTTCTCACGATTTGGTTAGTATGCGTTGCATTTGAACTTAACCAAACCGTACCACCTAACATGCATCATTTGATAACAATATATAAGAAAATCACTAACCGAGGAGAGTCCTGAATCCCTACCTGGATTCCGATGCTTTCTCTCACGTACTCCGAGAGTCGCGAACCTTCCGTTCCTCGGGTAACTGGAGTCCTAAATTCCGACATTTCGATAGTCAATATCTTTTGAACAATTATACAAAATCTCAACGATTAATATATCATCCAAACCAACTTTTCCTAGTTTGACCAGGAGTGGATCATTTGACTATGTTGACTGACACTTTTTAGTTTGACCAACATTGACCAGTTTGACCACATTTGACCAATCGATACTGGTTCGATAATTAACCCAAATTACCGAACATTTACTTGAAATTACAATATCAACCAATTACGACTATGTCGAAGTAAATCAAGCAACGACTTAATTTCAAACATATCAGGCGTACCCGAAATTTACTAAGGCCACCCAATATGCTATTTTCATTTCTTTACTTATTAGCCTCACAAGGTGTGTCCAAACTACTAAGGACACCCAAAATCACACGTGACCAAGTTCACTCTTCACAACCATTTCCTTGACAATTTACCTTATAAACCATAACAAAACATCAAGTTTACCAATTATCCACTTCAAGATCACAATACCCGATTATCAACTCTCAACAACTTAATAAACTTGAACACACAACCAGGGTAATCCGAATTCAACCACAACACTGTTCATAACACATACAAACAATCAACTCCACCAAACTTAATTCCTAATTCGAGCATAAACTCCAAAAGCCATCAGTAAACTAACTTAACACAATCGATATCAGATAGAGATTTCATCTCACCATACCAAACCAAACTCAGTTCCCTATCTTCCAAGAACCAAACCAAGATCAAAACTTGATTTGAGGTTTGAAATATACCTTCAAAATCCCATTGCAATCAAGCCAAACCACATGCCGAAACTAGGTAGCTGAGGGACTGAGGATGTTGACGTAATCTACCCAGAAAGTTGGCCAATATCTTGCCTACAGTTGCAGTCGAGCAAGAAACAAAGCCCAGCAATGCCGGAAAAGCTACCGGCGTCGAAGAATTTCGACGGAGCCGAAGTCACCTAAGAACGAAAAACATCAAAACTTAATCCAATTCGTAAACTATGTACACAAACGTGTAGAGCATGACGAGGGGATGAAATTTCATACCAACTACAGCCCAGATGGTGGCCGGAATCGCCGAAACTCGCCGGAGGAGTCTCCGAGCTTCCAATAGTTGTTTCTCCGTTCATCGTCGATGCATGGACAATCTGAGGATGCAGGGAGGTAGGCGACGCAGAGACGAAGCTGTTGCCGGTGGTCCGCCGCAGAGAGGTGGCCGGAGAAGTGATTTCCAATCGGACCCAGTCGCGGGTCGCGTCCGTCTCGGTCAGAGAACTCTGGTTCTCTCCCTCTCTCGATCCTTCTGCTGTTCCCACTAATCCAGATTTTTATATATATAGATTGATCCAATTAGCTGTGGACGGCCATGATCAAGCGGTGGTTAATTAACGGCCCAGATCGCATAAGGACAAATACTATTTATTTAAAATGAATTTCCATAATTTCCAAACTTCGGAAATTCATTATAAACACTTCGGGTGTCCAAAAAATTCCCCGAAAATTCTCACGAACTCGTCGTGTCATGTACTTTATTATCCAACTCCTCGATTGAGGATTTCACTTTATGAAAATTTATGAAATTTCCTCGAGCATCTTGACATTTATCGAGATCGTTGAATAATTTCACATACGATCTCCATTAAGCTCGATACATTTTTTCCCGGGGCTCACAGTCAATTTAGTAAAAAACGTTTGAATATATAGGAATAACTTCTCTTGATGCTGCTACTAAAGCCAATTGCAATCTATGTGCTAAACAATGAACATAGTAAGCATACGGACAATCCTTCAAAAATCAAAGCTTGTAGCCCATTCTACTAACCTCGTATATTACTTGCACCATTGTATCCTTGGCCTCGAATATTTTGGATATCTAAATTGTAATTCGATAACATTGAATATATTCCCTTTTTCAATGTCGATGCCTTGGTGTCTGAGACATGAACAAGCCCAAAAAAACGCTCACTCCCGAATAAAACCATCTTTGTCAACAAATCTCAATACTATAGCCATTTGCTCTTTCTTTGACTCATCACGATCTTCATCAACAATTATGCAAAATTTTTAATCATTAATTTGTTCCCGAATGGCCTTTTTTCTCTTAATGAAAATGCCTGTAACATTTTTTTTTGAATCTTTGGCGATGTGTAAGAAGCATTTCTTGGAGCATTTTGTAATATAGTTTCAGCAACTTTTCATAATATGAAGCCAACAATTCTAAGAGTTTCACGAAATTACTAGGATTGATTGAATCAACACTTTCATCATGACCTCTAAAAGCACAACCTTGAAATGCAAGCCATCGAGCTGCTTCAATTGAAGTTCTGACTCGTAGACGGTTGTTTGCAATTTGTTTTGAAGTATAATTTTCAACAACATTTTGTATATGCTGGGGTTGCTTCATCAAGTCGTCACAGGCTCTTACAGCATTCTTATGAAAACAGTCAAAATATTTGCCCATATGACTCAGAAAAGCACAACATTTTCCATCTCTTACTTTCTTCAAACTTTGAAATCCCTCGATAGTGAAAGCTTTGTGGCCAGAATGGCTGGTGGGCTTATTAAAAAGAAAACACAGTAGACAAAAAGCTTTATCTTCAGTTGGAGAATACTCTAACCATGAAGAAAATACACGAAGATTGAAAGCTACAGTTGCGCTTTCCTTTCGGTGGATATGTTGAAAGTAAAGGCCGGTATGGACCAAGTTTAATATAAGCACGTAGGACTTCATCTTGCAGATTAGGATGATATTCCCAAATTTTCGAACGTTTTCTCAGATCACATACTAGTGAATCAATCTGAATTTCATTGATTTCAGTTCTTAGAAATTTAGCACGATTTTCAGCCTCTTGAGTCTCAACATCATATTGTGGTAAGGTAGCACTAGATTTGGAGTTTTCAGGCATTTTTCTTTTAGTAAACCACTTATCAAGTGTCTTCTGTGTGGATGACTTTTTCATCTACAAATAAAAAAATAAAAAAATTGCATATAAACAATGAGTATTCAAATAAGTCAATCAAACAAAAGCATAAAAAAATGGAAAAAAATATAATACCGCAAAAAAAAAGGGTATCGCACCTTTCACAATTCTCTTGTTGCAGATTAGAGAGAGAGAGAGAGAGAGAATATGTTACGGAGTAGAAAGAGGGATTGCGCGCAAACCCCAACTTAGGGTTATAGAGATGGCTGTCAAAATCCTAATCATATAAGAATACCTATTTATTACTGTTTTAACTTTCTGATCTCTTATTTTATTAGTTCTTTACAACCTTAATATTATTGTTTTTATTTTAAAAAAAATATAAGCCTGACAATCACATGGGTGGACTTAGAGTGTGGGAGGGTTAATATATTATATATTTATGTACAAATGAATTGGGGGAGATCCAGTTGCCGAACATATACATAAAATCCTAAGTTTAATTAAGGGCTAAATACTGATTACTACCCTATAGCTTGGGTCCAAAATCAATTCAGTCCCTGAACTTTTAATTTCATCAAGAACACCTCTGCACTTTCAATTTTGATCTAATAGGTCCAATTTGTTAGTCTTCTGTCAATTAAGTCATTTAACTTGTTGACGTGACTCATATATGGCCTATGTTTTATGATGTGGTGTTGAGGTGGCCTGCATAGTCAATTTAGGAGTGAGTCCCACTATTAGAAATCTATCAAATAAATAGTTTTTCAACAAATAATCCAACTATAACTTGAACCCATAACAGAATATTAACGAATTGGACCTATTAGATCAAAATTGAAAGTACATGGTTGTTTTTTATGAAATTAGAAGTTCATGGACTGAATTGATTTTGGACCTAAACCACAGGGTAGTAACCAGTATCTAGCCCTTTAATTAATTAAAACATACAATTATATGTATCTGCCGAAAAGCAGGTGGGGTCTAGACCCCCCGGACCAAATGACGGGTCCGACCCGGGGTATTGGTGTTGATTTCGCGTGTTCTTGCATTATGGAGGTGTCCATGCAGTAGTGGCAGTCAGAAACATGGATGACAGTAACAATGTAAGGATATCCCCGATGGTAAAATTGATGCCATGGAGTTAGATCTCAGCTAATTTGCATCTGTAGGAAATTTTGCAGCAAAAGAATAAATTGAATGCAGTATTGTTGATCGCTAATACATGAGAATATATGCTTATGTCAACATAAATAAAAAAATTGTGGAAAAAAAAAAAAAAAAAAGAGGAGTTTTAAATACACACCCCTATTTTCTTAATACACACCCCATACTTAATACACCACATATTTAATTTTGCATTCTAATATTAGACTAAATACACAACCCAAATGACCTAAAATACCCTTAATGTCTAAAACCATGAAATATCCTATTATTTGACTGTATTAAGATTATTATTTAATATGAGTATTATATATTAGTATATTGAGATTTCATAATTTTCTTTTACATATTTTCTTCTATTTTTTGCTGGAAATACTCATATTAAATCTCAATATAATTAGAATGTTTTCATATGAGAATCCTGGGATTTAATTAGAATGTTTGCATATGAGTATCAAACATAGAAGAAAATACTAATATAAGATTATTATTTAAAAATATAAAGATTTCGAACATTTGCAAGTCCTTCAAAATTTAAACTTTCAATATTGTCTGCAAAATTTACACTTTCATGCACTACATGTTCAATATGTTTATGCAAGATGAAAACTAAAAACTGATAGGGAAAAAAAAAAAAAAAAACAAAATGCTTTGCTTTCTTACTCTACTCACTCTCACAACTTACTGGCTACCACCTCCAAAACGACGGTGGATCTCAAGAGCTATACGTTGAATTGTATTCAATACAAGATAAAGAATACATATCTCAACTGAAGATTGTTGAACAAGGTCTTCAAATTCATGTCCAAAGAAATATGTATATTTAGAAAAAGAGATATATAAATGCGCGATTCAATTTTTTTCTTCTTCTAATACATAGATGTCTATTTTGGTCATTTAATTTACTTATAAAATCTAATTTGAAATATAAAATATTAGGGATGTGTATTAAGTAGTTAGGGGTGTGTATTTAAAATTTCTCGAAGAAGAAATTGATAAATATGAAAATTAATGGAGATGAAGATAAGAAAAAGAAGAAATTGATAAATGTGAAAATTAATGCAGATGAAGATAAATAGGGGTACAAAGGGAAATTGAAAATGTGTTTTTTTAGTCTATTAATTATCTAATTTTCAGGGATAATGGAATAAACGTGGCGAACAATGAATAGGAAAGGTAAAAAGGGAAAGGTTGGAGGGGAAGGTTGCCAGCATTTCTCAATAAATTTTCAAGCATGTGTATATCCATGACACTATAGAAAGAGACTCCAATGAGTAGTTATAATTAATATATAAGGTTAATTAATGACCTTCAAGGGATAAAATCAGCTGTCCCAGATTTCTGTGTCTCAATTCTGTCTCCTCAACATGATTGGTCCATAGAGATTAAAAAATGGAATAAAAGATTAAGAAAATATTTTTTTAATCTCTGTGGATCAATCATGTTGAGGGGACAGAGTTGTAATAGAATAATGGGAACAGCTGATTTCATCCCGACTTTCAAATAACAGGCTAATCAAGAGTAGATGACATTTTTATTTTTGAACTCTAGTCATCCAATTGGTGTTTTGAAAGTCTTTATTAAATCCTTATTATAAGGTCATTAGAGAGAGCCCTTGTGTCACTGTAGTTTGCTACCTCAATTTGTGTCACTGACCTCTTCTAATTGAGTTTGATATCCATGTGAAAATTTAATTTATTATATGCAAAAGCAAAAAAAAAAATTTTAGCCCAAAATTGATGAATGCCAACTGCGACTAAAAAGGAATTGGATTTTCATTAAAGAGCCTGGAGAACATTCAAAAAGGAAAAAAGAAAAAACACTAAAAACCAAAACTCTAAAGTCCTAGGAAACCAAATATGAGAAAACCTTGCAAATACAGCTAGCACGTACAGACATATTATGGTCAACCCAAGTGATGAGAAAGGGTGGTGAAATTAGCTGGAATATATTGAACTAGTTGAAAGATTGAGTCCCTCCATTACAACCAAAACACAAAAAAGAAAAGAAAAATTAAAAAAAAAGTGTGCAACAGAAAACAAACTAATAATGACATGCAATGATACAATGAGTAGGTGCTAAAATAACATGCATCAACAAACCGAAGTTTTGAGAAATTATATACTGCTTAAAGAAAACTGAAATTGGGAGAGAATTGAGTCGTACTTTCATTGATAATAGGGGTCTCTTTATATAGAGGATTACAAGGCATATAACCAGAGTTGTACAAAGAAATGTAATATTACATTGATTGGATATCTCTAAGATTCTCTGAGATTATCTCTAATTCTAACCCTATTACCACTAGGTCAAGTAACCTAGAGTTTGGGCTAGACACATATTCTGGATTTACTTGAACACTCCCTCTTGTGTCGCCCAAATGTGGTGCTCCTCTAGTTGCCTTGTCAAAAACCTTGCCGAGTAACAAAAACCCAGTGAGAAAAAGAGCACAACACACCCTTCACGTTTCGAGACCAAACATGTAGACATCTCCCCCTGATATCTGTATCTCCCCCTGATGACTACGGTCATGGGAGTTCAGATAACTTTCGCAAATGATGGTACCAACATGTTTCTCAAAAATGGAATTTAGGCATAGACTTAATGAGCAAGTCTGCCACACTGTCCTCAGATTGAACCTAGTTCACTTTGATCTTGAGGAGAGTCTGTTGTTGCTGATTATACTTGATGTCGTCGCCTTTGATGTAGTCTTGCTTAATTTATTCAATGCAAGCGCATTGTTCTCATAAATGATCGTAGGCTCATTGGTGGTAGACTTCAAACCACAATTACTTCGAACATGCGTAATTATGGATCCAATCCATATTCACAAACAACTTCGTGAAGAGTAATAATCTCTGCATGGTTCGAAAATATAGCGACTACGGTATGTTCTGTAGACCTCCAAGATATTGCAGTCTTACCCATGGTGAACACTTAACCAGTTTGGGAATGACCTTTGTATGGGTCAGAGAGGTACCCAGCATCAGCAAAACCTTCCAAAACTCTTGTGTCGTTAGAGGGAACGCAGACCACTATTGGTGGCGTTCTTGACATATGACGGGTCTGAATCCATCGTCTCTCTGTAGGGATAGAACAAGCCTATATCAATCGTACATCTCAAGTACCAAAAGATATCTTTTACACCAATCCAATGGCGTCGCGTTGGCGCAAAGCTATATCTAGCTAACAAGTTCACGGAAAATGAGATGTCTGGTCTTGTGCTTTGAGCTAAGTACAATAATGCTCCTATTGTACTTAAGTAAGACACTTCTGCCTCTAACACATCTTCATCATCATCCTTTAGACGAAGAAGATCATTTTCAAGATCAAGACTACGGCGATCATGGGGTGCTTGAAGGCTTGACCTTGTCAAAACGCCTAAGCATCTATCAACACATGCTCAAGTTTCAAACCGAGACATAATCATGTTCTCCCAAAATCCTTCATCTTAAACTCGGATTTCAAGTGTTCAGCGAGTTCCCTTAACTCTTTAAGGTCTTCCAATGAAAATCATGTCCAACATGAACCGCGATGGAATCCGGAACTTGTCTTAGAGATGCGAGGGCATTGATATATCTCTTCCCAACCAAGTCGTCACTTTAGTGAGCATTGAACCTCATTGCAAATGCAGTCCATGGTCTAGAGCCACTTCACTTGGGTGAATGAAGTTCACAATGAACCTTTATTTATATTCCGTATGTAGATCCCCATAGAGATACGTAGTGACCACATTTGTATGCTGCATGTTCAGTTATTCGGAAATTACCAAACTGACAGGGTAGTGGAGTGCAATGACATCCATTAAGAGAGAATATGTCTCATAGCTATAAGTAGTCTATTCCAGGGCGTTTGGTGAGAAGCCTTGCGCCATAAGGCAAGATTACCATCTCTTTTTCTCATCACGCTTTCTAACGAAGACCCATTAGTCAATAGGTTTTATGTTAGGAGGTGTCGGCATCACTATCTCGAAAACCTTCCTCTTCTTTAGAGAATCCAACTTTCCAACTTAACCTGGATTGCAACTTTCGATTTATGTCAAATTTCTCTACGTTGGCATTCATTTATCAACGGAGCGTGGTTTGATATCATCTGACTCAACAAACTCATGCGTAATGAAAAGCGCAAATACATCATCGATAATGATGGAGTTTCTATCCCACGTCTCATGTACACTAGTGTAATTTTCATAGAGCTCTATATTCTCAGGAATAGGTTCTGATGTTGAGGCGTCCCCCAACAATAACATTAATCCGAAAGATTCTCATGAGACATATTTTGAGTGTCGATGATCCAAGGATTGGGTTGTACTAAAGTATCATTCAAACTCACGGGCCTCCCACGCATCCTAGCCGGGGCTATGGCCTGTAACACCAGAGTGCCACTCTCTACGACGTTGGTGCCATGCCTACCTCCGTGTAGGATGGCGCTACGTCCTCTCGTAGGGACGTTCATCCTTGCAGGCATGTTTGAAGCATATTTCTGTAATCTCGTCACTTTAGTAGGGATCGAGATGAGACATAGTGGGGACAGACCACGACAATTTCTGTCATTTCTGCTGAACATTCGTGTTCTTATCTCCCTCTAACGACGGGAAGACTGTCTCATCAAAGTGATAATCTGCAAATCTAGCGGTAAGGAGATCGCTTAGCAAGGGCATTAAGTGGCGGACGATTGTTGGAGTCTCAAATCCAACTTAGTGGCCCATTCGTCTATAAGGACCCATCATAGTGCTCTGTGGTGGCGCAATTGGCACATCAATGGAACACTCAAATATGTGTAAGTATGATACTGGTACCCAGTCACTAGCTGTAACGCAGAGGTAAATTGAGTGGTGGTGGGTCGTAGACGAATTAGCATAGCTGCATGTAATATTGCATCACCCCAAGCGGATATAAGGAGATTGGTGCACATTACCAATGTCCAGACTACCATCGTAGTCATTTCCACGAGACCATTTGGATGTGTACATGGGAATATGATGTCCAACATCAGTCCCATTTCAATAACCATCGAAAGTCTTCGATGTAAACTCTCTAGCATTGTCAAGTCTAATTGACTGAATAGGATAATCTGGGGAGTGAGTCTGTTGTCATATGATATGTGCTAGGATTGTAGCATAAGCAGCAGTACAAGTGGACAATGGCACAACACGTGACCAGCGTGTTTGCGTGTCAACCAACATCATGAGATATTTAATCGTCCGCAAGTTGGTTGAATCAGTCCACAGAATCCCTAGGGATTCTGTGTAAGAACAGAATGAGTATTTTCATATCCTTTTCATAGGACGGTCTCAGTCCTAATGCCCTAAGGAACGGGCTTTGTAAAACGAGGGATAGTGTTTAGAAGCAACCAATGAGGATTTTGGTTGGGCATGAGCGTCTAAAACGCTATTTGAAGCATAGTTGGTGATTGCAGTATCACCCAGGCGAGGGCGACATCACCATGATATATGGATGCCATCCATGGCGTCATAGATATGGACTGTGCTAGCCCTATGCTGGTGATGGACGGCGGTGGCGCCAGAGGCATCGGCGGCAGTCACACTTAGTCCAGGAATCCACTTTTGATTCTAGCTTCATTTCGCTCGAAAGAATGGATGTCTGTGTGAAGTCTTTAGTAGACGGATCATCATATCATGACTAGGATGACCTATCTTGTCGTGACAAAGCCAATATGTGTCTAAATCCAAGAGATCTTCTCTCATAACTTTATTGGATTTAATAGCTCGAATAGTGACATAGATTCCACTAGAGAGACACATAAACTTCTCTAAGATGCGTCTTCGTTCGCAGTCATTAGAGGTATTGTAAAGGAACTTATTTCCGTTCTCTATATGCGTTCCTACATGGAAACCATTAGCTCGAATGGCTCAATAGGGTTTGATTCGCCCTAGGATCGTAGAGAGTTTCTGTGACAATAATCAAGGTGCCATTTGGCAAATGGAATTTGGGTTATTCCGTGTCCTTGAACTAATCCTTATGGTCGAGCCATCGTAGTCACAAAGGAATATGCTCAAAATTAAAATGAAGTCATAATGAAAAGAACTCGAAATTTTATTCATAAGTCAACGGTGTACTTCATTGTCTCTTAACCATTAAGAGAATCTAATCCAAATGCTAGCTAATGCAAAACAAAGGTAGTCGTTTGACTTCCTTCAGTAACACCAAAATAAATATGACCAGGTGAGTAGAGAGATGTCGGTAGAGCAAGGCTCGCTTAAGTACCACTTATCTCAAAACCTTCCTAGACATCATACTCAATTTGGATGAGCCTATGTGAAGAAAAACTAAATCAATGGCATTTACTACAAAATATATGGCAATAGCCTATTACATCTCTTGAAAAAATAAAGACTTAAATAGAATTGGCGATCTATTAATCCCAGCCAGATTTGAAGTCTTCAACCCTTTAATCTAGATCATCTTCTTGATCTTCTTATTCCACATAGTGAGCTTCTCTTGCTTCACAATATGCTTTGTAGGCGGTGACAATTTCTTCACGAGCTCTACAAATGTGTGCCCAATGACCAGATGCTCCACATCGAGAACATACATCTCTGTGCTCAGATTCCATTGATTGAGGCGCTTTGAAAGCGTCATTTGGATGGCTGTTAGTGTTGGTGGCTCCACCAACATGGTCAGAGGCGTTGCCTCCCTCTCTTTTTCCACGTTAACCTCTTCGATTCCGTGTTCGCCTATTTTGGAGGTTACCTTCCTCATTAGAGCGAGAATATGGACCAAAACGTCCAGAATTGTCCCTAGATTTAGGGTTTCACTCTTGGAGTCCTCCCTTAGGGGCGCGACAATAATTGGACTCCGGAATATGCTCTATTCCCACGGGTCTCGAATTATAGTTCTTCACAAGGATGTTGTCATGCTTTTTAGCGACATTCATAGCTCCAATGAGCTCATGAAACCTTGTGATCCGTCTTGCAGTAACATCAATTAGATAGTTCATTACAACCATCAATGCAGAGACGGGGAAGGTAGAGAGAGTCTTCTCACTTAATATCGCATCTGTGATATCTTTTTCACAGAATTTCATTAAGGATTTAATGCGAAGTGCTTCCGAGTTGTAGTCAATAACTGACTTGAAATCACAGAAGCGGAGGCTATGTCATCTCGCTTCTAGTACAGAAAGAGGGGAATCATGAACGTTGCCAAATCTTTCTTTGAGTGAGACCCACAGCCTTCTAGTGTCTTCATCATTCATATACTCGTACTGGAGCGAATCATCCATATGACGAGTCATTAGGATGATGGCTTTTGCCTTATTTACCTCCAAGGCTGCTCTATTTGCTTCCAAAGCTTGAGCTTGCTCAACAGTTAGCATGTCCTGGCTAGGCTCGAGAATCGTATCCAGGATTCCATCGGTCTTGAGATGTTGGTGGACATCACGAATCCACTTGTGATATCCAGAGCCAGTTGTTCCTAATGGAACAAAGTCCAATTTGTTTAGCTTACTCATCCTGAAAGAGAACAAGAAAAAGGGTTAGTTTCGGAGTGAAAAAGGCTGCTACCACGAAAACATATAAAATTTCTGAGTGTAATCGCTCCCAAGAAATTAGGGATTTATGAGCGTAGTCAATTCCAAGAAATCTGATTCCAAGAGATATTTGATTAGATCGAAACAATGATGTGTTTGTGGTCGATCATAACTTCTCAACAAACTCTAAATTTGGAGGACTCTACAAGCTCCAAGCTTGGAGTGAGCACGAACCCCCACAGTTCGGCTTTTGGTCTTCCTTATGAATAAGAAAGGGGGGTAGAAGAAAGGAGGTTGCAAGTCCCTGAGGAAAAAGAAGAGAAAAACAATAGAAAACTTCAAAAGAGGGAACTTTTAGTAAAAAGTACCTCGAAATAGTTATCGGAAAGTCGCTGGAAAAGTGGCCAGAAATCTCGCCTGAAAGGGGCCGGAGGTTGGCTGGTGGGCGCGCTCCCCTTTTTTTTTTCTTTTGCTTCGGCCCATGCCTGTTCCCCCCCCCCTTTTTTTTTTTTTTCTTGCTTCGGCCCAGGCCTACTGAGTATCAGAAGGCAGGGCCTTAACTTCTTCTTCTGGGCCTCAACTTCTTCTGGCCCACGCCTCCTTTAAATATATATATATATATATTATCTCTGGGCCTTGTCTATTTCTTTGCTAGGCCGCACCTCTTCTTTCTCTCTTCTGCACGTGGGCCACCAACTTCCTCTTTTTTTCTTCTTCTGCCGGTTTTTCTGCAAGAGGTTCATTCGCTTCGACGGCCGGTTCAGTAACTTCTAGACCAGTTTTTAGAGTTCTGCTTCCAATTCCTGAATCCTAGGATCAAGACACTTCTGCTGGCAAAATTTGGTAGCAATTGAAGGTCCGGAAGGTGGTGAACCGATGGAGTATTTTCTGCGGGTGGTTTGGAGCTTTCGATGGCCAGTTCGGTAGGTTTCCGGCCGGTTCTGGTTGTTCTGCCACCAGTTCTGGACTCCTGGTGTAAAGGGATTCAAGGTGTGCGGCGGTGGCTGAAAGGGTTTCAAGGTTTTGTTGTAACGCCCCGATTTGCACCTCACCAAATCGACCATGTTACAATGTCGCGAACCTTGGAATCACACGCTAGGTATGATCCTAGAGATACGCAAGGCATTTAAAATAAACAGCTAAAATAAACAAGTAGTACTTTTTCTAAAAGTATGACATTAGAGTTGAAATGGAAGCGTTAAATAAAATTTTTGAGGCGATTTTAAGTCGAAAAACTTTTCAACGAAAACGAGTTGTAATAAAGACAAAGTACCAAACATCCAAAGTAAAGTATGATTGAATTACATTTAAAAGTGGAAGAAATCGGAACCTGAAAAATATTACAAATAAGTTATACATAAAATAACTTGTTTGGCCCACTCAGCTCATTCCAATATTGTCCCGTTCACGTGCACAATACCTGCATCCAAAATTGTTGTAGGGGTGAGTTTTCGTCCTCGCTACTCAATAGGGGATTCACCCTGGTTAGGTTTAAAAACATGTAAAAAGATATATACATTTCTGACCAGTATTTGAAAACTACGTATATAGGTAAAAAGAAAGATTAAACCATAAACCATAGAGTTTGTTTCAAACACATTTGTGGGCCCAAAAAACACAAACCTGATGACCGGTCACTATGCCAACTACACCCTTACCAAGATTACCAACATACACGGTGAGTAGCGAGAGTGTCCATTTATGCCGTATCACCTAGAAATGGTGTCACACCTGTTTAGCTCCAATTTCGTTGCAGCTGGTCAACAGTCTCTTTTCTTGCGCGGGCGTGCCAGCACCGTTCGGGTGCGGTCGTCGGGGGTGTCCCTTGACCTGACTTCTATCAAGCGATTGTAGACGAGGAGAGCACCAACCTCGTCGTGGGATTCTTTGTGCCTTGTGGTGAGGACTTTGCTGAAGTTTCTTCTTGTTCACAAGTCGATACTCAATATTGCAGATTGAGCAGAGCGAAATCACCGGGAAATGTTGAGATCTTGCTAAAGCGTGACTTTAGCTTGGCTGGGTTGCTAGGGCGTTACCCTTGCTTGGCTGGTTCTGTAACCGTTGTGGTCGCGGCACTACCGTCGGCTCCCGAGGAGACTAGGACCGAAGCACGTTGACAGAGGGTTTGGTGGCACTGAAAGTCGGCTTCTGAGAAGACTAGGACTAGGAGTGTGATCACCGGTAAGAGAAAGAGAAGGAGAGGAGTTGCTCTTAGAGAGGTTGCTCTAGAGAGAATTTAGATCATCTTAGAGATGTTTTGATGTTGTGTTGTGAATGTGTTTTGGTGTTGGTGTTTGGTCGTGGTACTACAATCGGCTCTCGAGGAGACTAGGACCGAAGTACGTTGACAGAGGGTTTGGTGGCACTGAAAGTCGGCTTCTGAGAAGACTAGGACTAGGAGTGTGATCACCGCTAAGAGAAAGAGAAGGAGAGGAGTTGCTCTTAGAGAGGTTTGCTCTAGAGAGAACTTAGATCATCTTAGAGATGTTGTTGTTGTATGTGAATGGGTATTTTTAGAATGAGAGGAGAAGGTGTTTATATAGGGAAGAAAAAGAAGAGTGAAATGATGAGTGGAAGAAAAATAATGAAAGTGGAGTATGAAAGTGATTTCTAAAATATGGAAAAGATAGAGAAATGATGAAATGAAAGCAAGGCATGAAGGTGCAAAAACATGGAAGTGATGATGATCTATTAAAGAGATTGTTGTAGAAAAATATATCCAAGGAAAAAAAGAAAAGCATCTAGCTTTCTTCATGTGGGTAGGAAACATGAACATGTGAATATTGAGCTGGTTTTAGGTCAGTTTCTGCCCCTTTATTCCTTCAATTATTTCTCCAACAAGCCTTTAGAATGAGCCTTCGACTTCTTCATAAAAAATGTTCCACTATGAGTGTAGATCATCCTGACAAATTTTCAGAGCTTTATTCCATGCGGTTGGGCTGGAAATGCTACTGGACCTCTTACAGGTCCAGTTTTCCAGTTTTGCTTCTGTAGAAAATTGGACTGATTGTTTGAAGGCCTTCCACTCAAATCTAGCTCTGGAACTCTTCATAAGAAATGATCCTTGGGCTTTCTAGAATAATCTGGAAAATTTTAGCTCATTTAGATTTCATTTGGTTAGTCTGCCGCCCCTCCTTCCTTGTTTAGCTTGGTTTCTCCTAGCCGAAGTAGGAAAATGTGCTAAAGTTAACTTTTCATACTTCCATGCTTCCATAGTAGGCTTTATTTAGCCTCTAAATATATATTTCGAGCTTGTTGACAATATATAGCTTGAGCCACTGACATTGGCTCAATTTCTCCAAGACGTGTCTTGTCAGGCCAAAATGTTCATTTTGGGTCCAAACATTGCCCCCCAGACCTCGAAGTCAAAGGTCCTCGTCTTGACTAAAGAGGTCTTGAATCAACACTACTCTTATAATGTCGTTGCTCCAAAGCCACTTGTATTGGCTTGACTAAAATTACTTGAACAATAGCCTCTCTCCCTCTTAATTATACATAGTATACATATATTAATCGCCAGTCTTCCTTCGCGAACCATCCTTTGCGAGGCCATGTAATTAAAACTACTTCGCTGCCAACAATTCGCAACCCAGCTTTCGCCACAATTATTGGCAAAAATATTGATTTGACCTCCTCCACTGCTAATACCATACTAGGCATATTAAATGCCTCTTGTATATGTGCCCAGACCAATACCAATGGCCTCTTAAGTATATTAGCAAGTTCCAGCCACTATTAGGCAAGAACACAATTTTTTGCATCCTCCGTGACGCACAAATTTGAAACTCTTTTTGTATTTTTGTATTTTTTTTTTTAATTTTAATAAGACATTGTGAATCAAGGTTTAGACATGCGGCCCAAGTATAGTCGTCTAGACACAAATTTTCTTTCAAATCCTTTGGGCAACCTTACTGAAATGGCCAGGTGGGGGAGGGCGAACAAGAGAGGCAGAATCCATTTTGGCATGAGCTACTCCCACATAGTGGTTTAGGCCCATTTGCACGCACTTCTGGATTCAAGAACCTGTCATGAACGTTGTCCCATTTCTAGACACCATTTCACATAGGCTATACTTACTAAGATGAGAAAGGTCATAAGTGTGAAGACAGTTCAACAAATGTTAATAAAAGCCTCCCTTAACCTTAAGGGACCTGAACTAGGCACCAATAAGGAGTTTAGGCCAATAGTAACAAAAGAGACTTCACCCATTCCGTTATGATTCACAAATGACGAAAATAAAAATGAAAACTGAAAATTGACAGGAAATTTAAAAACAAAGAAAGAAGTTAGCAGCACTATATTTGGCTAACCTCCAGAAGGCCACGGGGGAGGCCATCTATGCTTCACTCCAAGCTCCGGTGTATCAAAATTTGTAGGGTAAAAATTCCTCCTGTGAGAGCTTGTAGGAAAAGAACAAAGATACTTCTCGTTGAAGAATTTGGAGGAATTTGGCTCGTGAGAGGGGTATTCTTGCCCCCCAAGTATCTTTGTTGGTTGACGAGGCATGATCTTCAATTGCAATTGAGGAGATGAAGATGAGTATAGATCGGCTTTGTTACCAACTACCATATCATAGAACATGTTGTCTTTCGAATAAGCCATGAATTGGCTTTTGCATTTGACCACTTGCTGGTCTGAATTTTCCACATCAAGAGCTTCACTTGCTGGATAATTGTAAACAAGAGTTAACTTGTATTGATGATACTCAAATTTACAGTCACGAAGGACAACTTGGCCACTAGAATAATTGTTCTGGCCATTCCATGCGGTTGGGCTGGAAATGCTGCTGGACCTCTTACAGGTCCAGTTTTCCAGTTTTGCTTCTGTAGAAAATTGGACTGATTGTTTGAAGGCCTTCCACTCAAATCTAGCTCTGGCACTCTTCATAAGAATTGATCCTTGGGCTTTCTAGAATAATCTGGAAAGTTTTAGCTCATTTAGATTTCATTTGGTTAGTCTGCCGCCCCTCCTTCCTTGTTTAGCTTGGTTTCTCCTAGCCGAAGTAGGAAAATGTGCTAAAGTTAACTTTTCATGCTTCCATGCTTCCATAGTAGGCTTTATTTAGCCTCTAAATATATATTTCGAGCTTGTTGACAATATATAGCTTGAGCCACTGACATTGGCTCAATTTCTCCAAGACGTGCCTTGTCAGGCCAAAATGTTCATTTTGGGTCCAAACAACACCTCACAGGATGTAGGACACCATACCGTCCATACAGCCCCTCCGGAGGTTTAGGGGATCGAAACTCAAGGTAGTCGCTATGCTCCGCTCACTCTCAGGTCATCACACAATATAGAAATCCATTGAAAACAAGCATGGCAATAAAATATCAAATCCTTTAAATTCATAGAGAAATAATCATAGCCATGCGATATTATTTATATAGAAGAAAAATTCTAACCGAGAAAGTCCCGAATCACCCTACCTGGAATATTGCAGCTTTGATTCCATCGATTCCTCAGGCCAACACCACCTAATTGCACGTTTCGAATACAGAGATCCTAATTAATCCGACAATAATATTGTTAGAGTGGTAGTATAGAATTCAATTCAAGGACTCTTGACAAATATTACCAAGTCCTTTTTGGTTAATTTATTCCAAAAATGAATTCCTTTTCTTCTTGAGTGCAAACCCTTCTTATTACTCTGGGCACCAATCTATTAATCATTCTTCAATTTAAGTTACACGCCAGTAACAAAACTTTACTAGTTCATGCTTAACGAGAATGTATCCAAACTAATTTATGACCACTTGCTAAATTGCAACTACTTTTTGGTTGGTTTTTCAACTGTTCTTTTTTTTTTTTTTTTTTTTTTTTTTTTGACTTTGTCAAGGGGAACCCAAAGGCTTCCTAGGCCCAAGATAAACCCCTTCGGCGCATGTGAAATGCTCCAACTGTGCATTGCAGCACAGTGCCTCGCCACTTTGACAGCTTCGGGGTTCGAACCTAGGTTGGGGAGCACACCCAACTGGGCAAGAACCACTAGGCCACTTTTTGGTTGGTTTTTCAACTGTTCTTTGATTCAAGGTCAAGAGTAGACTCTGGCAGTTTCATTATCAAATAAAATAAACAACCTTAATTGCAAGAGTATTGCTTCAGCCATCGATCTAACACAAACTTCTACTATATATAGTTGGATTGGTATTGATTCCAAACAATCAACTAACTATGTATGCCAAAACTATATTCAATGTACCAACCCAAAATTCTCAACAACTTAATACTTGGCATATCAAATCTAAATTATGTTCCAGGACACTACCTTTATTGAGAACCATCAAGACAAATCCTCATCCAATCTCTGATTTGAGCTTCCCAAGGTTCTTAATACACATTCAGCATTGCAAAGCATGCAGACAATGAATTACTCTTCTTTATTACACGAACAGAGAAGACCCAATGCCATTGTCTCCATCCTACTTCACAAGTTCTGCCAATAACCACAACCAAGTATGATCACAGACCAACCATTTGAGGGCAAGTAAGTATGAATCCAACTTCCTCAATTAAACAATTTCATACCAACTGTATATTCGAAACTTCATAATCATACCTTCCTCAAGAATCTCTATCGATAATGGGTTCCTATCTAAACCTATTAGTTTCTTCATTATTTGTAACGGTTCTTTACTTGGGAGGTTGGAATATCTCTATTCCAGACATATATGTTTCTGAGTTTTTTGAAATAAATAAACTGGGTGGAGTCTTTGGAGCGACAATATCCTCATTAGAGCACAATCTGAATTCCGCAACATGTTGACCTTCATAATTGAACTGAACTCTCGCTGAACAACAAATTTGGTCAAATTACAAAGTTCTTATCCCACTTCGTGATTCCTGTGATTTAAGCAAAACCAAGTCTCAATATAGATTATATACATAAACCATGATCCAACTTACCAACTACTTCAGCGGATATCCAAACCACTGCCATGCATGCACAGAAACTCCGATGGTGGCCGTGTACACCTAAAACACCAATTTTCCAAATCTTAACCGAAATCGACATGCAATCACATATTCCTGTAGAGTTCGACGAGAAGATAAAGTTCCATACCTCAGTTGCCATCGTCGGTGACCAGAGTCGCCGGAAAATGCATCGAAATCGCCGGAAACGTCATAGCTTTCGGACTTTGTTTTGCTATCGGGAAGATTTAGTTGAGCAATCCGAGTCTACTGTCAGAATGGCGCTGTCAAAATGAAGAGAACACTGCCGGTGTGACGCCGTGAATCGAGCGGAGGGTGGTGATAAGGTCGGGTCGCTTGCGCGGGTTGACGGGTTGAGAAAATGGGTCGAGGGACTGGAGTGTTCTAGGTTTTTTTTTTTTTGATCAGGTAGTTAGCTGTTAGTAACTCACACACCCATGCAGTGGTATCCCAGCACCAGGACACCTGCACCGACATTGCGGCGAAAGCCAGGCAAAACCAGACTAATCCACTGCACCGCAGACACACGGATTCCTCAAATCTGCTGGCCACGGGATGAAGCTGGGATTCGAACGCTAAACCTGGGGGTTCCAGACTAGGTCGTTCGACCAACACACCACACCACGTGGTTCTGGAGTGTTCTAGGTTCTCCAATCAAACTTGGGCTTATATATACACATTCCCAACAGTAACGATTTAATGATGGATTAAAATCTAGGGCTCTAATCTCCTCACCAATTTCTTTTCATTTCTATTTAAAAATAAATTTCCAAACTTCCGAAATTCATAATGAGTAGCTCTGACATCCGAAAAATTCCACTAAGATTACCATGATATTGTCATGACGCGTATTTTAATATCGAGTTCTCAAATGACAGATTTCACTTCCTTGAAAATTTAGAAAGTACTTCCGAACATTCTTAATAAATGTCGAGATTGTTAATTTTAATCTCAAATAATTCCATCTTAACTCTTTAAATTTTATGGGGTCTCACACTTGTATTCGGATTTAGGGTATTTGGCTATTAGGTATTAGGGTTAGGGTGTCATGCTGATAACATGTTTAAGGAAAACTAAAATTGAGAGAGAATTGAGTCATACTTTCATTGATAATAGGGGCCTCTTTATATAGAGGATTACAAGGCATAGAACCAGAGTTGTACAAGGAAATGTAATATTACATTGATTAGATATCTTCAAGATTCTCCGAGATTATCTCTAATTCTAACCATATTACCACTAGGTCAAGTAACCTAGAGTTTGGGCCAGACACATATTCTGAATTTACTTGAACATATATATACTTACTTTCATTCTAGTTATTACACACTAAGGCTCCAACAATTCATCTACGACATTCTGGCTTACAGCAAGGCACGTCCAACCTCGCTTAATAACCATCCACCGAATTTGTTTGAGCTTAACTGCTCAATGTTAGCAGATGAATTAAATACTGTTTACTCCCTATACTTATAGAGTTTCATCATTTCAGTCCCTGACCTTCGAATTTCACCTAAAAAGTCTCTGAACTCTCAATTTCCTCCCAATTGGTCCCTGCCGTCAAAATTTTCTGTTAAAGTTGCCGAAAATGTCTATTATGTCCTCACTTACTTTGTTTTTTTTTAATTTATTTTTTCTCTCTCTTTTATTTCTTTTTTTCATTTCACCTCTTGAAGGTCTGTGGATTGGAACCATCTTGATGAGGAGATGAACAGAAGGAGGCGAGAGAGCCGGAAGAAGAAGAAGAGGTAAAAAGAAAAAAAAAATAAAAAAAGAGAGGAAGAGAAATATATATTTTTTTTTTTTAACTAAATGAGGGTATAATGGACATTTTAGGGGAAGATAACGGAGATTTTGACGGCTGTTTGACGGCAGGGATCGAACCAATTGAGAGGAAATTTGGAGTTCAGGGACTTTTTAGGTGAAATTCGAAGGTCAGGGACTGAAACGATGAAACCCTATAAGTATAGGGAGTAAGCAGTATTTAACCCTTAGCAAATCTACCCATTTTCGCATGTTCAACCTCGCTCAGTAACCATCCACCAAATTTGTTCGAGCTTAACCGCTCGCTGTTAGCAAATCTACCCATTTTCACGCTCGGATGGCTGCATAGCTTGTCTTTGAAAAAAGGAAAAGATGTATTTAACCGGTTCAACCCAGAACGACTAGTGCAAGGTAAAGCAGCTCGCGCAATTCAATGGGGAAGGTAAGAAGGGTGATGCAAGGCAAACCGCGCCAAGCCATAGGTTGAGCAAGGCATGGCATGCAGGGCAGGGCATTAAGTTATACAACATTTACCTGAAACAAAATACCAGTTCTTGCCAATTTTATCTGAAGCAAGATGTTTGTAGAGGTCTCAATTTCGATTCACCCATTTCCGATCCCAGTTACATTTTTTTTTTTTTTTGTAAAGACAATTTCTCATGTTGTTAATACGTTTGCATAAAATAAGAAAGAGGCCAACATAACCTCTGTTATTGTACAACTACTTTATAAGGATAAGAAAGAGGCCAACAGAACCTCTGTTATTGTACAACTATTTTATAAGGTTAAGGCAGCCAACAAGGCATATATTATTTAAGTTATGGTCATCCCATAAACCATATACATATATAAGTTTCACCCTGCGGTCCCTGCCTCTTTATCACAGGAGTCACTTTCTTCGTCACTTGACTCGTATACTTTGGGGCCACTATACGTGTTATTAAAATGAAAAACTCCGTTCTTGGTAGCTTTGCCGCTGCCTCCATCGAATTTGTTGCCCTGAATATTGAAAACATCAGCTTTCCCTATGCCTTTCTTTCGCTCACCTTTGCCGTTTTTCTTTTGCTCACCTATGCCGTTCTTCTTTCGCTCTCCTTCGCCGTTCTCAGAAGCAGGCTGTGGTGGCGCCACTAAGCGCTTGCCTTTTTCATCCTCGATGGAGATGTCTTTGAATTCCTGAGAAATCTTTTCCTTCGGGCGTGATGCCATTTTCAGTTTTGATGCATTTCGATGAACTTTGTCCTTGTATATATAATCCCAGGGAAAAGGAATCCAACTGTCAAGATGGGAATATGTGGTCCTTAGGATAAATTGATAGAATATGATTCTTCTGATCCATATATCTGCACAATTAAATGGACCATTCAAACTTGAGATTTACAGTACTCAATGTCTCCATCTTCTCATGGACATTAGTTTTTTTTTTTCTTATAATCTTTTTTTTTTTTTTAATAAAAGAGTAAGAAGAAAAAAAGGAACATAGGAGGGGGACCAAACCAAACCTCCCTACAAAAGCAACGAAAAGAAATAAGCTATCGTAACCGAAATTGGGGAAAACTCAATTGGTCACTCTGAGAAGATGGACATTAGTTTAAAAGACCATGATCCATATTCGAGTGAATTAAGGTTCCAACTTCCAAGTTTAATCTCATAACGAGATTTTGTACATAATACAAATCTGGTTTTTCATTGGTGCGTTTGGATGAGAAAATTATAAAATCCGTAGGAATTTATAAATGATGGAATCTTTAACTCCATCAATCTAAAATTTCATTAATTGCAATTTCTATTGTTTGGTTGCATTTATTGAGGATTTAAAATGTGTAATAAATTAAGAAAGTTTAAGACAAATAAAAAGATAAAATAGAAAAAAGTCTTGTTTTGGAAATAAAAATTGAATACTGGAAAGAAATTCGTAAATGACACCTATTTTGGTGGAAATTGAAGTGAGGAATTTAAATAACGAATTCCTTCGTTTTCTCTGTGAAAAAATCCTTGTTGAAGAACTCTAATAATCCAATTTTTATAGGCGGAACTCTATGATATATTAATGCAATAATAAGTAAATAGATTGACTACTGTAATTTCACGCAAACAAAAGCAGTCTACACACATAGGGTTTGTCTGTATTTTTTTTTTTTTGTTGGTTACAGGTTGGTATGTATACTTTGAATTAGAAAAGGAACCTCAATAGTATCCAACATTTTCCTGTGTTTTATATTGCACCTTTCGCTAGGCTCTTTGAATACTCCAACAAAAGAAAGAAAAAAAAAATTATTCCTCTAGGCCTTTCTTACATTGTTGCTCGAATAAATCAGTTTTTTTTCTTTCTTTAATTGGATGAATTTTGATCAGTTTGATGTTTGTTTTCTCTGTTATCCCTTGGGACGTTTTTTTTTTTTTTTTTTTTTTTCTGGTCTGGTTTCTGTTGTTACAAGGTGTACCTACATAGGCATTTGCAAGCATAATTAGCTATAATGAGCCATGCTCATGCTACCGCCAACGGTACCAACTCCCGCCAAAGGAGTGACATACGGGTACACAGCCAAACAAGATACTGCCTGAGCCCCGGTTTACCCCCAGATCGCCGCTGACGCGCCGCGCCAAAACAACATCAGAAGCTCCAGAAGTTGGGGACTGAAGCATATCAGTCCCACATCGAAAACATGAAGAAGATCAGCTCATTCTTCACCTATAAAAGGTTCTCTCTTCTCTCCTCATTAATTACGCATTCAATACTTACCTACTGTTACTTTGTCAACATAAATACATTGACTAACTTAGGCATCGGAGAAGAGAAGACCGCCCAACGCGGTCTCCCTTTGACGCCCTCTGTATTTTACTTGACAGGTAGCGGAAGCTTTGAGAACATCACAAGTATCGGTCCGTCCATCGGACCAACGTTAGCAACAGTTTAGCTACCGCTGAACTTTAAACGTTAACATTGGCGCCGTCTGTGGGAACCCTTGAACAAAAGGCCATCCCACCACAACAACCACCATGACTAACGGTAGCGGGGGAAACGCTGAGGAGCAAGAGGATCAGTCCGCCAACCCCCATCCCACCAACCCCGCGGATAACGTTAATCCAGCAGTTAACGTTAACCGTGCACTATTCAACACACCAGTCAACCCCGGCGCGGAACCCCAGGTTACTCCCCAGATCCCGCCAACCCAAACTACAGCGGAGGCTCAACCGAGCGGCAGCCTCCCACCGGTACAGGACCTCACCGCCATGTATGAGCTGGCACTGGCGGACCTTCACAAGGCAAATAGAGAGCACGAGCAGGAGCGCAGAGAAAAGGCCGAGGCCCAAAAGCAAGTGGCCACGCTGATGTCAAGGTTTAACGAGCTGAAGAAAGCGCTGGAGGCAAACGCTAACCCAGCGCAAAGCGAGCAATCGCGGAGCACCAGACGCAGTCAACCCAACACCGGTGGATTGGTACCCGGACAATCATTCAGATGCAGGTACCGCTGAACCCACCAGAGATACGAGGAATGGGACCACCTCCTCCGCCCCGGCTAATGTTGGAGCAGGAGGCGGAGTCAGAACCATACACCAACCGCTCGGCACTCAGGGCTAGAACCGAGGGTAATGTACCTGCCCCCAGGCAAGAGCTGGTTCAGCGGAACATCCAGGCGGGACCCGATGGAGACACAACCGCCCTAATACTGGAGCGGATGCAACAACTAGAGCAAAGGCTAATCCGGGCGGAGGCAGGCGCCCCAGCGCCAATACCAAATCCACTCTTTGCATCCAGGCCAGGACCATTCACCGCCAGAATCCTGCATGCCATCCGCCCGGCGCACGTGAAGACACCAGAGATGTCACATTACAGCGGCAAGACTGACCCCTTTGTCCATATGGACACCTTCAAAAAAGTCACCAATAACAAGGGATTCGATGACGCCACCCTCTGCCACTTGTTCAGCGAAACGCTGGATAGTGAGGCGATGAATTGGTTCTTTAAGTGCCCGCCGGGATCCATTGACTCATTCCATGCCCTATCAAATGCTTTCCTCTCTCAGTTCATCCTATTGGCCGCCGGACACCACAGTACAACTCAATTGTTCAGCCTCAAGCAGGGAGAGGAGGAAACATTGAAGGTGTAACGTCCCGAACCCAAATTCACCCGTTTACTAGTCATTTGGACGGTAAACGACCTTTACTTTCACTTTTACTTTCGGTTTAGTACCTTTAGTGGCCCTAAAAGTTGACTTTTTGTTCGGGTCAAAATTTGAGAAAAGTTTCTTCATGGAAGTTGTAGAGGACGTTAAACCGAGCGCGTGCATATGTGGTTCGTAAAAATCGGAGTTCGTATGCAAAAGTTATGAGCGAAAGATTTAATTTACTGTTCACGGGGTACTGTTCACGGTAACTTTCTATATATATGGAAAGTTACTGTGGTAGGTTTCTATTTTCGGAAACCTACCCCCCTCCCCCGAGATTTTCTCTCTCTTCCCTCTCTCTCCCCGCGTCGGCCCTCTTCCCTTTCCCCTTCGATTGGCCGTCGTCCGGCCATCAATCGGCGAGACCCAGGTGGCTGCTGACTCGCCTCTTCCTTCTGTACCTGCTGGTGGTCGTGAATTGTCACGATTTGGCCGGAGAAACGAGAATCGACGGCGAGAAGCAAACGGTGGCAGTTGACGTTTTCCGGCGATTCCGGCCATTTCCGGCCACCAAACCACTATCGAAGGTAGGGTTTTTGACAAGGATCATTTCCCCCCTAGCCTTGAGCCTCGATTTGCAGCATAGAAGGAGAATCATGGAAAACCCAAATTCTAGGGTTTTGAATTTTCTGGAAAATTTTTCACCGGTCGAATTGGAGCTCTTCAAGGTAAAATTGGAACTTGTTGTAGTTATGAAAATCGTTAGGTCTGATGAGTAGGTGGTGCTGCCAAAATTTGGTGGTCATTGGAGGTGGTGGTCACCGGCGCGTGAGCCCCACGCGCCGCCACTGTGGGTGGCGCGTGGAGGCGTGTAGGGCAGTGTTTTAATTCCAGTTTTTAGCCCATTAAATTCTATAAATGTTGTAGAGCTTGTATGTGAAGTTTGGTGATTTTTGGAGAAGCTTGGATTTAATTATGAATTTTTGAAGTTAGGGTTTCGATTATCGAATTACGAGAATCCGACCGTCGGATATCTCTTGGTTCTGCTTTGGAACCTTTAAATTAACGAATTGGTATTAGTGGTATAATTTGGGCTAAATCCTAGGAGAATGGAAGATGTAATTATGAGGAATTGAGTTTAGGAATTATATTAAATTGTTGAATAATTATTCACGGAATATAATCGTGTACAGGATGTCGTACCGAGCCCTGGCTCGATGAAGGAACGCGTATACGTGATCGTCGGAATAGTACTGTGAGTGGACTTTTGTTTTAAATAATGATGCATGCGTTTATTTTCTTGAATTAATGCTTTATCTAATTAATATATTACTTTCGAGCATACGAATGGATTTCGGAAATTTATTTCGGTTTATCTCGTGGTTTTGCTTTCAATAATGATTTTTATGGGATTGATTATGAATTATCTCGGTTATGACTTTCGGATATTAATTCGTTATGCTCGGATTCGAGTTTGTGATTTATGTTGATTTCCGGAGTTTCATATTTAATTTCATTCATCGATTTGAGATTTCTAAAAGATTTTCGAAATGGGATTTCGATGGAATTATTTCTTATTTATTTTTTGAATATGAGTTTATTTTTGGTGTGGGACACGCCGTTAATTTATTGATCTTTCTTATTTATTTATCGACTTTCGGATTTTGGCATTGGGAATGCCTTGATGATGATTTTGGAATTGGTTTTGTTTCGAATTATGGAGATTATGATTTATTATTATTTCTCGCATTTTTGCTATTGATTTGAGATATTCTTGGCGTGTGGGACACGTCGTTGGAAATTCATTTGCGAGAGTTGGGGGAAGCTTTATGTATTTTGGATTTACTGGATTTTCGGTTATGTTTCCCTGTGCCATACTGAGGGGTGATTTTATCATGCTAGCATTGATTTTCCGCCTTTGTGGCGCGGTGATGGGATCACCGTAGCCCTTCCGCCTTTGTGGCGCAGGTTACTGTCTCTGTGACAGTAATTCTGTAGCCCAGTATCCTATCGCTACACTTAGTGGCGTAAGGGTATATTACGGGAGTTATGGGAGTTCTTTAGCCTGGGAGGCTATCACCCAACTAAGCCTGCGTGGCTTAATCGTATGGCTATCATCTTCCCCTACTTATACTATTTTTGACTAGCGGGGACTAGTCTGAGTTTTCTTAACCAGCGGGGCTGGACTTATATTTTCGAGGATTGAAATTTCAATCTTTTACTCTGTTGTTGTGACTAGCGGGGCTAGTTGGTTTTCTGGAGTTCAACGTTTTTCGGATTATTTTCGTAAGTGTTTTATAAATGTTGCATGCATCCGGATTTTATATATATCGAAAAATGTGGGAAAGTATGAAGTTTTATTTTGTTTTATTCATATTAAATTATTTATTTTTGTCCACTCACGCTAACGTTTTTATGTACTTTCCCCTGGGCCCTTCGGTTTCAAATGCCCAGTTTGCAGGCGAATTAGTGGAGGTCGGGCGTACATGACATTTGAGGCATAATTGTCACCACTTCCGCATTGTAGGATCCCTTGATCATTTACTCTACTTTTTTATTTCCTTGTGAATTAGTATTGCTCTGATAACCTTTGGGATTTGTATTGTTAAGTTGAGTTTTGTGTTTTGCGAGTTGGGGAGTGTTGTTTGGGGGAGCAGGGTGGCTCCAGGAGAATAAGGATGGGTGATTTAGAAGTGTAAATTTTCTTTCTACAGGTTTTGGGTTGTCCACTTTAGGGGAAGTTCTGCCAAATTTTTTGGCAAAATTTCTTCTAAGGTGGGCCCCGCAGGTCCACTTCGGATTTCAGGGTGAAATCCGGGGCGGGTTCTGTCGGTTGGTATCAGAGCATTTGGTTGTCAGATTCTGTAGACTCATTTCTATCTTGTTACCTTATACGCTTAATGTTACACAGTACCTCCCGAGTGATGGCCCGACTGCAGCGGTTCCCCATCGTTTACTCTTCGGTGCTGATGTACTCATTAAGTGTGTAAGGTACATGTTTAGATGGTGTTCCTTTAGGTGTTATGCCTCTTGTACGCCGACCTCCTAGGGTTTTCGTTACGTAGTAGATTAGTCGCATGTTTTGCACATTTCCCTACTGATGGTAGAGTAAGACTACTCTACAATTTCGAGTTGTGCTACGATGTGTAATTCGAGGAAATGTTGTGGTTGTTTCTCCCTCGATGATAATAAGTTTGTTGGGCAAGATTTAAGGTGCGTGATCGGAGTTCGATTATGTGTTTGAGTGACCGTGATGAGCGACGATAGCTTTGGGTCGTCTCCGAATACCTAGAATCAAAATGGTTTTTGAAGTGGGACTAATAGTAATAGTGGTTCTGACTTTGAACCGAGTTTCGAGGAATGTGTCACGTATACGTGGTTGATGTTGCGAGCATCATTTTGGAATGATACCTTGCAATTTACAAGGAAAACCATATTGGAATTTTCCTCTTTGGACACTTTGGTCTGTTGACCTGACCATGACTGGTGGACATAGTTTTGTTCAAGTAAAGGAAATTGATTTTTGCCTCTTTGAGTTATGAATATGTCTTCTTAAGTTTTGGATCGTATTGAGTATGGAGATGGACTTAAGTGAGTTTTGAAGCCGTTTTGTGTGATATGATGATGTTATTCGAGGAAAGATCTTATGAATGGTGTTTTGTCGTCTTAGTAAACTGTTTGTTGCTCTGGTTGAATATATTTAACGAATTGTTTTGGAGGAATTTAGTTAAATTTTTTTTCTTTTTACCTTGGTGCCATTACTGGTGATATAGGGTTAAGCTGTTTGAGATATAATTCTCACTTTGACCGATCTTTCTACTGTATGGTAACCCTTGATTGGAAAGAATAGAAAGTTGTGGGTATGATTGAGTTTCGGTCACCATCACGGATTTATAGGTACGATGACTTGGCAAGATGTTGGAGTTGAGTTTGGAAATTTTTTGTCTGAACTTGGAATTTGATTGTTGGGTGGTGGGACCACTTTCGGATCTTAGTATCGCTGGAGATGATACGTGATGTTGGACGGGTGTCCTTCATCTTAAAAAAATTAGTGTTTTTGTCAGCGGAGGATGAACTATGTAGCGAAAGTTGGAAGTTGGAACCGATTAAAAGCAAAAAAATGGAGTATTGAGGTTTTGAAAGGTTTCAGAAATCAAGGACATTTGAATCGTCTTACGACGGCTGCGATCGTTTTGTCGCGCATGAGGGTACTATTAAGTGTCATTGGATATCCATTTGGGCGAAATTGTTGAACTTGGGATCAAGAAATGGTCGTAGGGACCCCAAGGGGTGTCCATAGTAATTCAAGTGGAAGTACTATACGATATGGTTATGATCTTAGTTTAAATCTATAAGTAATGGTCAAGGTTGGTAGTAGTTTTCCTCGCGGGGCGACGTTAGTCAACAAGTTTAGGGATTCTGGTAGCATTCATTGACGGATTCCTCGATAAGTCTTTTGGGGACTATGAAAGAATTTCTTTCCTATTTGTGGATTACGTCGTTGCTTTAATATCTCTTTTTCCTAATTCACGAATCGATTTTCTTCTCTGCAGTATTTGGGGTGCTCTACGCTCACGTAACACGATGCACTCTTGTTTACTTATCGAACCATTCACAGGTTGCTTCAAACATCGGGTTTCTCAGTCACGTTTGGAGGAGTTTGGAATTGTTGGTGATTTGATATTAGTGGTTGGAGTAATTGAGCGAGTTTTGCCACCCTGGTGACCCTTAATTGGAAATGTATAGGAAGCTGTTGGTACGAGTGATAACCGGTCACCACTTGACTAACGGTAAGAGGACTTGAACAGGTAGTAAGAATTGAGTTTGAATTAATTGATTAGGCTTAAGTTTTATCAAGGTTCCATCTGACCATTAAAATACTAAATTGTAATATGGTTGAGTCGTGTTGGATTATCTCTTAGTGAGAAGAGACTTAGAAAATTTGTGGTGCCCTCAGTAGTGAGAATTACCTGGGTATACGAATTAAGATTACCATTTAGGGCAACAGAGATCAACGGTAATGGCATGGATTCAACCAGATTGCAGGTTTATGACTATTAAAGAAGTGTAACCTCGGCTAAGAACAACTTGAGGGTGATGCATTTTCTTCCGGATTTGAATCGTTGAGCTAGTGGTTATAATTTTTGCTTGCACTGGATTATTGAGGACGTGGTACAGGACATGGTAGTCAAGTGAGTATTAACTTGTGAGAAATATTAACAGTTTTGATTGGAGGCATTGGTAATTAGTAGAGATCTTGGGACACATTTGAGTTAAAAAAGTTTTCCACATTACCGTACTTATAAAAAGTTTTGAGGAAGGTGTTTATGTGTGGCTAGTAAGGTAGCTATCAAATGAGTTTTCTTAGTCAACTCGCAGCGTCATCTCAAGGCTGGACCAATGATTTTAGTCAGGTATCAGAGTAGCGCAGCGGAAGTGTAGTGGCCCCTTAACCTACTTGATTAAGAACTTATAGGTTCATTCGAGGCTGACCTTTATTATGCTTGACAACTAAGGGACCTTTACGTGAACGATCTTCTATTAGGAATTTAAGCACAAACAAACAAGGAAGGAAGTGCTGTCCTTGTAGTTGCTAAGGAAGTTGTTGTTTTAGAATTGTCGATTAGCAACGACCATTTGGTGATTATCGCAATATTGATGGTGAATGGGTTGGATTGTCACTAAGCGACTTTTGTGAGGAACTTATGAATGCTATACTTTTAACAGGTGGTTTGTGACGTCATTACCAGGTATCATCTGAGCCAACCGTTGAAATGAATTTTCTTTTACACCGGAATTTATGTGTGTGTGAGGTTATGGTGCTATAGGGTTCAGCAAGGCAAGGGATTTGACTTCGGACGTGGATGATTTTGGATTATTAGAATGTTTTCATTGCTTTTGTAGTGGGGGATCATTAGAGTTTTGTTAGTTAGATTTGAGGTTGAAAGGGAAGTTTAATCTAAGGAAGAGTTGTTAAGTTTTAAGATTGTTGTATATTGAACCAGTTGGAGTTAACGATTTCATTCCTCACTTAATGAAGACTCTCTGTGATGTTTGGAAATAAGTCTACTCCTTAGACGGTGGAAATCAATCAGATTACAATGGCTGGCCATATTTCAGCTTGAGGACTGTTCCTTTTGTGTGTTGATTCCTTTATCTTATTTAGCCAACTCTTGGACTAGATCTAAAGTTAATTTCTACATGATTTGAACAGGCTTGCACAGTTTTTTTTCATACGCTATGATCGTCATTTTTGTTTAGTCGACGAACTATCTTCTTGAAGAATGCTGTATTTCGGATTGTTATATGCGTCCTACTTCTATTTCGGCGATATGAAATTTCGAGGACGAAATTTTTATAAGGAGGGGAGATTGTAACGTCCCGAACCCAAATTCACCCATTTACTAGTCATTTGGACGGTAAACGACCTTTACTTTCACTTTTACTTTCGGTTTAGTACCTTTAGTGGCCCTAAAAGTTGACTTTTTGTTCGGGTCAAAATTTGAGAAAAGTTTCTTCATGGAAGTTGTAGAGGACGTTAAACCGAGCGCGTGCATATGTGGTTCGTAAAAATCGGAGTTCGTATGCAAAAGTTATGAGCGAAAGATTTAATTTACTGTTCACGGGGTACTGTTCACGGTAACTTTCTATATATATGGAAAGTTACTGTGGTAGGTTTCTATTTTCGGAAACCTACCCCCCTCCCCCGAGATTTTCTCTCTCTTCCCTCTCTCTCCCCGCGTCGGCCCTCTTCCCTTTCCCCTTCGATTGGCCGTCGTCCGGCCATCAATCGGCGAGACCCAGGTGGCTGCTGACTCGCCTCTTCCTTCTGTACCTGCTGGTGGTCGTGAATTGTCACGATTTGGCCGGAGAAACGAGAATCGACGGCGAGAAGCAAACGGTGGCAGTTGACGTTTTCCGGCGATTCCGGCCATTTCCGGCCACCAAACCACTATCGAAGGTAGGGTTTTTGACAAGGATCATTTCCCCCCTAGCCTTGAGCCTCGATTTGCAGCATAGAAGGAGAATCATGGAAAACCCAAATTCTAGGGTTTTGAATTTTCTGGAAAATTTTTCACCGGTCGAATTGGAGCTCTTCAAGGTAAAATTGGAACTTGTTGTAGTTATGAAAATCGTTAGGTCTGATGAGTAGGTGGTGCTGCCAAAATTTGGTGGTCATTGGAGGTGGTGGTCACCGGCGCGTGAGCCCAACGCGCCGCCACTGTGGGTGGCGCGTGGAGGCGTGTAGGGCAGTGTTTTAATTCCAGTTTTTAGCCCATTAAATTCTATAAATGTTGTAGAGCTTGTATGTGAAGTTTGGTGATTTTTGGAGAAGCTTGGATTTAATTATGAATTTTTGAAGTTAGGGTTTCGATTATCGAATTACGAGAATCCGACCGTCGGATATCTCTTGGTTCTGCTTTGGAACCTTTAAATTAACGAATTGGTATTAGTGGTATAATTTGGGCTAAATCCTAGGAGAATGGAAGATGTAATTATGAGGAATTGAGTTTAGGAATTATATTAAATTGTTGAATAATTATTCACGGAATATAATCGTGTACAGGATGTCGTACCGAGCCCTGGCTCGATGAAGGAACGCGTATACGTGATCGTCGGAATAGTACTGTGAGTGGACTTTTGTTTTAAATAATGATGCATGCGTTTATTTTCTTGAATTAATGCTTTATCTAATTAATATATTACTTTCGAGCATACGAATGGATTTCGGAAATTTATTTCGGTTTATCTCGTGGTTTTGCTTTCAATAATGATTTTTATGGGATTGATTATGAATTATCTCGGTTATGACTTTCGGATATTAATTCGTTATGCTCGGATTCGAGTTTGTGATTTATGTTGATTTCCGGAGTTTCATATTTAATTTCATTCATCGATTTGAGATTTCTAAAAGATTTTCGAAATGGGATTTCGATGGAATTATTTCTTATTTATTTTTTGAATATGAGTTTATTTTTGGTGTGGGACACGCCGTTAATTTATTGATCTTTCTTATTTATTTATCGACTTTCGGATTTTGGCATTGGGAATGCCTTGATGATGATTTTGGAATTGGTTTTGTTTCGAATTATGGAGATTATGATTTATTATTATTTCTCGCATTTTTGCTATTGATTTGAGATATTCTTGGCGTGTGGGACACGTCGTTGGAAATTCATTTGCGAGAGTTGGGGGAAGCTTTATGTATTTTGGATTTACTGGATTTTCGGTTATGTTTCCCTGTGCCATACTGAGGGGTGATTTTATCATGCTAGCATTGATTTTCCGCCTTTGTGGCGCGGTGATGGGATCACCGTAGCCCTTCCGCCTTTGTGGCGCAGGTTACTCTCTCTGTGACAGTAATTCTGTAGCCCAGTATCCTATCGCTACACTTAGTGGCGTAAGGGTATATTACGGGAGTTATGGGAGTTCTTTAGCCTGGGAGGCTATCACCCAACCAAGCCTGCGTGGCTTATTCGTATGGCTATCATCTTCCCCTACTTATACTATTTTTGACTAGCGGGGACTAGTCTGAGTTTTCTTAACCAGCGGGGCTGGACTTATATTTTCGAGGATTGAAATTTCAATCTTTTACTCTGTTGTTGTGACTAGCGGGGCTAGTTGGTTTTCTGGAGTTCAACGTTTTTCGGATTATTTTCGTAAGTGTTTTATAAATGTTGCATGCATCCGGATTTTATATATATCGAAAAATGTGGGAAAGTATGAAGTTTTATTTTGTTTTATTCATATTAAATTATTTATTTTTGTCCACTCACGCTAACGTTTTTATGTACTTTCCCCTGGGCCCTTCGGTTTCAAATGCCCAGTTTGCAGGCGAATTAGTGGAGGTCGGGCGTACATGACATTTGAGGCATAATTGTCACCACTTCCGCATTGTAGGATCCCTTGATCATTTACTCTACTTTTTTATTTCCTTGTGAATTAGTATTGCTCTGATAACCTTTGGGATTTGTATTGTTAAGTTGAGTTTTGTGTTTTGCGAGTTGGGGAGTGTTGTTTGGGGGAGCAGGGTGGCTCCAGGAGAATAAGGATGGGTGATTTAGAAGTGTAAATTTTCTTTCTACAGGTTTTGGGTTGTCCACTTTAGGGGAAGTTCTGCCAAATTTTTTGGCAAAATTTCTTCTAAGGTGGGCCCCGCAGGTCCACTTCGGATTTCAGGGTGAAATCCGGGGCGGGTTCTGTCAGAAGGCGTTTGTTACCAAGTGGCGAGCGGCAACATCCCAATGCCGCGATCTTGATAAGACAATGGCTCTGGCAGCTTTCAAGCAGGGACTCCTCAAGGGGCCATTTCTCTAGCTATCACCTCAATTAACACAAGGATGGCCCAATGTCAAAGAAAACAATCTAACTCCAATATGTTGAAACCACCACATGTGGTCGAGTTGGTAAGAGCCTCCAAGTGTGGAACCCCCACACCTGGGTTCGAATCTTGCCGACGCTTATTGGAGTTAAATCTCAATATTTTCTTCGTGACCAGAGGGGATGATGCGTTCTGACAAGATCCCCCGAGCACGGATTAGTCTCTGGGCCTAGGAAGCCTTTGACACCGTGTGATTGACAAATCAAAAAAACTCCAATATGTTGACTTCAAAAGCCTAACAGATCGGCAGAATACCATTGAGAAATGGGCAAGCAAGCTAGCTGATTTGTGAGCAACCCAATTCATCTCCATACAAATGGAGGGATACGAACTGATGTTCGTGATTGATCGAAATCAAACCAAATTGATGTTTGCAGTACAGTCTTCATTTAGTATTTGAAATATCTAGAAAAGGAAAACGAAAAAGCAAACCGAACTAAAAGCATATAATTTAATTATAAAATCATATTTTTATCGGATGCAAATGATTCATCATCCCAACTAACTGTAATAATTTGAACAAATAAACATGTTCGTCAAAATCAACGCAATTGAAATAATGGAAGCCGACCGAACCGATTTTGAAAAGTAAAATACCAAAGAACAATTCTCAGGTTCACCCCTTGGGGTGAAGCAGCATATTCACCCTCTCTTATGATTAACGCATAATAACTTTTTAATTTTCTAATCCAACCATTCAAGTTGTATAATGTAATACAAAGATTAGTTCTGTAAAAAATCAATCAAATTGAAGACCTTTTAATTATTCATTTATATGAAATACATGGACGGTTCATCATAATAGCAGTAAGTGTTGTTAGAACCGTTCATTTATTTCATTCAATTAGATAATTAAACGATTTTCTATTCGATTGATTTTTTACAGAGATGATCTTTAAATGCTAATTTAAGATATGGACCGTTGGATTATAAATTTATTAAGTAAAAGTGAGTTAATCGATAATAGGGGTGAATATGCTTGTTCACCCAGGGGTGAACCTAAGAATTGTTCAATACCAAATTAAGCCATCCATTCAGCTAATACCCAAAAACCGAACCCATTAAACCCCTAGCCAACACAGACAGTTCAGTTTGATACATATGGCAAGGAGAAACAGTCCAATTCAATCCGTTTCCATGTACCCTTTTTTTTTTTTTTTTTAATAAAGGACTGGTGCAGCTGCCTTCAAGCATTGATTAATGTAACTGTCGAATACAAGGGGGGACATGGAGCATAAACCCTTGATTACAGTAAGCATCTAGTGTGTGTGCTGAAATGATGTCAAGAATTTTTACAAAGTACATGTATTCTAACAAGCACTATATAGAAAAGGGTGATCTACTGGCTACTCCATTTGCTTTGATATAACAGTGACATAACGGAAAGATAACTCAATATGTAACCCGATTACAATGTATAGCATAATTACCAATTGCACAGCTTTCCTACTATGTTGCTGCCAGAGGTTAAATCCGACGACACTTAGTTTTCACTCTGCCACTGGGAGGCTGCGACCATTTGACCAAGTAAGGAACTCGCCGCCTACCAAGAGCAGACAAGTTACTGCAACTAGAAGGTTATGACCATTTGCCAATGCAAGGGACTCGCCACCTACCTAGAGTAGACAAGGCACACAAGGTGCATAGACCGGCACAAAGCCCACCGCGTCCTACCAAAATATGACAGAGACTTATTGTCAACAAAACAACTGTAAAAAAAACACCTAAAAACTAAACAAACTAGAAATAAAAGATCACCAGCAAGGGCCAAAAGCAAATTAAGGCCCGGCCCAACCACCACTTCCCCTGAGAACCCAGCACTGCAACCCACCAAACTTGCTGCCAACACCTTCCGCCATCACCACGCCACCTCCTTGCACCACTACGACGCCGCACCGTATCCCTACGTCGCCGCACCGCCATGTCACCTAGCAGACCACCCCAAAACTAGGCTAACGTCCAAAACCAGACCCCAAAATGAGCCAAACCATCTCCGGGCTCGTTCTGCCATGAGATCGACATCCTAACCACCTAACAGATCCCAGTTGCAGTAGTGACGCCAGATTTACCGTCGGCAAGCCGTGCCCCGGCGCTGCTCCTTGTCTGTTCTCGCTCACGATCTGGGAAGAACATATCGAAAGCGATTTGCCCACTCCTAGATATTAGAAATGGTTAGGGATTCTTGTAGAAGAAGATAAATATTCTGTGTTCCACTATAAGTGGAGCAAATGGATTCACAAAGAAAAAGAATGAAATTATTCTTAGAACCAAAAAATGCTTGATCAACATCCGGTTTTATCCCCATATCGAGTTTTATAGCACCTTATTCCAAGTCTCACATACCAGTCTTATTCAAAAAAAAAAAAAAGTACAAGTGGACTCTTTCTTTTCAACTAATTGCAGCCGGTATCTCCTTCATTCCATTCGCACGGTACTTGATAGTTGATAATGAAATTCATTGTACCATAAAGTATAAATTCATAATCTCACGATGTTAGTTCTGCAAATAACCAACAGACCACAGGTAAATCATTTGTGATGCCTAAAACTTCATAGGAGCAATACTAAGCAACTCCAACAGATTCCTATATTTTGATTTTTCTCTACTTTAGGGAAAAATAAACCTCTTTTGCTCCAACAGATTCCTTATAACTATCTCTATTTTAGGGAAAGTGAGGAAAGAGAAAACCAAATTCCCTATATTTACAGCAAACTCTAAAATTTTAAGGAAGAATATGGAGATTTTAGAGATTGTTGTAAAATAGGGAATCTGTTGGAGTTGGAAAAGAAAAAGAGGCTAAAGCTTTCATTTTTGCTTCCCTATAATACATAAATTATAGGGAAGCTGTTGGAATTGCTCTTAAGGAGCCTTATTTAGGGCCTAATATGATGTTGCATTTTCACGTTACTACATAAGTTCTTATGCATGTGCACATCCATGACACTATAGAAAGAGATTCCAACGAGTACATATAATTAATATATAAGGACTCATTTATTAAGACATTCAAATTACAAGTTGATTGATAAGAGTAGATGAGTTTTTATTTTTGAACTCTAGTCTTCAATTGGTGTTTTGGAAGTCTTTATTAAATCCTTATTATAAGGTCATTAGAGAGAGCTCATGTGTCACTTTAGTTTGTTCTGACCTCTTCTAATTGAGTTTGATATCCTTGTGAAAATTTAATTTATTATATGCAAAAGCAAAAATAAACTTCTAGCCCAGAATTGATGAATGCTAACAGCGACTGAAAAGGAATTGGATTTTCATTAAAGAGCCTGGGAAACATTAAAAAAAAATAATAAATAAATAAAAACACCAAAAACCAAAAATCCTAAAGTCCTAGGAAACCAAACATGAGAAAACCATGCAAATATAGCTAGCACGCACGGACATATTATGGTTAACCCATGTGATGAGAAAGGGTGGAGAAATGAGTTGGAATATATTGAACTAGTTGAAAGATTGACTCCCTCCATTACAACCAAAACACAAAAAAGAAAAAAAAAATTAAAAAAAGTGCGCAACAGAGAAAACAAACTAATAATGACATGCAATGATGCAATGAGTAGGTGCATGCTAAAATAATAGGGAAAATTTCACAAACAGTACACCAAGTAAAGGCTACTAATAATTCTTATACATAAAGTTCCAAACCAAACATTTCGGTACACGAAATCTGAAACTCGACCCACTATCAGTACACGACGTCAATTTTTGACACCAAAATGTCCATTATGCCCTCAGTTCTTTTTTTTTTAATAAATTTTTTTTTCTGTTATTTTTTTTTCCTTCGTTTTTTCTGTTATTTTTTTTTCCTTCGTTTTTTCTGTTATTTTTTTATATTATTTTTTTTCCTTAATTTTTTCTGTTATTTTTTTTTCTTCCATCGTTTTTTTTTCCTTCGTTTTTATCTCTTTCTTTCTTTTCACATGACTAAATATTGGCTGAGTTACAAATATAAGTTGTAGGACCATAAATCTCACCAATTGGAGGGCAAGGGCGGCGTTGGAAGCAAGGGAGTGAGCGTGGAGGTGAGGAAGGTGGCGTTGGAAGCGAGGGAGTGAGCCCGGAAGAAGGAAGAAGAAAGAGATAAAAACGAAGGAAAAAAAAATAACAGAAAAAACGAAGGAAAAAAAATAACAGAAAAAACGAAGGAAAAAAAATAACAGAAAAAAAAAATTAACAAAAAAAAAAAAGAAGGAAAAAAAAATAATAGAAAAAAATAACAGAAAAAACCAAGGAAAAAAAAATAACAGAAAAAAAAATTATTAAAAAAAAAAATTAGGGCATAATGGACATTTTGGTGTCAAAAATTGACGTCGTGTACTGATAGTGAGTCGAGTTTCAGATTTCGTGTACCGAAATGTTTGGTTTGGAACTTTATGTACAAGAATTATTAGTGGCCTTTACTTGGTGTACTGTTTGCGAAATTTTCCCAAAATAATATGCATCAATAAACCGAAGTTTTGAGAAATTATATACTTCTTTTCATTTCAGTTTCGTGCACACTAAGGCTCCAACAATTCATCTACGACATTCAAAAGAGGCTTAACTAAGCTTACAGCAAGGCACGTCCAACCTCGCTTAGTAACCATCCACTGAATTTGTTTGAGCTTAACCGCTCGCTGTTAGCAAATCTACCCATTTTCGCACCCGGATGGCTACATAGCTTGTCTTTGACAAAAGGAAAAGATGTATTTAACCAGTGCAACCCAGAACAACTAGTGCAAGGTAAAGTAGCTCATACAATTCAATGGGCAATGTAAGAAGGGCAATGCAAGGCGAACCACGCCAAGCCATAGGCTGAGCAAGGCATGGCAAGGCATTCGGTTAGATAGCATTTATCTAAAACAAAATACCAGTTCTTGCCAATTTTATCTGAAACAAATTATTATTAGAGGTCTCAACTCTCAACTTTGATCCCTCCATTTCCAATCCCAGTTAAATTTTATTTTTATTTTTTTTAAAGACAATTTCTCATGTTGTTAACACGTGTGCGTGCTTACTGATTAAGTTTGAATAGAAATCTCATTTATACTGAGAGTGAATTTAGAAAATGTCTTCTCGCCTCCTCTCTCTGGTGGTGGGTCTCCTTACCCTTTCCTCTTCCTTCGATGGTGGTAGCAGGCTCTGTGACGGTGGCTCTGTTGGAAATGCAGTACTAAGTCTACTAAACCAAATCAATCAAACAGAGAACTCAATCATATAATCACAATCATAAATAAGAGGAAGGAAAAAGGTTAGAGAAATCTGGCCTGTGAGAACAAAAGAGGCACGGCAGTCGCTGTCCTAAAGCCGTAGACGCCTCCCCTCATGTAGGTGTTGGCGGTCGTCTACAAACTCCAAGATACAACCCTTATTCCTCACAGGTTGTCTAATCCGCTTCGCACGTTCAAGGTAGACGGGATGCCAAGCTTTTATCGATTACCCAAGATGGAGAATATGAATTGGTACAGAAGGAAGTTTTGATAATAGAAGAAGATGAAGAATAGGGGAAAGAAGAGAGTTGTTGTGCGTGCTTTTCTTGTCTGAAGAGTTCAAGCTTATATAAACTCTTCATGCCAAAGAACATGACTCTTGGAAAACCAAAACAGATAACTTTTGATATTATTTAAAATAATATTAATAATAAAAGTTTGGAATCTTTAAATACAAAAAGAAAAACCAACAATCCCCCACAAGATTCAAAACTGTCTCAAAGATATGGGCAGATTAATAGAAGGAATTTCTTGGGCAACTTTATACCATGTAATAGGTGTAGGTGTCTTCTGGACTTGAACCTACACTTAGTGTAAACAACTTTCATTTGAAGGAATCATAGTGAACTATATATGTCTTGAACTAGACCCCTTTAAGGCAAACTATACATTGTCACACACATGACATCAATACATACAAAGAGAAAAGGTAGCAGATTTTGATTGTATATATATATATATATATATATATATATATATATATATATATATATATATATATATATATATATATATTCATCTGGTATTGAAAAGAACAAAAAAAAAAATTAGGAAAAGCATTTGGAAGTCGTAGTCAAATCCACCTGATCTTATATAATTGATGCACTATGTGTGTATATTGTAAGATCAAATATGGACATAACACATATCATCATAAAGTAATTGATGATTAGCTTAATATCAATCCTAGTTTAACATGGACACAAACAGTAAATCAATACTAGTGACTTAATGAAGTAGTGTATCAATTCATTAAGGATAGTAATCCATTGCTTAGTCTACAAGAAAGGCTACAAGTTGTGATACATTAGGAATCTAATAGTGAAACCTAAACCGACAAGGAATGCTTTAATGGGAAGCTTCTTGAGGTTTAAGTCTCATATATATACAGATGAATTGGTCCCTAATTACTACCACGACTATTGCATATTGTTCTGTCCATTGAGAAGCAAGTTGGTAAGTAACAGAAGACCACATTCAGTGATCGAGTTAAGCAGCTGCATAAGATGGAATCCATGACAGTAATTGCAGAAGGTAAGCCTTGATCTTTTTATGATTGTTGTGCATATGTTGTGAGCATGTAACTATGGTTTTACAATTGGTATCAGAGCATAGGCTCACAAATATGAAAAATCGTTTTAGGGTTTTGCAAAACAAACATAAAATTTTTTAAGAGTTTTTTGCTTTACGGGTCAAGTAATTGATCAGGTTACTGACCAAGTCACTGGTCATGTAACTGGTCAGGTATCTGACCAAGTAAGTAACTGACCAGGTAACTGACCAAGTAACTGGTCAGGTACCTGATCAAGGTAAGTTACTTAAGTCGACTGCTGCATCTGGTTAATTATAAAATTCACGCTTCCGCTATGATTTCTTTAGCAGCAAATTGGGGAAAAAGCAAAAACAGGTTTTTCTGTGAGATTGATTTTGATTCATAGCATGATAATTGAATTTTTGATTATGCCCAAGAACCCTAGTTGCATTCCCGGCGTGCGTTAGGCTAGAGTAGATGGTGACCGGATGAAATTTACAATTTCTTGATTGTTCTGTGGTTTCTTGGAATCGAATCAATTTTGGTTATGCTTGAATATGCATGTTGAATTGATTGATGATATGGTATTGTATCTGTGATTGTGTAAAATTGTATGAAGAACAGAAATCTCCCTGATTTTGTTTACACGTTGTTAAAGTTGACAGATACAAGAGCTTAATTTTCTTACAAGGATGAATCTGGATAGAATGTAAAGTAAAAGAGCTCATATGTTTTGTGGTTTTCTGTTGGCATAAGTGATTATGATGCACAAAGCATCCTTCATTGATGTTGGCAGAAAACATTGATCAGGTACGTGTAACTGGTCAAGTAACTGACCAAGTAACTGTACCTGATCGAGTAACAAAACTGAAATTGTGTTTTGTGTTTTAAAACTATGCTTCAGTTTTATCTTCCAAAGAAGTGGTTAAGTATGGTTTTAGAATACAAAAAAGCAGTATGCATGCTTGATGAAAATAAATACGGATAGTTAGAAATTTTTCTTCTGTCTAAAGATGTGGATAAATTTCTTTGGATAACTTGTTTTCATTAAACATGGCATATTGATAAAGAACTCCAGGATGTTATGCTTCTGCTCAAAAGTGTTGCTTAACATTGTTTTTTTTTTGTTATGGACTGACATGAATGCAAGTATGGTTGTTTAGGTTTTCTGTATGTTCTTGTTTTGGTTGCTTAAAGCTAAATAAAACACAGAAAACTTAAAATTAATTTTCTTTACAAAATTGAGAACTCACATGAATTTTGTTTTGCTCCTTAGGTAACTCTTACATGAACTTGAACAGTGTCTTGATGTTAACTGGAACAAATTATAGAGCTTGGCTAGACTCTGTGGAAAATTATATGGGAATGCATGAGAACATAGACTACTGCTTTACTGAGGATAAGCCTGAAGAGTTAAATGAAAAGAGCACCAAGAAAGATACTGACCTTTACAAGAAGTGGCATAGATCCAATAGAATGGCTAAGAACCTCATCAGAACATCTATGTCAAAGACTGTCAGGGGAAGTATAGAAGAGCCTGAGCTAGCATCAGATTTTCTGGAACTCATAGGTGCTAAGTTTAAAGAAAGTGAAAAAGCAGAAGCAGCTAGGCTAACCAAGGAGTTTCATGATTTGAAGTACATGGGTTCAGGGGGAGTTAGAGAGCATATTATGAAGATGATCAATATAAATGGCAGACTCAGGGAACTCTTAATGGGGGTTAGGGATGAGCAAGTAGTGCATTATGCACTACATTCCTTGCCTAACAGTTTTAGTCATCTTAGGACCAGTTACAACTCTCAAAAGGGAAACTGGACTCTAGATGAACTTATATCCATCTGTGTGGATGAGGAATCTAGGATCAAGGAAGAAAAGGAACCTGCTACAACCATTAACCTCATTGAGAAGCCTAAAAGGAAAAAGCCCAAGAATAAGCTCAAGCCTACCAAAGCCATAACTAAGAGTTCAACAGCTGCAGTGGCCAAGGAAAACAGGCCATTCAGGTTCAAGTGCTACTTTTGCAAAAGAGTAGGACACATGAAAAAGGACTGCACTGGCTATAAGAATTGGTTAGCCAAAAAGGGTAAGATTTTTTCTAATACAGTTTTTTCCTTAGAAATTAATCTTATAAATGTTGAACCACAGTCTTGGTGGATAGATTCAGGCTCACCTATTCATATTACTAATTCTTTGCAAGGATTCATAAGGAGGAGAATCCCAAAAAGTGATGAAGTGAATATGTGTGTAGGCAATGGCATGAGAATGGCAGTCAAGGCTATTGGAACCTTAAAGCTCGATTTAGGATTAGGAAAATTATTAGTTCTGGACAATGTTTTTTATGTACCTTCCATGAGAAGGAATTTGGTTTCAGTTTCTCTTTTAGTAAAATCTGGTTGTAGACTTGTTATGGATAGTAATGGAATTCTTATTTCTAAAAATTCTGTTCAAATTGGTTCTGGTGTTATTATGAATGATTATTTACAGTTAAATTGTTCAATGGCTCAACAAGAAATTTTACTTGTTGAAAATAACACCAACAGTACTAGCACTTTAACAGGTGTTAAAAGAACCAAACTAAATGAAAAGTATGCATTTTTATGGCATAGAAGACTCGGCCATGTTTCAAAGGAGAGACTGAAAATTTTGGTGAAAAACAACATCCTAAATGAACTTGATTTTTCTGATCTAACAGACTGTGTTGAATGCTTTAAGGGAAAAATAACTAATACTAGAAAGAAGACTTCATATAGAAGCCAAAATTTATTAGAACTCATACACACTGATATATGTGGACCATTTAGGCATCAAACTATCTGTGGGAATGTGTATTTTATCACATTCATTGATGATTTTTCTAGATACAGTTATGTTTATCTACTTTCAGAAAAGACACAAGCATTGAAAGCTTTTCAAATCTTTAAGTCTGAGGTAGAAAATCAACTAGAAAAGAAAATCAAAACAGTAAGATCAGATAGAGGGGGTGAGTTCTATGGCAAGTACACTGAATCCGGCCAACAAAAGGGTCCATTTGCCTTGTTTTTGCAAGACAATGGAATTAAAGCTCAATATACAACACCCTATAACCCACAACAAAATGGTGTTGCAGAGAGAAAGAATAGGACTCTTTTGAACATGGTTAGATGTATGATGTGTACAACAGGTTTGCCTAAATTTCTGTGGGGTGAGGCTTTAAAAACTGCAAATTATATTTGCAACAGAACACCTAGCAAAGCTATAGAAAAGACTGCTTTTGAGCTTTGGTGTGGCAGAAAACCTAGTCTTCATCACTGCCATGTTTGGGGATGTCATGCAGAAGCTAGGATTTATAATCCAAGCTTGAATAAACTTGATCCTAAGACAGTTAGTTGCTATTTTATAGGTTATCCAGATAAATCTAAAGGCTATAAATTATATTCTGCTCATCATTCACCTAGAATTTTTGAAACACATCAAGTAAAGTTTCTAAGTGAAAAAGTTCACAATACAAACCTTGAGGATTTAACCTCAGATTTTGAGGAAATTGTGTCGGATGAGAATATAAGTGTTGTATTGCCTTTAGAACAAGATGTAACTGATCGAGTCACTGGTCGAGTAACTGACCACGTAACTGTCCCTGATCAAGTAACCGGTCATGTAACTGGTCATGTCACTGACCATGTAACTGACCAAGTAACTGTACCTGGTCATGTAACTGACCATGTAACTGGTCAAGTACCTGTCACTGGTCAAGTCACTGACCAAGTAACTGTCGCTGGACAAGTAACTGACCATGTCACTGGTCAAGTAACTAACCAAGTAACTGTCACTGGTCAAGTAACTGACCATGTAACTGATCAAGTCCCTGTCAACCCTCAGCCTAGAAGATCACAGAGAGCAAGAAAACCAACTTATGGGGGGGAAGATAGTGACTACATTGTTTATCTGCAAGAAGCAGAAATTGAAATGGACTGTGCAGAGGACAATGATCCGACTACTTTTAACCAGGCTATTGAAAGTAATGAATCTCACCAATGGCAGCTAGCAATGGAAGCAGAAATTGATTCCATGAGCCAAAATGCAGTTTGGGAATTAGTTGAACCTGACCCTAATCAGAAACCTATAGGTTGTAAATGGGTTTTCAAAACCAAAAGAGATGCAAATGGCAATGTAGAGAGACATAAAGCAAGATTAGTTGCCAAGGGTTTTACACAGAAGGAGGGCATTGATTTTACTGAGACTTTTTCTCCAGTTTCTACAAAAGACTCGTTTAGGATAATCATGGCTTTAGTGGCTCATTTTGATATGAAGCTGCACCAAATGGATGTTAAAACAGCCTTCTTGAATGGTGAACTAGATGAAGTGATTTATATGAGGCAGCCAGAAGGTTTTGTGCAAGCTGGAAGTGAAAACTTAGTATGCAGGTTAAGAAAATCAATTTATGGCCTTAAACAAGCTTCTAGACAGTGGTACAAGAAATTTGATTCTGTGATTTCTACTTTTGGATTTACAGAGAATCTTGTTGATGAGTGTGTTTACTTGAAGACAGTTGGGAACAATTTTATTTTCCTAGTTCTCTATGTGGATGATATACTTTTGGCTAGCAGTAACATTAAACTGCTTAAAGACACCAAAAGCTTTCTGTCAAAGAATTTTGACATGAAAGACTTAGGAGAAGCATCCTATGTATTAGGCATTGAGATTAAAAGAGATAGAGCACAGAGACTACTTGGTTTGTCTCAACAGAATTATATTACCAAAGTTTTGAAGAGATTTGGTATGGAGAAGTGTGCAGCTGGAGAAGTCCCCATGTCCAAAGGAGATAAACTAACCAAGAAGCAAAGTTCCAAAAGTGATGTTGAGAAAGAAGATATGGAGTCAAAGCCTTATGCTAGACTTGTAGGAAGTCTCATGTATGCACAAGTCTGCACTAGGCCAGACTTGTCTTTTGCAGTAGGGATTTTATCGAGATTCCAGTCTAATCCAGGCCATGAACATTGGGTAGCTGGGAAGAAAGTGTTGAGGTACCTGCAGAAAACAAAGAATTACATGCTAGTTTATAGGCAAGTGGAGGATCTGAAACTCGTTGGATTTTCAGATTCTGATTTCGCAGGGAACTATCCAGACTCCAAGAAGTCAACTTGTGGATATATGTACATGCTAGCAGGAGGTGCAGTTGCTTGGAAAACCATGAAGCAAACTCTAGTTTCAACCTCCACCATGCAAGCTGAATTTATTGCAGTATATGAAACTGTGTGTGAAGGACTTTGGATCAGGAATTTCTTGATGCAGACCAAAGTGTTAAGTCGCATTGTGGCAGGCACACTTGTGATTTATTGTGATAATGAAGCAGCTGTTTTCTTTAGCAAGAACAGTAAAAGATCAAATAATTCTAAACACATTGATTTAAAGTATTACAGTGTTAGAGAAAGGGTTAAGCATGGTGAGATAGCTGTTTTGAGCATTGACACGAATTCACAGCTAGCAGACCCCTTCACCAAGGCCTTGTCAGTAGCAGCATTCCAGAAACATACAGCTAGCATTGGAGTTTTAGCTAATCTAGATGCTTAGGTTCAGTAGAGAGTTAATCCAGTTGGAGCAATTTAAATTTCTAAGGTTTTTGAGTTCTTGTATTTTTTAGTTGTGATCTTTTGACTTTATTTATCACAACTTATTTGTAATGACATATTTTATTATTAATAAATTTTGAGGTATTTTCAGATTTTGGTTATTGCTGCAGCTTTTATTAAATGTTCTGAAAATTATCGATTTTGTGTTTAAAGTTATACTTGCTATCAGATGGCTTAAATCATGTGAAGCATGATGATAAGGTTCAAGCAATATTTTTAAGCCATCAGTGTTCAGTGAATTTGCTTGAGTTTCTGGTTTTAGAAACATAAAGTAGGACCTAATATATGTTTACTTGTTGATACACATTAACATATATTGTATCACTTCTGGTTGAACATATGTGGATTGCAGAAGCTTGTGTTAGTGGTTTTGAAACTCTGCATTTTTGTTAAAATGTATACTGTTTCTTGCTCTGCATAAGTAACTGTGATCTGACCATGTTGGAATGGATTTTCGATTTAAGTTTGTTATCTGGCGCGCACTTCAGTAAGTTAGGTAGGTTTTGATGTTCTCTGGTGCAAATCATCGAGCATGATATGTGTAAGTCCAAGGGGGAGATTGTAAGATCAAATATGGACATAACACATATCATCATAAAGTAATTGATGATTAGCTTAATATCAATCCTAGTTTAACATGGATACAAACAGTAAATCAATACTAGTGACTTAATGAAGTAGTGTATCAATTCATTAAGGATAGTAATCCATTGCTTAGTCTACAAGAAAGGCTACAAGTTGTGATACATTAGGAATCTAATAGTGAAACCTAAACCGACAAGGAATGCTTTAATGGGAAGCTTCTTGAGGTTTAAGTCTCATATATATACAGATGAATTGGTCCCTGATTACTACCACGACTATTGCATATTGTTCTGTCCATTGAGAAGCAAGTTGGTAAGTAACAGAAGACCACATTCAGTGATCGAGTTAAGCAGCTGCATAAGATGGAATCCATGACAGTAATTGCAGAAGGTAAGCCTTGATCTTTTTATGATTGTTGTGCATATGTTGTGAGCATGTAACTATGGTTTTACATATATTGATTGGCTTTGAAACTGATTTGACCATAATTGTTTATACATAAGCTCTACTCTGCAAAAGGCTTATATACTTGAAACATTGCATCTGTTGTGTGTTTTGACGTTGTCTTTTTGTTCTCACAGTGTGCTTGCTATATATCTAATCTCTCTCTTTTTCATAGTATATAAAAATGACAAACTTAGATCAAGAGGCTCTTAGTGTCAAACCTGAAAAATTTAGTGGTCAACATTTCCGTAGATGGCAAAAACAGTTAAAATATTGGCTAACAGTTCTTGGGTATATTTCTGCCATTGAGGTGCATGATCAAAACAAAGCATCCTCTTCTTGGTTAGATCCAGAAGATATAGAGTATCATTGCTACAATAGAATTTTAAGTGCTTTGTCTGACCATCTTTATGATGTGTATCACTCTACAACATCCACAGCCAAAGAACTTTGGGATGCATTAGAAGCCGAATATGGGATTGTAGATGCCGGAGTTGATAGGTTTACGGTCTCTAACTTTAATAGTTATAAGATGGTTGAAAACAAATCTATAGATAGCCAAATCCATGAGTATCAAGAGCTTTTATGAGGAATAGAAAAGAAAGGAACCAAGTTTAGTGAAGACTTCAAAGTGTCTTGCCTTATAGATAAATTGCCTCCTTCATGGGATGAACATGCCAAGACTCTTAGACATAAACAAGGAGAGTTTACCCTTCGTCAAGCCATGAATAACCTTAGAGTTGAAGAAAAACAAAGGGTAGACCAAACGGAAAAACCTGAGAAAACATCCATTGTGAACTTAGTTGTGGGAAACAAAAACCATAATTATAACAAGATTAAATTCCACAACAGAAATCGAAGAAGCAATTTTCAGCCTAAGGGGATAAACTTTAAGAACAATAGAGCCAACCATAACAAACAGTTCCAGAAATCTAAGGATCAAGGGAGAGAAAAGATATCTTGCTTTGTTTGTGGGAGGACTAACCATGTAGCAAGGAATTGCTTCTACAAAAGCACTGAGGAGAACAAGTCTCAAGCAAATCAGAGTGGTCCAAAAGCTCAAGTGAATATGCTAATGGAGCAAGAGTCCTCTCAACCATTATTCAAGTATGATCCTTCTGTCAATTTTACGTATGAAAGTAAAACTTGGTGGTTTGATTACGGAACTAACATACATGTTTGTCTTGACCGTGATTCTTTTAAAACTTACCAGAAATCAAGTGGAGGACGTGTAACTGCTTTCAACATTAACTCGGTCGCACAAGTTTATGGAATTGGAGATGTAGACTTGAAGATGACATCTGGAAAAGTCTTAAGCTTAAAGAATGTGCGACATATACCTACGGCTTTAGATTGTTGGAAATGCAGTACTAAGTCTACTAAACCAAATCAATCAAAAAGAGAACTCAATCATATAATCACAATCATAGATAAGAGGAAGGAAAAGGGTTAGAGAGATCTGGCCTGTGAGAACAAAAGAGGCACGGCAGTCGCTGTCCTAAAGCCATAGACGCCTCCCCTCGTGCAGGTGTTGGCGGTCGTCTACAAACTCCAAGATACAACGCTTATTCCTCACAGGTTGTCTAATCCGCTTCGCACGTTCACGGTAGACGGGATGCCAAGCTTTTATCGATTACCCAAGATGGAGAATATGAATTGGTACAGAAGGAAGTTTTGATAATAGAAGAAGATGAAGAATAGGGGAAAGAAGAGAGTTGTTGTGCGTGCTTTTCTTGTCTGAAGAGTTCAAGCTTATATAAATTCTTCATGCCTGTTCAAAAGAACATGACTCTTGGAAAACCAAAACAGATAACTTTTGATATTATTTAAAATAATATTAATAATAAAAGTTTTGAATCTTTAAATACAAAAAGAAAAACCAACAGGCTCCGGCTGGCCTCAAGCATCGAGGTGGTTGCAGCTACCCCTTCTCCCTTTATCTCTCTCTGTAGCGCGTTTGACGATTGCAGAGGAGAGGATTGATCCCCGGTGGGATAAAGGTCTCCAGTTTAGCCCTTGGCCTAAGCTGACGGTGGCTGGTCTTTTGGGTTTCGACCCATACTTTCTTGGCGGCAGGAGGCCGCTTGTTGATGTGTCAAATTACGGAGGTGGCACCGTTCTGATCTAGCGCTTCTGGGGCCTTGAGGCTACGACCGCCCGATTGGTTAGGGTTGGCGGTGACCCTCGTGGCCGTGGCTTTGAACGTTGGGCGCTTGGCTTCACGAAGGCGGCGTCTTTGAAGCAACAGAGGTGGTCTGGTAGCACTGTGATCGCTAGGGTTCCGGCGAGGTAAGGCGGTGTGGACGCAGGTGTCGGCGTGGTTGGAGTGGATCAAGGGCTGGATCTGGATTATGGGCCTGCTAGTGATGGGCTTACAGTTGGGGTTTAGACTCCTAACTTACCTCAAACTCTTCCTTGGTCTGCAATTACTAGGATTTTTGGGCCTCTAGTTTTTATGTTGGTTTTTTATTTTTTCATTGAGCTCGGGGAAGCCCTCTTGTAGGGTGCTTCTTTAGGAAATTAGGAGCATGAATAATATTGGGGAAGACTCTTGACTGCGATCGAAGGCTTCTCTGATAGTGTCAGGTTACTATGTTACTTGGAGCCTTAATTTCAAGGTTACATTACTTTTGATTAGTGTAGGGCTTTGCTTTAGGTTTTTCATACATAGCTCAATATTGTTGTAGCCCGAGTGTTCGGGTGAGTCATTTTGTAATGTTTCCTTCATTACATTTAGTGGATTGACAGTTTGACACCTCTCTTTGATCAAAAAAAAAAAAAAAAAACATGTGTCCATAAAATACAGGCCAACAGAACCTCTGTTATTGTACAACTATTTTATAAGGCTAGGTTAAGGCAGCCAACAAGGCATATATTATTTAAGTTATGGTCATAAACCATATACATACATAAGTTTCACTCATCACTGGAGTCACTTTCTTCTTCACTTGACTCATCTTCTTTTGGTTTCTTGCCGCCATAATACTTGTTACCAAATCCAAAAACTCCGCACTTGTCAGCTTTGCCTCCATTGATTTTGTTGCCCTCAACCGTAAAAACATCACCGTTCCCTTTGCCTTTCTTTTTCTTATTGCCATTCTTCTTTTGCTCACCTTTGCCGTTCTTAGAAGCAGGCTGTGGTGGCGCTGGGCCCTTGCCATTTGCATGCTCGATGTTCATGACTTTGGATTTATCAGAACCTTCTGGCTTCTGAGACTTTAGAAATATCTGGCCTACAGATGCCATTTTCAGTTTTGATACATTTCGATGAACTTCGTCCTTGTATATATAATCCGAGGGAAAAGGAATCTAAGTGTCAAGATGGGAATTTTTTGTCCTTAGGATAAATTGATAGAATATGATTCTTCTGATCCATATATCAGCACAATTAAATGGACCGTTCAAACTTGAAAGTACAGTACTCAATGTCTCCATCTTCTCATGGCCATTAGTTTAAAAGACCATGATCTATTTAGGGTTCCAACTTCCAAGTTTTTAATCTCATAACGAGTTTTGTACATAATACAAATCTGGTAATTCATTAATAAAACATTTAAGGGAGTAATCCTTGTACTTTAATAATCCAATTTTTGTAGGCGAAACTCTACAGTATATTAATGCAATAATAAGTAAATAGGTAGTGTGCCGTAATTTCATGCAAACAAAACCAGTCTACACACATAGGGTTGGTCTGTACACTTTGAATTAGAAAAGGAACCTCTGAAGTATCCAGCATTTTCTTTTATATTGCACCTTTCGCTAGTTGAATGCAGAATATTCTCATCCATTAGGGGTTCAGAGATGCTAGGCTCTTTTTGTTTTTTGTTTTTGTTTTTTTTTTTTACGGAAAACAATTGTATTAAAAGAACAAAGAAAGGATTACAAAGAAAAAAGCTATCCCACATCAAAACCAAAAGGAACAGAGTTCTGGGAAGAGATGTGAGAAGCCTGAGAAGCATCAGATCAGACAACAATAAATTAAAAAAGGAGGAAGGAGGATTGGAAACCCAATCCGATGTACACGTCCTCCTGGAAGCCAGAGCAGCAATATAATCAGCTGCAAGATTGGTTTGTCTGCTGGACCAACTCCAGCTAACATGGGGATGGCAAGTGGCAAGAGAGCGAATTTTCCAGGTCAAATGAACCACCGTCCAATCCATAGTAAAGTTTTCAGTAGTAAGAGCTGAGATGACATGGAGAGAATCAGATGCCAAGATGATAGGAGACAGGTTTAAAGAAACAACCAATGTAAGGCCTGCCAACCAGGGACGTAGCCAGGAATTGAGTTTCCGTTGGCTAATTTTAGCTAAATAAAAATTTTGCGAAGAACTCATGTTTTTATTGTTTTGAGGTTTGGAACCAAATTGCTCCGCTGCTCTCATCTAATACTACCACCGTCTGCACAACAAAAGCAAGGTATTCTAATTATTATATACAACAACAGAGGCTGCGTAATTGATTCTCACTTCTCTAATTGATTATACAAAACGGATCGATGCTATATACAACAAGGTATTCTAATGCTATATACAGCAAGGTATTCTCCCTTGCATCATTATCATCATCTTGGACCGGAGAGCACAAAACCGACCGACATCTATAGACTTTCTCAGTAACAAACTATCAATCATCAAAAAGGACAAACCCGTTGATTCATATACAAACAGAATCGATTAAAACCCAAATTAACACCAATTCTAATTGACCCTTACTTCAATTCGTGGAGCAGTGGAGGTGGCCGGCTCAGTGGTGGGACTGAGCCTCTAAGCCTCTGAGAGTCAGAAGGAGCCTCAGTGAGGGACTGAGGAAGTCAGACTGGCGGGACTGAGCCTCAGAGGGAGGTGGCTCGGCGGCTGCGTAATTGATTCTCACTTCTCAGATAGACGGTGACAGAGAGTCTGAGACACAAATGTATAATTTTTCTTTTTCTTTTGGGTTTTTGTCCATTTACCCTATTTTTAAAGATTTTTTTCCCACTTACCCTATTAAGTTTTTTTAATTCTCTCTTACCCAAAACACTCTAAGGAGCTCTAATGCGACTCTAGCCGCTCCCAAACCCTATTCTTCCTCCTAAAGGCGGTACACCTCACGGCCTCTGTTTACTGCACAATGACGTCCATTGACGAAGTTACTGCAAGCTTCGCGGCCTCTCTCGCCCTAGCGGGCTCTGATGTCGTTGACATCTCGCACTTGAACGGCTCGGACAGGCGTTCCAACTCTCAGGCTTTCCTTCTAGCCAAACCAATGACAAAGAAACAGTTTGGCACTCAGGATCTGCAGCGTCACTTCCGACGCATCTGGATCACTGATGGAGCCTTCAAGGTTCACGACAGTACTCAAGGCCGCTTTTTTTTTTCCTTTGATCTGAAACGTGATCGAAATAAGGTTTTACGGGGAGGGCCGTGGTATTTTAACAAAGCTCCGGTTCTGCTACAGCATTATGATGGCATGGAGGATCCTCTTGTCATCCCAATGAATCTGCTCTTTTTTTGGGTCAAAATCACAGGTATCCCTCCAGCCCTAGAAGAGAAAACGATTATCATGAATGTTGCTTCTGTTGCGAGTAAGTATTTGGATTTTGATCAAAGACTGTATAACAATAAGAATCAAATTAGGGTTCATGTAGCTCATGCTATTTCCCATCCTTTCTTCTTGAAACGGACTCTCAAGATCATCCCTGGAGTGGTGAAAGAGATTACCTTTTTTTATGAAAATTTGCATGGAATATGCAAAGATTGCCAACTCCTGTGTCATGAACAGGACGTTTGCCCTACTGTTGATGCCCAAGCTATGCATAACACCACTACCCGATCGGAGACATCAGGGAAGTCGCTCACATCCCATTTTCCAGGTTTGTCTGATCTTCGTTTCCAGAATGGATCGTTCCGCTTTCAAGGCCTGCAAACACCGCTACTGCCTCCAGTAGTGCGTAACCTATTTGGCACTTCTGCTATAAACAAGCATCGCAAGCCTATTGTTGTGCGTAGTGAAAACCTAAGGCCTGCTACGGAAGGAAATGCCCTAGCCCTAGTTCCTGTGGACGTGGAACCATCCACTGTGAAAAGAAATAGGCCTGCATCACCATATACGTCCCCAAAGAAACTGAAATTTCTGTTTCATGATGGTGAGACTGCTGCTAGCTCCGCTATGCTGCCTAAGAAACTGAAAGTTCCAGAATTCCACACCAAATTCTCTGCTAAATCACTGGGTCTCATTGCAGCCCCGAGGGGTGTCTTAGTTCCTAAGGAAGGATCACTCCCTAAGGAGTCTCTGCAGCTCGTCAAAGTGGAATCAAAGAAGAAAAGAGGCCGGCCTTTGGGCTCGAAAAACAAGAACTCTTCAAAGGGTAAGAAGATTGCAACTGACGAGGTGCTTAGCATGCTTTGCCCTGGAAAACCTCCTAGCCCTAGTGTTAAGGGCAAGGAAAAGATTTAGTTTTTTCTTTTGAACTAAGCCTATTTACTTGTCATTGTAACATAGTTTCTAGGCTTTTAATAAGTGAGCATGGGTACCGTCAAATGATCGGACCTAATCTATGTATCGCTGTGGTTTTCACCACAAACTCTTTATCTACCCAGAGATGGTAGAGGGAGGATATGTAATGGTTCTTTCTGGCCTGAGTATTAATATATCGACATGATATTCTTCAAAACAAAAAAAAAAAAAAAACACTCTAAGGAGGTATTCCCTAATACCCCATTAAGATTTTTTTTTTGTTTTTTAATTTTTTTAATACCATTTTACCCTCACTCATTTGTTACTTAGAGAGAGATAATGGAAGAGAGAGAAACCATAGGAGACTTCGCCGGAGCCCGGTCACCGGCCACTACTAAAAAAAATTGCATTTGCGATGGCTTTTTACTTCGACAGTGATTTCCGTCGCAATTGATATCAATTGCAACGGCAAATGTTCCGTAGCGAATAATTTTTATTATTAGCGACGGTAAATCTTTACTGTAGTAAGATTAGTTATTAATTGTGACGCATTTTCATGTCGCCGTCGCAAACATATACATATCTATTGTATTAAAAAACCACCTCCCTATCACTCCTCTTCCTCACTTAACCACCACTCCCTTCCCAAACCTCAACTGTCGATCACACCCTCCTCTCACAGATCCATGCCCAAGCTCAACCTCCACTGCGCTGCCACCGAGCCCAAGGAGGCCAAGCTCCAGGGCTGCCGCTTCGAGGAGGGCATCACCGACGCCATCGAGCGCTTCACCGACGTCGTCGAGCCCTTCACCGAGTCCATCTCCTTCGACAAAGCCCTCTACAAGCATGACATCATAGGCAGCAAGGCCCACGCCTCAATGCTCCCCAAACAGGTCATTCACTTTAGTTTCTCCATTTTCAGTTCTCTCAATTTCTCAATTTCTAGGGTTTGATTTGGCTACTATTAGGGATTCATCACTGTTGATTTGATAGTTATGAATTGAGTTGGATGGAATTGATAGCTCGTTTACTGTTTGTATCTGAGTCTTTAGCTTCCAGATCTGATTTGATTTTGGTTTTTTTTTTTTTTTTATGTTGAGCGTTTTGATCGCGATTTGTAGTGGACTGCAGAGGTTATCTGTATCTTTTTGTTTATTATATGTGTCATCTTTGGGAGCAAAGTTTCGAACACTTGCTGGTTGGTAATATTGTAGATCTACTGTCTATAGCACATGTGGTCAGATGGTTCCTGCTAGCTTTAATTGTTCATTTGTAACTTGGTAGTGATACTATATATAAGCACGGAGATGCAATCGATGCAATTCTGTTGCAGATTAAGCAGCTGCAGGTTTTTGATGGTCTGTTTGGTGACAAAGAATGAGGGTTTAATTGTTCCTAGCTACACATGCACATTTGCAAAGGGCTCAACCTGTTTTGCTTCAGCATTTGCTCTTGGCTTTCGTTGAGCAGGTTTGCCTATCTCTCTCTCTGCACAGCTATGCACAATGCATGTCCTTTACTTGTGTTTTTGTGTGAGAATATATTAATCTTTTTGATAATCAAAATCTTGATTCTTCACTGCAGAAGTGTTATTAGAAAGGAAGTGTACTCTCAGTTTGGCACCATTCTTATTACTTTGTCTGGTTGCATGCATACGTATGATGTTGAATCAGTTCTTGCTCTGGTACTCACTATATGAATAATGGCTTGTGGGTAATTAACCAGAGAAAGCACAATACATTATAGAATCATGCCCATACGTTTACGGTTTATTATTTGATTGGGCACATGACATGTTTACCTTTATACTATTCTCATAAATGTACTGATGTAGGACAAAGCAAGGGTGGTGTGATAATGGTTATGGTGGGTTAGAAAGATAGAAGATTTAAGAAATAAAAAATAAGGTTTTGTAGTTGTTGTAGTTTCAGAGAACCTAGGGAGCAAGGGAAACAGTGAACAAGGGGAGAACAATAAGAGACTAAGATAGGAGATACCAAGGCACCAAGTATATAACAATACTCAACTTTCATCCAATCTGATTTTTCTTACAAAAGAGCCTGATTGATAGGTTTCAGATACATATCCTTGACATTCTTCATCCTTTTCCATACTGATATTTGTATTGTCTTTGTAGGTACCATTATTGACAACAGAATTTGTTATCCAAAGAATAATGATTTTTAACTATGTGTGCAGGCCGGAATGATATATAGTGAGTATCAAATATTGTGCTTTTGTTTATGGCTCTATGTTTTTTTTATCACAGTTCTCTCTCCTTATATTAATCATAAATATTTATATACAATTATGATATAGCTTGTAGCTAGATGTAGTTGGTGTATCCTAGCCAAGTATGCACCAAGTTTACAGTTGTGATTGATGCTCTCAAAAGTGATTGGTTGATTCTCATATCTCTGTATGCCTGAGACTGACTACTTATTTTTGTTAGGATATTAGAGTCCTTATAGGTATTGTTGCACAAGATATCTTTTCACTGTCATACACCATCGTTGCTCCTAAATAGTAGATACAAAACATGATGGTGAGTTTGGTTTATTGCAGCTTCGTGTTTTATATAGCATCAGTTTTGTATTACCTTATAGACAGAGGACTATCTATTACTATTTCCAGTCTTCAAAATAAAGTGTAATATGTGAATGATGAAGTGGTCAAAAATAGCAAAGGTTATATTTAAGTGATATGTAAAGTTCTGGCAAAATAGTACCCAAAACACACTATTTCCAATTGTTACTTTCACTAAAAAATATGTAGTTAAGGAAAGAGGCAGAAAGTGCATTGAATCTGACAACAATTCCATCTTCTCATTCATGGAATCAACAAGTTTTCAGTGTTAGTTTCCTTTTTAAGTGCAAACTTTGATTAGAGACTTGGAACATAAATTTTTGTGTAGCCTTATGTTTACGGTTTATTTCTCTTTTCAGAGAGGTTCGATAGTGAAATACAGTATGCTTTGTATACCAGAACCATTTGATAGGTTTCTTGTTTATGAAGGCAAGGTCCCAACTCTATTGGATGTTGATTAGGTACATTAGTTTAACGGTTCATGATCATTGAAACCCCTATCTTTGCATTGTTCTATATGGAACTTTGCATTCTTTTAAGTTACTACCTCTATTGAATGTAGGCATATAACATTACATTATCTTTCATTATACATGAATAAGTCCTCTGATGTGCAAACTCTTTCTAAGAGAAAGATACATTGATTTCTAGTTTGATGTATTATAATCTGCCATATGGCTAGTTGGTTCATGCTTACTCGATCACATTATAATCTGCCATAATGTATTTTCTTATAATTATAACTCTGTTGAATTTTTAGTTTGTGGCCCCAATGTGATTGGTCTTTGAAGGTAGATGTTCTGGGTTTTGAATTTTCAGATTAGCAGGCTTGGAGATTGGGAGAAAGTCCCTGATCCTAAGAAGTACTTCGTCCAATTTTCCGGTACAGAAGAGATGTAAGTATATATTCTTTGATCATTTTAATGCCTATGAATTGCAGTTTGTTAGTCATATGTGTTTAGAGGACTTGGTTGATTTGAACGTGGTATTCAGAGGCTAGTTTTCAGTATGAACTGAACATAAATGCTCATAAAAATAACTAGAATAAAAAGCTTAAATTATTCAAAATTATATGGGAAATGAGGAACTGTTTGGGTAGAAGCTTTTTGTTCATTGTGCTTCTCTAATGACGAGCAACACTCATATTTTATTTTCTGCCGCAGAGAACACCATCCACTAGTTGAAAAGGCAGCTCATCAGCAAGTCAACAGTGAAGAATCTGGAGTTAATTTTGGCAATCCAAAGGCAAGAGCTTGATATTAGCAGGTTAGTACTTCATCCCCATTTTTGTAATTCTGTTGTTTTCATTTGTTATGGACGTACTAAGTTTGTCTCTGGCAATGTAATATGGCCATGCTATTTTATTTTATTTATTTATTTATTTTTATGTATAGAGATATGACTGATATCTTTCTTGCTTGCATTAGTTCTTGGTGGTACGATTTTGATCTTGTTACTTCTTCACTACATACGCATTTCACCTACTTCATGTGCTTATATTCAGATATTGAGTTTTCCAAAGCAACGAGACAGCAGCTCAAAGAAGCCAAAAAAAAAGCTGAAGTTTCCTAGGCATAAGCTGGCATACAGTTACTTTGGTGCTGCAATTCTTTATCCTCCTGAACTAGTACATAGGTGCCGCAATCTATATGTATGACAAAATTCTAATCAATGTACGTGCCACAATGGGCTTTAGTTATTTATTTTGTTGATACGAGGTTGTAATTGTTGGTTGGTTTAATTATAATGGATTTGATATTGTAGTTTAATTTCAGATGCATGTATAATAGTTTTCATTTTTGCATGTTCTTGGAATGAAAATATGGTGCAATTTTGCACCATATTTTTTTTTTTTAATTTCTTTTTTTGCGATGGCAACCTTGTCGTCGCAAATACCTCCACATGGATTATCCTGAAACAGACATTGCGACGGAAGTCACCGTAGCAAATGGGCCATCGCAAAACAATAAATTTGCGACGGCAAAAGACTACCGTCGCAAAAAAGTATTTGCGACGGAAAATTGCCGTAGCAATTGGATCTTGTGACGCCACCTATTGGAACGCCTGTTTTTCAGCCGCAAAAAGTTCAATTTGCCGTCGCGAAAACTCAATTTGCCTTCGCAAAATAGGAGTCGCAAAAGCAATTGTTTTTAGTAGTGGGTCGCCGAAATCCTGCCAACTTTAGCCAAATTCCGGTCACCGACTGCCGCCCACAGGAATTTGCTGAAAATCTCACCGGAAAGGTTTTTTGCCCCCAATAGACATCTATTGCCCCCTAATAGAGAGGCAATAGACCTCTATTACCCCCCAATAGACGTCTATTGCCCCAATAGTTTATTGCCCCCTAATAGACGACTATCATCCGTGTATTGCCCCTTAATAAACGACTATCAGTCATGTATTGCTCCCCAATAGACATCTATTGCCCCCCAATAGGACTTTCAGTCGCCAGAATGAGAACTAATCTCCCTAAATTTAGACAAATAAAACTTTGATTACAGAAAAAAAAAAAAAAAAAAAAAACAAGGAGATTACATCAATTCAAAACGTCTATTGCCCCCCAATACACGTCTATTAGGAGGCAACAGACCTCTATTACCCTAATAGAGGTGTTTTCTTTTTTTCATTTTTCTCTCATTCTGGGCTTGTGCCCATTTTACCAACAGAAAAAAAAAAAAATTGATTTGGGCACCCGGATTATCATTCTCCACTGCCACTAGCTTGAGTCGAGCGCTGGAGAGCTGAGTTAAGCGCCGGAGACGTCCGGGCTCTCCAATCCCAAATGATGACGTTGACCCTGACGACAAATCAGGGACAGAGCTCTCAAGCATCGGCATCCGGTCACCAAAATCGTCTTCCGGCGACGTAGATCATCTTCCTCTGTTGCCAGTCACCAAAATCGTCTTCGGGTCCGGAATCAAGGCTGGGCCTTGTCGATTGGAATCGGAGGCGTCGGGTTGAGAGAGAGAGAGAGAGAGAGAGAGAGAGAGAGAGAGAGAGAGAGAGAGAGAGAGAGAGAGAGAGAGAGAGAGAGAGAGAGAGAGAGAGAGAGAGAGAGAGAGAGAGAGAGAGAGAGAGAGAGTCGGGTTGCAGAAGAAAATTGATGTCGCCGGCGAGGAGTCTCGATCTGGATTTGGAGGATCCGATCGCCGTCGCTATCGGTAACTTCGTCACCGGTGAGAACGTCGTTGACTAAGAGTGGAGCGACGGGGGGAGAGAGAGAGAGAGTCATCTGGAGACAGAGTGGCAGCAGCTGTAATTCTGTAATTGTGTTGAGGGCAAAATGGTCATATTGTGTAAGTGGGAACAAAAAACTGTTGCTGGGGTAAGTGGAATAATTTTTTCTTATTTTGGTGCTTTGGGTCAATGACCCTTTTCTTTTTTTATTTTGGCTATACCTATACTTGGCAACTTTTGGCCCAAAATCTCCGTTGGGCTACAGCCCAAGTAGCTCTAGGCACAACTACGTCCCTGCTGCCAACACAGCCAAAGCCTCTGCAGCCACGGCGGAAAAAGCATGGAGAGATTGGTTAGAACAAGCAACAAGCTCCCCAGAAGAGTTTCTAATCAAAACAGCAATACCACAAGAGAGGGAATCTGAATGCGAAGCTGCTCAGTCTTTGAATACTCTAACAAAAGGAAAAAAGTTATTCCTCTAGGCCTTTCGGTTTCTTGGATTGTTGCTCGAATTATGTGAATTTTAATCAGTTTTTATTTCTTTAATTGGATTAATTTTGATCAGTTTGATGTTCGTTTTCTCTGTTATCCCTTGGTACGTTGCTTTTTTTTTCTTTTTGTTTTCTGATCCCGTTACAAGGAAGGCCAAATGTCAAAGAAAACAATCCTACCCCAACATATCTTGGCTTCGAAAAACCAAACTGAACTAAATCATATAATTTAATTAAAAAATCATATTCTTATTGGATGCAAATGATTCGTCATTCCGGACTCTAACTATACTAATTTGAACAAGTAAAAATGTTCCTCAAAATCAATGCATTTGAAATAACCGAATCCGAACGAACCGATTTTGAAAAGTAAAATACCGAAGCCATCCATTCAGCTAATACCCAAAAACCAAACCTATTAAACCCCTGGCAAACAGAGACAGTTCAGTTTGATACAAATGGCAAGGAGAAACAGTCCAGTTCAATCCGTTTCCATGTACCTTTGGCAACTGTTTATATTTCCATGCAGCTCTTGATGTCCGGGGTTTATCATCACCAAATTTATCCCCATAAAGCTAATAGAACTCAAAGACATCATACAGCCATATGATTACTAATTAGTCATCACTGCAAGATCAGTTTGATACACATACTAGTTTCAATACACTAGAAACATTAGTTTGCTTGTCCGAAGGTGTAGCTTGCACATGATACAGCACTTGGTTTTATCCAACTGACTGCACCTTACAACTATTTACAAGGGGAGTGGCAATCATTTCAACCTCATAACCTAGTACCCAGGAATCCCACGGCTCATGTTCCAGAACTCAACCTCATATTCAAGAACACGCAGGAATGTTACTTCAGCTTTACTCACCTCATCATCTGTGGCCTTCAACAAACGCCGGTCAGCAATGCTTCGGAGAGCAGAACAGTAGTTACCGAAGCCATCATTGCCCCATCTTTGACAAACCTCTTCTAGTTCCGGTGGGGTTTTGGAGCCCTCCCCCAGGCAATGGGCAAAGCTCTCTTGGTACACAGCTTCAATGGCCCAATAGGCCGTCATGCCCACTGTGTAATCAACCTCAGGACTAGTTAAATTCTCCAGAAATCTGTAAAACCGTTCCAGATAGTACTCGATCATCATAAAGTAATGCCTAAGGTACCGAAATAATTCCTAAATATCGATGATCATCTAGATATCACATGATTGGAAACTAAATTTTAGCAAACCTTTGGTGGCTACAATTATTTTTTTCCACAGGGGTTTAACCCTTATGGTTCAAAGTCCTAAACCCAGTACTGCACCAAAACAAGTCCTAATTTTTTCAATCAAACTCATCCCCATATCCATAAATTGTTGAGCAATATATATACAAGGGGTGACTAGTATTTTTATTTCTCTACAAGGTTAAATAATCCATTACTTCCAATGGCCTAAACCGAATGCTTTTCTTGGAGAAATACTAAGTCAAAACTCTATAGACTATACTCAGCTAAATTCGACATTGATCTGTCACACCACTCCAAGTATTACATTTCCATATACTGATCCTACAGGTACAAAAACAAATTCGAACTCTTTGGTCCAATCACTCCGAAATTTTATCTTGAAATCGGACCTCACAATAACTTCCAAAGCCCGGAACTTAAGACTAAAAGTCTAAAACCAATCTGAACCACTCCATAGTCCAAATTACAAAAATGAGAAGTCAAGTAAATTTGCGTTACCTGCAGTAATCCTGGGTAGGCTTTTGAGGAGCAACAACAGAGAGATCAACACCCCATTTGGAGGCTTGTTTCTTGAACCAGTCAATCTCATCGTTCAAAGCAGCAAGCCCACTCAGTATCACTTCCACATCACCATGACTATCATCAGACTTCTTCCAAGCTTTCACCACCAAGCTCGCCACAAACGGCACAAAAGCTCTCACAAATATGTAGTCCTGGCTCTGCAACCAATTCAAAACAGCAATCACAACCACGCTAAAACTAGAGAATTTACTCAAAGAACGAAACGACAACGTGTCTTTACCAGCCACCGTTTGAAGGCGGAGATGTCGACGGTGCCGTCGCGAATGGCGAGGATAAAAGGGTGTCGGGTGGCTCCGGTGTAGATCAAAGTGTGCTTCTTCAGCCACGTGTCGGTCATCCCGCGGTAGGGAACTCCGGGCTTGGGTGTCACGTCCATTTTTGTTGCTCGGCTTTGCGATCAGTTTGGTAGGGACTAGAGAGAAGACATGGGACTCTCGCTGGTATTTGTCACTAGTGTTGGACTTGAGAAGCCCAATGACATTCTTCTTGTGACCAACACGTGGGAACCATGCAGGCTTTGAAGTACAAGCACCGCTATTCGTGTCAAATTAGGTAGCGGTTTCGCTCTCATTTTGGGTTGATAAGTCATCAAGTTGTTACGCCTCCTTCATCTTTATGGGCCTCTAAAAGTTTTATTGGTTTTGAAAACTAGTTAACAACTACTGAATGGTAGTAATTTTAAAATCCGACTTTTCTCTCGTGTGTTAATAGGCTGTTAATGTTTTTATGAGATTCGAACTCAGGACCTAATCCACTAAAACCAACTCCGTCTATGCTTCAGATATTTAAATTGATTCAAGGACACACGAAAAACGCGAATCAATCATATAGTATGAAACTACAAAGTTATGAACATTTGAGTTGGGAAAATGTTATCTTGATGGGAAAAGATTTAGGGCCTCAAGTTGTGCGGCCCATCTCAATCGTGGGTCATGGATTATTAATAAATGACCCATCAGAGTCACAGTCCCCAATGGCCACTTGCCACGCAATCAATCGCAAATAAAATGACGTGGCCAGCAACAAACAGATACTCACTGACCTATAAAATCACCGGCCGGCTCTACCCCCATCGGATTCGTATTTGAATTATCTCTACAAATTTTGCTCTAACCGGAAAGAGGTGGTTTTGAATCGGATCGGATCGGATCGGATCGGCCCGGATCGGATATATTCGAATCGGAAAAACGGCCATGGCGGAGGACAAGTACAACCGGAAGAACCCAGCCGTGAAGCGAATTCTTCAGGAGGTCAAGGAGATGCAATCCAATCCCTCCGACGATTTCATGAGCCTCCCTCTCGAGGTTACCACCCTTCCTTTTCTATTTCAGTTTCATATAATTGATTCGTATTAGTATGATCCTTCAGGTTTGGGTTCTTAATTTGAGATATTGAAAATTTGAAATTGGGCAATTTATTTGGGTAAAATGAGAAAGTGCGAGGTATCCATATGTGTGTGTAGTTGTAGTTGTAGTTGTAGTTGGTAGGTGATTGATGTTTTTGTATACAGGAGAATATATTTGACTGGCAATTTGCAATTCGAGGCCCTCGGGATACCGAATTCGAGGGTGGTATTTATCATGGGAGGATTCAATTGCCGGCGGAGTACCCATTCAAGCCTCCTTCCTTCATGTTGTTGTCGGTAATTTGCTCTTGCTTTTCGGGGTTTGCTAGGTATTGTTGTGGTTGGGTTAGGTTTTGGTTTTTGACTGATTTGCATTGGTTTCAGCCTAATGGTCGTTTTGAAACGCAAACCAAGATTTGCTTAAGCATATCGAATCATCATCCTGAGCACTGGCAGCCATCGTGGAGCGGTAAGTTTTGTTCTTCCTGAGACTTTGTGTGTGTTAGTATTGGAATATGTTGAAAGATTACTAGGATACTGAAATTTTTAAGGAGATTACTTGTCATTATGATTACTAGGATACTGAAAGATTACTAGGATACTAAACCATGGTTGGGTTGAGTGGGAGTTGGACCGGAACATCTTAGTTTAATGACCGTCTTGGCTTCATGCCAAGGTTCTTTGTCATGTGCTTGGTTTCAAATTTCTCATATTTCATTGTTACTATATATTTATTTGATGTTTGGCATCTACATGGGATTGAAAACGTCTCTTAGAAAAAAGAGGGCCATAAGTTTAGTTTCATTCTGATCATGCTAATATTCCTTTATGCATTTTGTATGAGCATCCATATTACGTAATTCAATCATCCAGAAGGATTTGCTGCAAATCTAATGTGTTTAATGTTCTATCATATATCTTTTTTCAATTATTTACAATATATATATATATATATATATGGTATTGAGAAAATGTTGTGAGCCTAAACTAGTTCTGGTCTAGGAAGTCACTTGGCTAGCACTAGCTTTCTATCATCGTTATTGACCTTGTAAGGGAATTCGCTTATGTCACATGCACACATGTTCTCAGACATCTGTAGGCTGCCACCACACAGTTTTCTCATGTTTCCTCTATGCTATTACTGTTTGCAGTGCGGACTGCTTTAGTTGCTCTTATTGCATTCATGCCCACCCACCCAAATGGTGCATTGGGTTCACTGGAATACAAAAAGGAAGAAAGGCGTACTCTGGCTGTCAAATCTCGTGACACAGCCCCAAGATTTGGAACTCCTGAACGTCAGAAGATAATTGATGAGGTACATAGCTACTGAGAGTCGTGTATCAACATTGTACTTTTACAGTTTCTTTTGGTAACAAACAGTTCACTTATCAAACTTGCTAACACATGTAATAATTTTGCAGATTCATGAATATATGCTAAGCAAGGCGCCACCTGTTCCTGAAATAAACCCCTCACCGGCTTCAGAAGAGCATCCTTCAAGCAGGGAAGGTGAGATTGATGGGAGTTCACAAAATGCTGGAGCCACACTCACTGGGGAAGTGCTCCCAAACCCAGCAGCAGATGACAGGATTGTTGAAGAAGTACAGGAAGCCCCCCTGAATGCTAACCCCACCCCTGAAATACCAAGGGTGTTGAATGAAGCTCCTTCTGGTGGATCAAGTCGGGTTGTACAAAGGCCAGAAGTGAAAGTTCAGAAACCAACTGAAGATCGATTGTTCACATTGGCTGCTGTTGGACTTACCATTGCCATTTTGGTTCTTCTACTGAAGAAGTTTATGAAATCTAGCGGACATGGTGCCGTGTTCATGGACGAGTCTTAGACTTAGCGATGATTCCTACTGCCAAGGAAGCTAAAGATGCCTCGACTTATTGTAGTGAAAAGACATGTGTTTAAAATTTTCCATATATATATATATATTTGAAGAATCTGTAATCTATTTGACAATCTCAACTCTTAAATGTACACAATTGTAAGTAACAATATTTTGACTTGTCTGCATCCGATAAGTTTGGTTATCCAGTAACATAATTGGTAACAAAAAAATTGGACATTACTTGCAAGTGATGTGACTACACAAGCCAGGTTGAAACTTGTAGAGGTCTAATCTGTGCGAATGAAGCGAAACAAAAACTGATGCACAGTTTTCCTTGACCAGGAATGTAGGATTGTAGGAGACATAAAAGGCATTTCATCCCAAAGTTCGCAAATTCTCTAAAATTCTTTACAGAAAAGTTTGCGATCTTCGAATGTGGCACAGTGACATTGCAAAACATTGTGCTACATAATACTAACAATATCAGGGGTCGGTTAATAATCTACTATTCCATGACCAGTTTCAGGATGCATAACTGTCTTTCCATATCCCAGTAAAATCTGTCAATTGGTTCTTCTAAATTGGTGTGCATGGTAGGACTGTATCAACAAGCAATTAGAGGCTGCGTCTTTCCGTGCAATGCCCTGTAGCAGTGGAGACTGCAAAGGGGGAGCTTGGACTTAGAATCCCGATACTTGTATGCATTTGTACAATTTGGACCAGCACATTTTTCACGTGGGGGAGGGTAGCTAAATAACAACAGCCCACAAACCAGAAAGCCATATAAGATCACAAGAATGTGAGACCGAAGGAGAAACTGGGGTTGGAAAAAGAAAGCAAATGCTGTACCTGCAGGGCACTGGACTGAAAATGTTCGGCAGACCAATATCATCAGAGAATGTAACAACCGTTCCATTAGGACCATTGACCCATCGGACAGTGTTTGGTGCCAGTGTGACAGCACTGCCATTCCTCCCCTGCATAATATTAGTAGATACTGAATCAGAATGATGCAAAGAACCATGAGAAAAATAAGAATGACTAATGCTCTATAGCTTAAAAGACCTGTGACAATTCATCCCTCTTCTGCTTCAGTTCTTCTTCCCTCTTCTTCTTCTTCGAATCTTGACCAAGTATCTTTCTGATTGCCTCAGCCTAGAATATATCAAGTGAGACCGTTTCCTAAGACTACCACCTTGAACATAATATAAAACATGATATAAAAGACCAAACCTCAGCTTCTCTAGCTATCTTCTCTGTTTGTATTTTACGTCTCTGTGCAGCCTCGGCTTTCTTCGATTGCTTATCCACTTCAGAGATTTTCTCCTTCTTTTCTGTGGTCAACCAGCCAGTAAAAAAACTGAAAACAAGTTAGTATACATATACAAGCATATCTTGATGTATAGAAACACAATCACAATAATGCAATAAATGGGGAGAGAGGATGCGCACTTCTAGATGGGGCAGGAAGCAACAGATTTGCAGGGTTAACAACGCTTGAACCAGAACCAGTTAAGATATCTATCCCAGACTGAAGGGCCCGGTTACGTGTGGTGGGAGTGGACTTTTGCGGCCCTTCCAGAAGTAAACTAAGAGATCCCCTTTTCAGCATCTTCCCATTAGATTGAAGTTCATCATCAGATGTCAGTTCTTCTTCTTCTCCCAAATAGTATTTATCCTCGTACATTTTTTCTGATCTTGACTTTATTCCACCATGTTTCCGCAGCCTTGGTAATTTACAGTTTCCAATATCACCTCCATGATCGCCATCCATTTGATTTCTTTTTGAAAGAGCAACCTTAGAAGCATTTAGTCTTTCAAGGAATCGAATTTCACCATCTTCATTACCATCTTCACTAAGTCCCACATCCAAGACACGTCTCCTAGGAATCCTCTTGCTCTTACGAGCTGGTTCACCATCCTCAGGAACACTTTCCCTGGAGATTTTACCTTTCAAAGAATACTCCTTTCTCAAGGTAGAGTCAAATTTCAAGGAGTATTTCCGTTTAACTCCAATGCCTTTGCCTCCATCAGAAGAACAGAAGGGTTTGCCATCCTGTACCAGTAATTTAATAAATAAAAATTCACATGCGTCAAAATTAAAACAGAAAAAATCCTTATATGACGACATGTTAAATGAAAAACTAACAAGTCAAACACACAACTTCTTTAACGTACAAGTCACACACAAGTTTTCCAAAAACGGAGAGTATTTCATCCTGTAAAGTAACTTGTAGTTACTTTGTCATTACAGTTGTGATTGCACATGAAGAAAAAATATTAAAAATAAAGGTTTAAATCAGGCAGGTAGACAAAATAAATTTAATCTGCAGTGGTGGTACAAAATATGACCTATTTAGCAGTTCCATCACTGTAGGTACCTGGAGAAGTGGCTTCGGTTGGGGTATGAAGTCATCGGAAGGGCATGAGGATTTAGGTATGGAAGAGCCACCACCAAGACTAGAATCAACTGTACACTTGGTTTGGATTGTATGAGTAACACCTCGAAGCTTAAGCTTTAATTTCTTCGGCCTTTTCTCACTTCGCAGTCCATCAGAATGCACTCCTTTCTCCTTACTATCATGATTCTTATCAAGGCTTTCTTTGCCAAAGGGATGTACAATTCGTAGCAAGATATTAGACCTCTCAGAAAATGTGAGTGGATCCAAGCGAGGTTTATGCAATACAACACTCCTTTTCTTCCTTACAATGCATCCTCCAGCAGAAAATCCAGAGCCACCAAAGCTTTCCATCAATACCAAAACAGTCGCAGTTCTTTGATCCAACCTCAAATTTCAATAAACAAGGGGAGGAAGTGCAATACAAGTCATTAAAAACACCGCATTGCGCCTGAAGATGAAAAATGTAAGTTAATCTGATCCCCTAAATGCAATGGCACTACAGGCTGTATACAAGAATTCAAGCCAACTAACAACCCATGTGGGTACAATCACTTCAAAATTTCTGAACTTTACGGCAAACAAATAGATACCCACTTTCAAGTTGGTAAGAAGAAATCGAGAAAAAGAAAAGAAAACCCATATCTTTTAGGAGAAATCCCTATATGATAATACAAAATCAAGAGCATAAAAGAGACTACCAACCTCTACATACCAATATTAGTAAAAAAAAAGCAGCCACCAAACAATTCTTGACATAAATAGTGCAAAATTGAACTAAACATGAGTACAAACAATAAACAACAATGATTTCAAACTGAAAGAAACCAATGTTCTCTTGTCCTCTTTCGTATACTTCCACTCACTTGCTCTACCTTGAACCTTAAAGAAATGAAAAGACCTCACTTTCTCTACATTAACCTTATTTTCTTGAGTTGGTGTTTTAGATTTTTCTATGGAATCATTTTATGAGACAAACAGGGCATTATGAAAATCAGAAATCAGAAAGAAGTTACCTTGATGAAGCCGGAGAGTGGCTCTGAAGGCTGGAGGTGGAGGAGAACAAACCCTAGGTGGGTGAAGTGAGTTTCTGAAGTAAATGCTGGTCAGTGGGTTTTGGGAGTTTTGGAATGGTTTTTGTAAAGCATGGGAATGGAGCTCTCTCTATTATCTGCTACATTGTCCTCCGGACTTTATTTTGTTCCTTCATTTAGCACAGCTTTTTATGCAGAGCCTTTTTTTTTTTTTAAATAAATGCAGAGCCATTATTGGTGCATGAAGTCATGAACCAGGGGGATGGAACTGTGGCTGTGACCAGAGCCCAAGCCCAAAGAGAAACTGAGAAAGACCGCTAACCTCCTTCATTTTTTTTTTTTTTTTTTTTGAGTAAACTCTATCAAAAACATTACTCGTCATTTTTTTATTTATTTTTTTGTAGTATTTTTTATTTGATAGTAGAGAAATCTCGTCTAAAATGTGTTAATGTAAATCCCCAAATCTAGTGTTGGTGGTGTTGTCCGTAATCATAAGGGACTTCTAATGAAGTAATGAAGAGCGGTTGTTAAACAAGAGGCATGCTTTTTTTTTTTTTTTTGTAATCAAATCTCGCAATAGCGAGGTAAAAATTTCATTAAAATAAAGAAAGATAAAAATAAGAGGAGAAGACAAGAACAACACACCCTACCCCTTCAAAAACAAAGTATAGATGGCAAGAAAGAACAGACAACAACACGCCTTCCAAAATAAATAAAACATTAATAGACAATGAAGTATGACTCCCATCCTTTCAAAAAAAAAAGTATGACTCCCATTGGCCATTGCTGAAACAAAAGAACTCATCTAAAACGAAAATTAGGAAGATTCAACTTATCTCTCACCAAGTCAAGCCCGTCGACGGAGCATCAAAATTGGCTAAAGCATCAGCGACTTGATTCCCTTCTCGAAAGATATGTAAGCAACGAAATTACATCATTGAAATCCGATGAACACAATTCTTCCATGCCACCTGTAATTGCCAAAACACCAATTAGGGAGGGTGGAGAAAATTGAAAATTAGAGAGGAGCGTACTTCAAGCCAAATGTGCTTACAATTGCGCACCTAAGCAAGCTCGATTGCATTGATCACTGCCATAACCTCAGCGGTAATAGAACTAGAAATATCAAGTGATGAAGAAAAAGTACCAACTACCTACCTTCGAAATCACAAAAAACTTTACCATAACCAGAGCGATCCTCCCCTCGCTTTCAAGCACCATCTATGTTCACTGTGAACCAACCAATAATGGGTGGGCGCCAATTCACCTCATAAATTTTTGGTGCATAGCGGCCTTCAGGTAGCACTAAACAAAAGGCATGTGATATTTCGATCTTGATAATTGAGCTGTTTGTACTTGAAATATGGGTTGAATTTGCTCTTGATTGTTTCTTATTTCCTTTTATCTGTCGAGTCTAATCGTCTTCAAGCTGTGTTACTAGTAAACTAGCAAGGCTCACTCACTATGTGTGTAGAGAGAAGTTAAAGGTAGTGAAAAAACTTCCCGTACAACTACCACATTTTCTGTTTTTTTTTTTTTGTTTTTTTTTTCCTAGTTTACAATTTACCATATTATCCTTATTGATTAATTATATTTCATAGTTTTTTAATATATAAATGTTAAATTGGTAAAAAAAATTAATTTTGGAGAGCAAGCTCTCTTCTCTTAATAATAGTATAGATATACAACATGGTAGAATGAGACAATAAGGTCTTATTTATGATATCAAGAGTTTTTTTTTTTTCGCAGAACTTAATTTAGTGAAGTTACCTATCGATCATGTAAGTGTAATATTGTTGTTCATACAATATCAAATTTTTTGCCCGCCATAGTTGTGTTTTCTTTTAGTTAGAGGAATGACCTAATTGGCTCATGAATTGTATTGAACAAGATTATTCTGTCAACTTAATATTATTATTTTTAAAAATATAAAATAAATAAAAAACAGACATATTACTAATATTCCTTGCATCAAATATTCAAAGTTTATGTTATAATTTTCTAATACAATCCATGAATCATTTACTTCTACAAAACCTTCTTTGAAAGATTTGATATTCCCATCCAATTTATATCGTTAAAAGTAGCCATGTGCATGTCTTCCTATGGAGCTCGCACATCATTTCCTTCTCCTACGGTCCTACCCTCTCCTTGAAACACCTCATATTTTGATCTGGTGTTAAGTGATTAACACATAAGCTGATATTTGATCCCAAATCTTAAGAAAATTTTCTGCTATTATAAAATCCAATTAGTGTTTCAAACCCAATTATCCAAATGGTCATATAATTGGAAAAATTTTACACCTGATTTCAACCAGAGTACAAAATTGTTAGAATTACAAAACGCAACTTGTGCCACATTATTATAGCAAACCAATCATATACAAGTATATACAAGTCTCAGACCAAAAAAAATAAAAAGTATATACAAGGAAATCCTATAACCAAGTTTCTCTTCATACAAACAAGTTACAAACGAAATTTCCTTCTTAACATAAAACCTACATGTACATCTTTTCAATATCCTCTGTGGCACGAAGCAAAATGGAAGGAGCTGAAGAAGATAAATATGATCACCACTTTATCAAAGAAGCAATGGCAAGGCAATTGCTGCCCATCTTATGAAGTTTATCATCAAAATCACTAAGTGGAGATTTATGTCCTTCAAAACCATCCTCACATGTCTGTGCATCACTAATTACCCCGCTAAGCATAGTGTTAATAGTGGCAATGTCTTTGTCCGGAATCGCATCCAATGCAGTTTGAAGGCCATCCAACGCCTCACTATACATATCCTTGCACTCCATGATTGCCATGGTCGTTCGGTGGGCATTGTTCGGCTCCGTGGAGTATTTTGATGCAGCTGCCAGGGCCATCTGGGCGTGTATGGAGCAAGCCTTTATCACCATCTGGAGCATCGTAACGGCATCTATAGATGTCTTTCCTCGTGCTGAAAGGAAAGGGAGAATAGATGAAATGCAAAGATCCGTGTAGTTGGTGTTGTTACATAGCTGTTTAGCGGCTGGATCCACAGCTGCTGGTGATGGCGATGAGGCTGCACTCAGCTGGCGTGATTGCATAAAGAGGTTGCTCCGTGGGCTTGTTTTGGTGGAACCAGAAAAAGGACGAGGGAAAAACGATGACAAGTATGATGGTGAGGGAAAACTGGCTGTAGGAGCGGAGTTTTGAGGCCGAGGGGAGGCCACAGGTGGTTGAAGAGATGAAGGAAATATTTGCCGGAGCCGTGGTTTAAGATTTGAAGATGGTAGAGATAAGGCTGGGATTGCTGACGGAGGAGTTGGCGTAGATGGGGGAACAGATGGTTGACAGTCTGGAGCTGGAGAGGGAAATAGATAAGTCAAGTATGGATTCTTTGGCGGGCATGCGGCTTCTGCAGAACTCAAGCAAAAGACGAAGAAGAACAAAAGAATGTTGAAAGGTATTTGACAATAGTTATTGAGGGGATCCATTTCTTTCCTGTATTGTTTGCAGAGTGGAATGAATCAAAGAAAAAAAAAATTGAAGGTGCGTGCTAAAGAAATTGTTTACGAGTTCGTCTGGTTGGTAATTCATGCAATGCTAACCGCCCTCCATCATAAATCAGCCTTAACTTGCGGAGTTGTGGCTATATTTGTATCATCCACCATTGTTCTTTCTTCCTATACTTGGCTAACTGAATTTGGTGTACGACCATTAGATAGAATGCATTTCTCATGACAATTTGTAATAACACCAGGCAAAAGAGTCTTGTTTAAGTTGCTCTCACCTTCTTCTAAATCGATTCTTGACAGATGAAGATTAGAATAGACTATTACAATGTTAGCTAAAATCTTAGATCTGCAATATCCAAGGTTTCTTTTAGATCAACTAAAACGTTATTGCTTAAAATATTTTTTTTTTAAAAATTATGAGCATGAAAATGAAGAAACACGTATACAATTTGATTAGCTAATGACTTCTGGGATGAAAATCACCATAATCAGCTACAGGTTGAACTCACATGATACAGGTAGCACAGAAAAATTCCAACATCTACATACATGAAATCTATCGGCTTCAACATACAATAAAGAGTTGAAAACATAAGTTTATTACTTTGAACAAAGGGGAAAACCACAAGTTCTTACACAGACCGAAAGGTGGGTGCGAATGGACACAATTATACCAGAGGCAGCATTGCACTTATTTACCAGGCGGTCATCAGGGCCAAAAGGTTTAGGCATCACTCTTGACTACAGTAACGGGACAACGGGCATTGTTTACCACATAGTTGCTCACACTGCCCATAATAACCCTGAAAAAACAAACAACAGATGCAATCAAAATCCAAAAGAAAATCCAGTCAACAAAAGGCGCCTTAGTTAGTATTTTACTTCCTTAAAATTTTCCACATGAAGGTTGAGAAAATTATCAACTCTGCATAAAATATTCAGGTTCATGTAGAAGTTCACATGGTCACCAACGGCCACTTTGTATTGATTAAATCCCAAACCTATTGACCTTCTGGTGATCATATATCCCCTCTTATAGTCTTATCTCAAAAGACCCCAGTGCGATGATCGGTATTCAAGTCTTATCTATTTGATCTACAAATCCTAACAGCATAATGTCAAGAAAGTCTATGCTAGCTCAAAAGAAGTAAATAATAACTTCATAAAACATGGAACATTAACCAAACTCTTTTAACATTTACACTAAATCAAAACCTAGAAACACAAATTCAAAATTCAGGAATGATCAAGCAATGCATGTTAAATTTAATCTCTATACCTCTTAAGCTTGCCAAGCCCTCTGTTTCCCATCACAAGGAAGCTCAAGGGAATCTTGTCAACGGCCTCAATAATCTTCTCACGGGCATCACCCCAGTAGATCTTCACCAGCACCGTGATCTAATCACCACACACAGCTTATCAATTACACTACAAGTAATACAAAACAACAACCCATTAACTGAAAATATCCCAAGTAATTACTCCCTCCACCTCTTTCTGGCTAGCTGCAGTGGTGATTATCTCCACGGTCTCCGGGTCAGGCTTCACTTCATACTTGTTCATAATATGAACATCAGAGAACTCCACCAGAGGAATCAAAGCTGCAAAATAAGATCGTAGTAACAATATCATTCATCAAAATCCAAACTTCATCATGACCCAACAAATTACGTAACCAACGAAAGATATTAGACACAAGACTTACGAGACCCGGAGACTCCCCAGAGCTGCATCTCGCCGTGCTCGTAAACCTGTTCGGGGCGGACGATGACCAGGATGAGGTGATCCCCTTTCCGGGCGACGTTGTCGACGGCCCATTTCAGGGCTGCTCTGCTGCACGGCGAGAAATCCACCGCTACTCCGATTCTTCTTTCTGCCTCCATCTTTTCTCTTTCTTCTTTGGAGAACCAGAAATGCGGGTGCTTTGATCTGAAAATGAGGTGGAAGTCAAGAAGGAGGGTCAGGTCTTCTATGCAATGATGAGTTAGAGTAAGTGGACAAGTGGGGATGTAAAGAAAGATCCCACTAGTTGCGATGGATGGTAGTTCTATGGGAGACGTGCGATGAGAATCAGAGGGTGTGAGGGAGAGGAGGGTTGTCTCTGCCTCGAATTATGGGAATAAGACACGACCGAGTAAACACAGGTGAATGGAGACGTCTGTAGTGTTACTGCGTCGGGTTTTAGTCACATTTCGGACCATAATGCGTTGTTTTGATTTTTGATGAAGACAACCCGGTGAACCTGCCGTTGACCTTAGAATTACAAGTTAATCAACCTTCTATACCTTTTTACTTTGGACCGAAAAAAATTACAACATACAAAAAGTATAACAAATCTAAAATCTTCCGTCATTCAATTTATAAAGAATCACTAATGTCACTACTTATTTGACCAAAAATAAAAAAAATTATTACTTACTATACCAATGCTTCTAGGCATAAACTTTTTGATCAACTAGGCAGAAACTTTGATTAGACATGTTTATGTTTTTTTTTTTTTTTTTAGAATCAATTACTTATTATTAAGGGGTTTAGCTAGGTACATAAGATATAATTTCATCAAATAGCCAATATCCATTATCCCAAGTTATTTCCTTATAATTAATATAAGTGGTTACTGGTGAGAGACGATGATGAGCGTTTTGATTATGATTAAGATAAGTCAAAGTTCCAATTTAATTTTAACCAAAATCATAATAATAAGTAAAGTTTAGACTTGTTAGTGCAAGTATTGTAAGATTGGCATTTCCTTAATTAAAATACTATAAGATCTTTATCTACTTTTATTTTCATATTGGATTGTTTTTCGACATAATATTTGTTTACCTCTTTAGAGATTTTACCACATCAATAGATCTCATGTCTTATTTATTTTTTGAAATTTGATTAAGAATCTAAATAAGTCACAACTATTCAGAAAAGTTCATATCAAAAGAATCAACCTATGATATTATGAAGAAATTGTTATAAACATTATGATCGAAAAGAATCAGCCTACACTCCAAAATCAATATTTTACTCTACGCACTCATATAAAAAATAGAATGATATTTTAGGAATGTCAAACATAACAATCATATCATAGTTTGGGCAAGTATGAAAAGATTGATCAATCTCATGGATCATCTCCCTAAACATGGTGGCGAGCGAATGTGAGTATAGAAAAAAAAGCTCCAACAAATGTTAGAAGAAGAGCCAAAACGGCAACAACAAGCACCGTAACCGCCGAAGGAGTGTTGAGATGGTATTTGCTCTTCAACTTTTGCTTCTTCGTGTGCCAGCTCTTTCTCTTCACGAATTCACCGACCTCATCGAAAAGCTTCACATAGTAAAAATCCTTCACATCGATCTGATCGCACAACTTCTTCAACACTTCAAAAACCTCCTTGTCCTTCTCCTCCTCATGCACAAGAATCTGTTTTCGCCGCAGCAATTTCACATCTTTCTCGGAACCAATTAGGCACCCCATTAGGTATGCGTAAGATGTGACATGCTGCACAGGATCATCCCCAATGTGACGCGCCTCGAGTGCAATGAGGTTCTTGAGGAGTGTTTCGGTACAGTGATGGATTAAAAGGGGTGGCATTTTGAACACACCATTAGTAAACTTGATGTCCAAGAAACTGTGTACCGCGATAGCACACTGGAACTTAACCCCTGCTTGTTTTAGCTTCTTTGCACAATCCAAGTAGTCTGGAGTTTTCTTGCCTGTCGATTGTAGCTTAGGATGTGTTGGGAGGATGCAGTGTCGAATTAGATCGAGTAAATGATAACCTTCTTGCTCGCGATGATACTCTCCTGGTATAAGGTACTTGAAGAAACGTGTAGCAAGTTCGCTGAGGGACTCCGTACATTGTGTTGGAAGTGGTACTAATTGAAATAACCTCTGAATAACAAAGAAGGGAATTTGGTTTTCGAGTAACACCATGTTACATCTCAAGTCTATGAGCATACCAGGCCTATTGAAGATGGGATCACGGCGAGACCTAAGGCTCTTGTATGAATACTTGAGAAATAGCTCAATGATGAAGCAGCTGTCAATTAGCATCAACTGCACAAATTCATCACTAGGGACATTGATGTCTTCACTGTAGCATCTTCGTGCCTTGTGCTCCATTTGTTTTACGGCTTTCACGCAGGTGTCAAGGCTTCCTCCTAGATTTGGTTTTCGACTGAGGAGTGCATAGCAGTAGCGCCACTTATCATCTTCAGAGACTTTGCTATCACGTACTTGTTTATAGTGCAGAGGGCCAATGGAGACAAAATCCGGGGCACATATTTTTTCGCTAGGGACTCTGAAGATAGAGACTGATACAGCAATGTCTTCCATCTTTTCTTTGATATGAGATACAAGTTCACCATTTTCAGGAGAGATTTCAAGAGAGATGTGGTCTTTGGTTTGTGACTGTCCCTCTGATCTGCTACTGCTTTCCATGTTTTTTAAAATCTCAATTTGATTCATTTGGGATTTGTCAACAGAACCTGCAATGGATTTAATTAGTTGCATAATCTCTAGATTAATATGAACATAATACTTATTAACTAGAGTCTCATATATGAATTTACTACTCATGGTAACCTTTCTCTTCACCAATTGAGGAAAGGTTTTTCATAAATCCCTATCTTTGGATTTCACATTGTTTGATAAAGACCCTAAACAGTTTAGCTTGCCTGAGTTAACGGTTTCATTTTCGGTGAAAAATGGGAAAGGAGTTTCTGCCTTTCTGGAGTATGGCATTTTTTAGCGGATTAGAATGAGAGAAATACAAAATCAGAGAGTTAAACTCAATCAAGGTTCTATTTATCTGGTACTTTATCTGTTTTTCCCCTGCCTTCTAAACTTACGAGGTAAATGTATAACTGAAACCCTTTCAGAAATGATTTACAACATATATAAGCATGACAATATTGTGTTCATATAAAAAACTTGAGCAGTGAGAATAACCAGAAAAAGATGTTACCAGCCTCGATCGTTACAAAAGTGTGTTGAAGTACTGGTGCTCAAGACCGCAAAAAGAATTGCTGTACTTGGTGCTTATTACTTGTAGAAAAGTTCTAATTCATGGCATACATTTCTAAATGGAAAGTACAAGCAGAATATATGGTGCCAGAGGCATGTACCTAGCTTGCTATATGGAGCTCTAAATTAATCAGCCAAATAATTGATGACCATCTGAGTGTCGCAAGCAAGCTATTTATATGATCTCTGAATACTATCATAACCAAGAGAACACTTGAAGATGAACAAAACTGATAGGAATCAATGTTTACTTGGAGAGTGTGGCAAACAGAAATAAAATCAGCTAGAGCCAGTGAAAAGCAAGGCTATGCCCAAAGAAAAAGCTGAATATTAAATTGCTTTGAAGTGAGTTTAAGTATTAGCTATAGTAAGTTCAATGCCACTGATCGGTAATATAAAATTCATCAACTTGATCTATACTTTGTTGCTAGCTGTTTGGTGTGGCTTTTCTTCATAGTTGCAATAAGAATATGATAAAGTCTGTGGGGGCTGGGTCATGTGACTCATGTGCTTCAGAAATCAGGCTGGAGTGCTGAAGGACATCCTATTCTTTCCTCCATTACAAGTAGGCTGGAGTGCTGAAGCAACTCTTCTATATACTATGATGGAACAATTGTTCAATACATTTAGACTTAACTGGACTCCGTTTTAGTACTTGCAAGAAAAGTTTGCACCATTTTTTTTTTTTTTTGATTTTGTCAAGGGGAACCCAAAGGCTTCCTAGGCCCAAGATAAACCCCTTCGGCGCATGTGAAATGCTCCAACTGTGCATTGCAGCACAGTGCCTGGCCACTTTGACAGCTTCGGGATTCGAACCTAGGTTGGGGAGCACACCCAACTAGGCAAGAACCACTAGGCCACTTGCAGTGGTTAAGTTTGCACCATTTATGTACTGTAATATAGTATCTTCTACTGTGGCTCTTCAGTATCTTGTATATTATTATTCTTCTTTTAGAAGATCTTGTATATTAGTTAGGTCAGATGGAAAACCAATTCCCACATCGGTCAAGTTATATGCTGGAGCTGTGTTCAATAGCCCGGTTATTATCCATTCACAACCAAACTTAAATAAGCAAATCGGCAATGAATTAGGTTTAGGATGTGATTGAAAATGATGACCAACTCTTATACTTTTTTTTATTTCTTGAAAGAGGGTCAGTACGGCTACTCTTATACTTTTTAAAGTAATCAAAACTTTAAACTCTATGTGTGGAGAGACCCAAATAAGCTTTTTGATAATTTCTCAATACTTCTAAACATGCCACCTCACGTGTAACAAAAGTTCAAGTTAACTATGTGGACAACTTTAAGGCCCCGTTTGGTTCACGGAAAGGAAAGTAATTCCTTTGTCTTTCCCATGGGAAGGGAAATGAAATTTCCCAACAACTTTCTATTCCGATGTTTGGTAACGTAAGGAAAGTTATCAGGAAAGTTATTAAATAATGTAATAAAAAAATATGTTGTGAGTAATAAATGCAAGGAAAGAAGAGGGGAAAGTGATTCCTTTGGGGTTTGGAAGGAACCACTTTCCCCCTTATTTTCCCTTCCTTCAGGAAATGATTTCATTTCCTTTTGCATCCCAAATGCAGGAAAGGAAAAAGTCATTTCATGATGCTTACTTTCCGCGAACCAAACGTGGCCTAAGTTAATGTAGATTCCTCAGCTGCTCTAAACTCTTTAAACCAGCTTACCACGATCAAGAACCAGTCCAACACAACAGCTGATTCAGCCGTCATCAATTGGAGACCCCCAGCTCAAGATGCAGTCAAGATTAACTTTGATGGCTCAGTTAAATCAAATTCGGCTGCTACTGGATTTATATTTCGAGACCATTGTGGAAAACCGATAGTTGCAACTGCAAAGAATATGGGAGTCGCTACAGTGCCTGTTGCGGAAGCAACTGCTCTCAGAAATGCCCTTATCACTGCGCATGAGAAAGGATTTACCAAAGTTGAAGTGGAAGGAGATTCCAAGTTAGTTATTGATGCAGTTAATGGAGTCTGCCAACGACCATGGAGACTAACCACTGCAAGTGGCCTAGTGGTTCTTGCCTAATTGGGTGTGCTCCCCAACCTAGGTTCGAATCCCGAAGCTGTCAAAGTGGCCAGACACTGTGCTGCAATGCACAGTTGGAGCATTTCACATGCGCCGAAGGGGTTTATCTTGGGCCTAGGAAGCCTTTGGGTTCCCCTTGACAAAGTCAAAAAAAAAACGACCATGGAGACTGCTGAAGCTAATCCATGATATCAAAGCTATTGCTTCCAAGTTCATTTCTATTTCCTTTAAACATGTGTTTAGAGAGGCAAATTTTGTCGCATATCTTTTTTGCCAATCTAGGTCATAACTGCCTTGACGACGTTACTTGGGTGGTTAGATTTCCAACTGCGGCTTCTAGAGCTATGTTGTTTGACTCTGTAAACGGTGGTTGCCCAAGAGGCTTCCGCATTGATTAATTTATAGTCTTTTCGCATCAAAAAAAAAAAAAAAAAACTTTAAGTTAATGTGAATTGCGTATTTGTAATTCCTCAAATACTCGAAAACCACTTTAACCACCTTCCCTCTACCTCAAAATCACTCCGAATAACTATAAAATTCCTTTGATGTTCGTAAACACTAGGTTATCTAATGCTCATTAGCAGATAACCCATTAAGTTTAGTGCAATTTTACCCCAACTAACCCATTAACCTCAATGAAAATGAGCTAATTAACAAGAAAAAAGAAAGTTGATATACACGGTAAGTCGGTGACAACATCTTGAGTCCTCACTCTCTCAGTGTCTCTCGCTCTCAGTCAGTCTCCACTTTACACCTCATCTCACAGATCGAGATGCCATCGTAGCCGTCCGTTTTCTCTCGACGAAGAACCGATCAAGAAGCAAAGCAAATCGATCCAAACGCCAACTCCGGGAATCAGTTTTTTGTTTTTACTGCTTCTTCTTCTTCTTTTTTCTCTGAAAAACAAAAACAATGGAACAAACTTGTTAGTTCCAATTCTGCCGCAAAAGGACTCCGATTCGTGAAACGATGGCGTTTTGGTGGCCTCTGATCGTCCTCGCTTTCGCTTACGCCATTTGTAGGTTCCTCTTGATGCTCATCCCTCCCAATGTGCCTTCCATTCAAGTCGACGCTTCTGACGGTAATCTCTCTCTCTCTCCGTCATGCTTTGTTTTGGTTGATTGATTGATTTGCGTGGTTTGATCAATGGCAGTGTTGGACGATGGGAATCAGACGCAGGAGAACAGTTTCATATATGTGAGTTTTGGTTTTCGATTCTAATGCTTATTATTAGGTTTTTCATTTTCGCAAGTTTTTCTTTCTTTCCGATTCTTCATTTTGTAGTCAGTTTCTGTGCATCTGTGGTGTTGCATTGTTTAGCTGTTGAGATCTTTAGCTAATCACTTCGGAACGAAACTAATAGATTGCTTATAGTTTTCAAAGGACTTGAACTGTTTATACATGCTCATTGTTGGTGTAAATGAGAAAAGTAATGGAAAAAAAGAGAGGAAATGAAGAAGAAGGTTTTGTGGCTGCGTAAGGTTGTAATGATGTTTGACTTGTATGATTGGTGCTTACTGTGCAGGTACCTCCGAGGGGAAGGACACAGCAGTCGGAGACAAAGGTTCAGTGCTATGAACCTGCAACCATGAAATACCTGGGATATTACCCTGCATTGACTCCTGTTCAGGTTAGTTTGTTGTGTACATTTTTGGACTTGAGGTTCTGGATTGGTGAGGTGAACATGTAGTAAGCTGTTATAGAGTCTTTGCTACAATGGATGGGGGTTCATTTGATGTTGTTAATGTGATGAAATTGATTTTGTTCTCACTTTGTGCCTGATTTGATAGATACTTTGGAGTTTAGATGGTAGAAGAGATGGAACATAGAATATTCCAACTATCGGGAAATTCATGGTGTAAATCTGCATTTCAGGTCAAGGAGCGGGTAGCACTAGCAAGGAAGGCACAGAAGACATGGGCAAAGAGTAGCTTCAAGCAAAGACGCCTGTTTCTTCGGATTCTTCTCAAGTATATAATAGAACACCAGGACCTTATATGTGAGTAAGTACCCTACTCTCTCTCTCTCTCTCTGCATGCATCTCCACACCTAGTACTGTTGTCTGAGTTATTAGTTTATTACGTAGGTATTGCCAAAAAAAAAAAAAAAAAGAAGAAGAAGAAGAAGAAGTATTACCTAGGCATACTTAAATCCCAAACCATGTTTTGTTGCTGGGATGTTTTCTTGTATGATACTTTGGTAAATTATTTTTGTTAATCTTCCGACATCCACATGATACCTGCGGTTGACTTTTCTCCATATATTATTTTTTGTACTGACTCAGATATTACTTTGATTAGAATATCTTCACGTGATACGGGGAAGACAATGGTAGATGCGTCTTTAGGGGAGATAATGACAACGTGTGAGAAGATCACTTGGCTTCTTTCAGAGGGTGAGCGGTGGCTAAAGCCTGAATACCGGTATAACCTTCTGCCTATTACGTTATCTACATCTAATGTTCTCTATCATTTTACTATTGTGCTGTGTAATATTCCAAGAATGTTTGGTTTAATTGCTGTACCAAGGATGAATATTTCACAAATGTTGACACTTTCTGCTTATTGGACCTGAATGATATATTACCTCAGTCACTGGTAATTTAGATATTAATATGTGCGTTGCATGGGTTCCTCTACTTTACTGATTTAAGATTTTCCTTATTTCACTTTGGTTGCCACTTTCTGTCCAATTATTTGGTGTTTGTTTGCAAAGATTGTTTGCTATTCCTTTTTTTTCTTTTTTTTGTTTACTGTTTGTAGACTACACATTCACTTCCATCTGTAGCCATATGTATGTGCTGTTTATAATTTTGTTATTTATGAAAACTGCAGATCTTGTGGAAGATCAATGATTCACAAGAGATCTAAAGTTGAATTCCACCCTCTTGGAGTTATTGGTGCCATTGTGTCATGGAATTATCCTTTTCACAATATCTTTAATCCAATGCTGGCAGCAGTTTTTTCTGGAAATGGCATTGTGATTAAGGTAGTTACGTGAGATGCTCATAGTTGTTTCTTTAATCACTCTGTGCACCTTTGTATTTTCATTGGAACACTTCTGCACCTGTCTCTATTTCCATATATTCCATATGATTCAGAGGTTCTCTAATACCCCATGTCAGTGTTTGCCATTGTTAGTTGCCGGGTATTCAAGCTAGACATCACTAAATCTTTTTTCCTCTTCACATAAAGAAATCTTCCAACTGTTTGCACTTACTAGTTTAACCGAAAAACCATGCTTTTCATTGTAGGTTTCAGAACATGCAAGCTGGTCTGGATGCTTCTACTTCCGCATAATCCAATCTGCCCTTGCTGCTGTAGGAGCTCCTGAAAATCTAGTTGATGTCATAACAGGGTACATAGTTTTTTGGACAGGGTGGGAAGGAGGACTTTCTTTTCTAGGCTCATTTATTTATCTATCAATAATCAAACTTTTTATTTGCCTCCCTAGGTTTTCTGAAACTGGGGAAGCACTTGTGTCTTCTGTTGACAAGTTAATATTTGTTGGATCACCGGGTGTGGGTAAGATGGTATGTTCTTCTTTTGGTTAGTTGAATAATTTATTGTTTCTCATATAATTTCTGAAACAGGCTCCCCCACTTCCAAATTTTCAATCCTTTTATGTTGTCAAATGGTTATTGTATTGTATTTTGTAAAGAATTAGCATTCGTTAGTAATTTTTAAACTCCAGTGTTTCAACCCTAGCAGAACTTTAGTGGAAGCATATAAATTTCTATTTTTTTAGAGTTTTGTTTAAGTATATAGTAAAGCCCAGGTCAACCTATACATTAGAGATGATTTTAACTGAATTTTGTGCATCTGATCAATTAGCCAGTAGTGTTATTACATAGTAAATTCAGATATGTAATCTCGTCATTGGAATTGTTATATTTAAGAGAACCCAAGGCCTTAACATAAGGAATTGTACCTGTCTTGCCCTAAGGTTGTGACTGCTCTTACAATTAAGAAATCACTGCACTCTACTGCAATGCTCATTGGTTTTTGCTTCTGCTATTTCTGCAGATAATGAGAAATGCTGCTGAGACGCTTACACCAGTTACACTTGAACTTGGTGGAAAAGATGCATTTATTGTATGTGAAGATGCTGATGTGGAACATGTATGAATTTTTCCTACCTCTACTGGTATTTATGATGTCTATCAGGCTTTGTTCTTTTTATTTTCAAGTACTATGTGTTCTAATTGGAGAGTAAATTTAGGTCGCCCAAATTGCTGTGAGAGCCGTTCTTCAGTCAAGTGGACAGAACTGTGCTGGGGCTGAGAGATTTTATGTTCACAAGGACATTTACTCTTCATTCATCAATCAAGTATCTAAGATTGTGAAATCTGTTTCAGCTGTAAGTATGTCCCTTTCAACAATGCTTGCAAGACTGAAATCTGTTTCAGCTATAATACAATTTGTGCTTGCTACATTTATTTGAGAAGAGCTGTTGAGTTGAAGTACTAAATGTAAAACTCATGAATCTGTTATTTGATCTTGTCTAGGGCCCACCGCTTGCTGGAAAGTATGATATGGGTGCTATATGTATGCAAGAGCACTCTGAAAGGCTTCAAAACCTTGTAAATGATGCCTTAGACAAAGGCGCAAAACTTGTTGTTCGGGGAAGTTTTGGCCATATAGGTGAAGATGCAGTTGATCACTTTTTTCCGCCTACTGTGATTGAAAATGTAAATCACACGATGAAGTTGATGCAAGAGGAGGTAACCAAAGTCATACTTTGTTCTATATAGCATTTTGATAGTCTTTTAATCTCCATTTAGTTAATATAGCTAAATGCTTTCTTACATTTTTGTAGGCATTTGGACCAATCATGCCCATAATGAAGTTTAGCACTGATGAAGAGGCTGTGAAACTAGCCAATGACTCAAAATACGGTCTTGGTTGTGCTGTTTTTTCTGGCAGCCAGCATCGTGCTAGAGAGATAACTTCCCAGATACACTGTGGAGTTGCTGCAATTAATGATTTTGCATCATCGTACATGTGCCAGGTTATATTTATTCAACTTGTTAGCATAGTAATATGTCTTGTGTTCTGTTTGGTTTTTTTTTTCCAACCTTGATAAAGGTGGAATTTTATGATTCTATCCCAGGATTTCAAGTATGACAGCCAGAGACTTCACTGAGTAAAATAGCTGGCATTGCTTTTCTTTTTTATTCTTTTTTGAAATAGCTGGCATTGCTTTTCTTCTTTCAATAGTTTGCTAGATATAATTTCCTACTTTAAAGGTAGCAGAAAGACTAGCTTTCTACTTATTTTCAAATGTAGGGCTATCATTTATTAGATTGGATTTCTGGTGTGCAATTGTGCTACTAACAAGTATCCTTGTTGAATCCAAACTTGTCACTATTTTCATATATAAAAAGATTTATATACCATGATGGCATTGTTAATCCAATGAATTAATGATGTCTCCTGAACTTCCAGTCCCTGCCATTTGGTGGTGTAAAAGACAGTGGATTTGGAAGATTTGCTGGTGTTGAAGGATTGCGAGCATGTTGTCTTGTAAAATCAGTTGTTGAGGATAGATGGTGGCCCTACATCAAAACCAAGATACCAAAGCCTATTCAGGTCAGATGTCAATCTAAACTATAATGAATTGAACTTCTCCTCTCTCCTCTTTCTCTGAGAAATTAAAATTACAAATCTGACTGGCTTTCTTTCTTGGCCAACTGTAGTATCCTGTTGGAGAGAATGGTTTTGAGTTCCAGGAGTCACTTGTTGAAGCACTCTACGGCCTGAACATATGGGACCGACTGCGAGCATTGGTTACTGTTCTGAAGATCCTTACTGATCAAAACTCTCATGCTAGCAGCAACAGTAAGAGAAGAGATGACTGAGCCGCACGTGAGGGTTGGAGCATTTACATGGGTTAACATAATGCTTGAGATAATTTGGATTTTGACTCCCTATAGTATCTCAAAAGTCCGGGCTATTTTTGAGAATTGCTTCCTGTTCTTTTTTTCTCTGTCTGCTCTTTTGTTCGAGTTGCATAATCAGGGTACATTCCCCACAAATATCTTGTCGTTTGAAGGAAATTATGAATGGAAATATAGGAAACAGGATTTTTCATTTGCTTCCAGCTATACTGATCTCTGTAGTTTCTCAACAACTTACCGCAATAAGGGGTAATCTGATAATTGTCCTTGTAGCTTGACACAGTTTCACCAAAATCCTTGAGGTTTCAATGTTAACAGTATGTGGGACTGTAACTTTGGAATTTGATGACAAATCCTATATAGAACTGGAAATCAAAACGAACTACATGTACCATAACTTCCCCCATATTTGTGGGTGCACGACAACACACCGTCCATGTAATTGTTCAAACTGAGGATTTTTTTCTTGAATTACATACTAATATATCATTGGCAAATGAATACTACACTGGCTAAATTACACCATCGCAATATGATGGCCAATTTTTGTGCCCAATAACTGCAAGCAACCAAATAGAAGAAACAATACATAAAATTGTTGACTCTAGTTCTGGCTGTTTGGGAAGATTGGGCACTGAGGGGCAGGCAAACTAACCCTAGAATTCCCTTGGATCAACAAACACATTTCCCAAAGGACCCTTCATTAGCAGAGCATCTTGGTCATCAGGGTGGTGGCTGCTCAAACTTTTCGCGTACCAGAGATCATGGATTCGTGAAATGCTGGGATTGTCTGGGACATGCTTTATGAGAGGATCACACTGCCCCAGCTCAGTTATAATCAACTTGCTGTCCTTCACATTCTGCCCCAATCCTAATGCGAAGTTCCAAACAGATTTCATAAGCTCACCAAGCTGCTCTCCCTCCCCATGAATCCCATAGAGAAAGAGAAACCCAAGGGAGCTTTGCACCGAGACCTTACTCTGAGGCATTTTCAAACAGGAAAAGATTTTCTCTCTTGCATGGTTTAAGGTAGCATGAAAATACCTTAGAGGATGTGACTTTCTTATATGAAGCTTGTAAGGTTCACAATTATTCCATATGCTAAAGATGACCCAAGAGCTTTGCGTTTTGGTGATTGTTCCCTTGTTGTTTCCCTCACTGTCCAAGTTGATCCAACCCTGTTCTTCGAAATAACACACCCAAGTGCCCAGGCTGAGCTTTTCCTTTAAGATCACATCCATGTCTGTTGGAGATATGTCTTTGCTTCTTAGCTTATTTTCGTACAGGGAAATTGCCTGGTCTACATGCAACTTCTCTATTTTAATATTTTGAGGCAGCAGATGTTTTGCAGATGAACAAATTGGTTGCACAAATATGATTAGTGAGCTGATGTTCTCGTAATTGCATTTGGAAGTGAATAGATTTGTAGAGGCGGTGTTGTTCCTTTCGGTGGCCAGGAATGTGTACTGTGCTCCTTTTCTCAGCAGCCACTCCTCCACTGAGTTCATCAATTGAAATCCAATTCCCATCCGCCTAAATCACACAAACACACAAAATTTAATATCAGTCAAAAACTTCTGTACACCACCTCTTTAATTACTTGCTAAGTAATCAAGTATTTATGGAGGCTGCTAGGTGATCTAGCTTTTCAATATGCTGTAACTCAGCAGAGGTAGGGGTGATTGAGTACTAAAAATGTATTGTTTAGAGAAGAAGAGTTTTTCAAGTTTAACTCATTGGGAAGAAAAAATGGATAATACCGGTGTGTGGGAGAGACTCGAAGGCCTAGTATGCAACCCATCACATATACTCCCCCAAAACCAGTCCCCACATGCTTGATGCATCCTCGAACCACTCCGACAAGCTCCTCATTTTCAAGCAGCTGTGCTACCTGCTGGCAATTTCCAAACATATTAGTGTTCGAGCAATGCAATGATTCACATCTATAAGTCTTGGACAAGGACTTCCATATAAAAAAGCAGCAAATCATGCAAATACTTATTAAAGGTGACATAAAAATGATTATGAGGTATGATTCATGAAAAGGTTTCCATGTTTGCTTTTAAAGGCAAGATAAGGGGAAGAAGCCACAGTAATGAACCCACCAGTATAATATGAAGGGGGTAGAACCTAATCCTACATAAAGGGTCACACATCATGTTAGTGAAAATGGAGACCCCCCTTTTAGACCCTAGCTCACAGTTCCTCTCTAGCTTCCCCACCACTTCAATATCGGTGTCTGCACTGAACTCCCTTATAAGAAACTTGTTCACTGCCTTGTCAACCATATTATTTCTCATCTAAAAGAAGCGAGTTGGTTAACAGATATGAAGCGGAAAAAATCAATAACTAGACCTTTCTTGAATGGGGTCGCTGGCACAGGTGCCTCTATTGCATTCTTTTATACTATGACGACCTTTTTTATTTATTTGCTTGTTATTACTTTTGATTTGATCTATCACTAACCCTTTTTTGTTTGTTACTTCTATCAGTACCATATAATCAAATCAGACCAGAACTAGATGCATGAATTGAATGTAATAGGTCCCTCTATGGATCTTTTGGTTTTGCTCTTTCTTATCCCTGAAAGGGTGTTGTTTAGCTCATGCATTTAATATAATACATAAAGAGAGAGATAATTAACAGACGTTTAAAGCCACACAAGCACTAATCAACTCCAATAAAAGTCGGCAGATATTAATAGCACGCAATTCATGGTATTTTGCAATCATTTCTATATTTCGTGTCACTGGATTTGAAAAATGCATGAGATAACACAAAATTGACAATAAAAACTAATGGTGATGTTTTACCATTGAGTTTGTTTCAGGTATCAAAAGCAAGATGATGCAGTATGGTAGTCTTTAATGGCTAAAGCAGTAAAACTTAAGATACTGCTCCTGCAAGAAAATTGCAAAAAACACATTGCTATATACCATGAAGAAAGAAACATCGACTGACTCATCCATATATGTTATTGATTCTGTAATATTTTCTGTTATAGAAATTATTCTTGGCTACCATTTGTTTCGTACCAATTTCTTTGGTGTACCGAACAAGCAAGTCTATGTAGATCAGACCAGCCATGTGAACTGGTGGCCAGGAACAAAATACCAACAATCATTGAGATATACCTGCTTGTGCTAATTTGCTACTTCCAGTCTTTAAGAGAGCAGATCCTAGCTGTTCTTGGAAACTAGTCTTCACACCAATGATGGTACATATAGTATTGTGCAATCAATGTCCTTTCACCTTAGCTGCTAACAATAACCTTAGCTGCCTATATAAGAGAGAAAATTCATGTCGACAGTAAAAGAAGGAATGTTCATACTCAAGATTAACTGTTTCTGACAGACTATAAAGAAACTACAGCTTCAGAAGCTGCCAGTGCAATTATTGATCCTGTAATTATTTCTCATTTGGGTAGTACTATAAACTGAAACCGCAAGAATTATTACCGCAGGAATTATTACTCGAGATTTCAACAAGATAATGAGTATGAACACACTGCCTTGAACTGTAGCCACAAACCAAAGACCAGAAAGTGAATCACAGCCAGAGAGAATTCTGGAGGGTTATGTTCAATTTGTGAATGAGCTTATTTTGAGTACATCTGCACAATGCCAAACCTCACAAAGTCACAGTCAGTGGATTCCCCTAGTTGAGTATATAGCAATATTATCATATCATAGTACTACTACTACCCCACCTTCACTAACCATTAGCTGCAGCACAGCACAAAATAATAGCCTGATATGAAATCTCTTCATATTCACAACAACTACTTAAATGGTTCCCATATGAATACGATGCTTCAATTACCCAAAAAAAAAAAAAAAAAGACTGTGTGCTTGAAAAGGAATATCAAAACTTTAGCTCTTACAATTGTTCTTGGGCTTCTATGGCTGTCCTGGAAGTGAGAGCTGGACCCGGAACTCCTGGAGCTTCAGTGGGTCGTCCATTGAATTTGAGAGGAAGGAAAGGAAAGCCTTTACGGCCTTACCTTCCAAAATTGGAAATGAGGAAGGAAAGCCTTACCTTCCAAAATTGGAACATAGCGTGTGTACTTCAGAAAATGGAACAGCATATTAGCATGGTGATGAACCACCATTTTATACCCAGGTGTATTTGCAGTGCCGGGGGAAGAGGAAAACAAACTACGAAAGCCAACCAAAAGCAATGCTTTCTTTGGGTGTTGCTATTTGAACCTAGAGAAATACATAAAAATCCAATCCAATGTGTTTTGTTTTTTTTTTTCGAGTTTACCTCTTAATTTTTTATTAAGATTTTTTTTTTTGAGGAGGAAAATAAATTGCAACTTAAAGCTCTTACTACAACCAGAACTAAACTGATCAAAATTAAAAGCAGACAAAGCTAAGAACGGCAACTTTTTGGACCAAGTGATAGGATCTGATCTATGACTCATATTTGTAACAGCATCAGCAACGAAGTTGGCTTCTCTGGGAGCATAAGAGAAGGAAACAGCTTTGAAATTGCTAGCCAGACTCAGGATGTCTTTCACAAGAGTACGAAGACGTCGAGGAGGAGCACATTTTTTGTTGATAGAGTCTATAATTAACTTGGAGTCACCTTCGACAGTTAAGGAGGAGGGCATGATAAAGACCATCACGAACAACACTTCCTTCAGCAATGGGGACAGAAGCATGACCAATAGCTCTCGCACCAGCAAAAAGGGGAGAACCATCATGATCCCTGATAACAAAACCAGCAGCTGCTTTCTTATTGTTGACAACAGAACCAGCGAAATTGAGCTTGGCGAAGCCAGCAGAAGGAGGAAGCCAGCGAATAACTTGAGAGGTAGAAGCAGGACCTTTGAAAAGGCAAGGGTTATTCCTTCTGTAATTCTCACCAATGGATGCCGCAGCATGAACCACCATGTTAGGAAGAGAGGGAGAATGTCTGAAGATGAGATTATTCCTCACCTCCCAAATTTTCCAGCAAAGAAGGAGAAGATTTTCAGTAGTAGACTTTTGGTAATCCTTCCTGAACCAGGAAAGAAACCATTCTTCAAAGTTTTGGAAATCTATATTGGTAATGCCAGCAGAGCGCCAAACATTTGCAGTAAAGGGGCAGGAGAAGAAAAAGTCGTTTAAGTCCTCATCCCCTGAGCTGCAAAGGGCACACAAAGAATCATAATTAGTAGAATAACAAGCAAGTCTTGCCCTAGTTTTCAATCTTCCCCTAGCTAAGAGCCAAGAGAAAATCTTGACCTTAGGAGGAATGTTAAGTCTCTAGATTTCATTCAAAATTTTAACCCTCGAATGGGGAGCAACCAAATCACATTAAAGCCAAGTGGCAGATTTAATACAAAAAAATACCGCTGGAGGTCGGCCTCCAAACAAATGCATCCCTAGAGTCCAAAGCAGGAAGAGGAATACTTAAAATAGAATTAACTGTATCATGATCAAGGAAAACATAAAGTTTATTAACATTCCAACAGCCATTAACAATATAATCACTAACATTCTCATCTATATCAATAGAAATTTTATTAGTAGTCGAAATAAGATTGATCAAAGGAAAAGAAAAGGCCCAGTTGAAAGTCCAGAATTTGATGTCAATACCATTACCAACAATCCAACGCATACCTTGGATTAAAAGATCTCTATTATCAATAATACCTTTCCAGGCCATAGAATGGTTGGCCTGCTTATTTTGCATGAAAAAAGCATGTTTTCTTAAGTATTTCCTATGAACAATATCCACCCACCAGTTATCATGATCAGAGATCACTTTCCAGCCTAATTTTGCCAAAGCAGCCTTATTGAAGGAAGCTTTTGGCCGAATTCCAAGACCACCTAAGGATTTAGGCAGGCAAATCTCTTATGCACTTTACATCTTTTTTTTTTTTTTTTTTTTTTTTTTTTTAAACAATAAATTTGCACATTAAACCTTCTCTTAGCTAAATATTGGTTACTACCCTGTGGTTTAGGTCCAAAATCAATTCAATCCCCAGACTTTTAATTTCATCAAAAACACCCATGTACTTTCAATTTGATCTAATAGATCCAATTCGTTAATATTCTGTTATGGGTTCAACTTATAGTTGGATTATTTGATGAAAAACTTTTTATTTGATAGATTTCTAATAGTGAGACCCACTCCTAAATTGACTATGCATGTCACCTCAACACCACATCATAAAACATAGGCCATATATGAGCTACGTCAACAAGTTAAATGATTCAATTATCGGAAGACTAACATATTGTACCTATTAGATCAAAATTGAAACTGCATGAGTGTTTTTGATGAAATTAGAAGTCCAGAGACTGAATTGATTTTGGACCTAAACCACAGGGTAGTAACCAGTATTTAGCCCAATTACTAATATAGCCTTATTCATATAGTTTATATACAAAATATAGAAACTTTGTAATCTCAATTTTTTGAGGTGAATTTACTCACCATAACTAGACCTGTAAATGGACCGGATTTTGATCCGGACCCGCTCTAGATCTGTGGCTATTGGACGGGTTTGGATCGAAAATTTTGATCTGTTGATCCGTTAATGATCCGAATCCATTAACCCGTTTATTTAACGGATCAAATACGGATTTAGGTCGATCCGATCCGTTAATGATCCAGTCCGTTTTCGTAATAATAAAATATTATTTTCTATTAATATATTATTTTTTTAAAAAAAAAATATTAAATATTAAGAATTTCTAATAAAAATTTTTTGTAGAAATCTAAGAGACAATCCATCACCTAAGATTCCAAAAAACATTAAGAATTTTGATAATGTAACTCTACTTTTGGTGATACTCTTCATGTTGTTTTAATATTTTATTAATATCTTATGAGGTATTATGATATAAATTTAATATTACTATTTAAAATTTTAAAATATTTGAAATTATAAACGGGTTGGATTAGCGGATCCGATATCCGTTAATCCAGCGGATACGGATTTGGATCGAACTATCAATGATCCGCTGGGTTAACGGAGCGGGTTTGGATCGAATTTTTTTTTTAAGTAAACGGATTTGGATTTAGGTCGATCCGATCCAAATCTGGTCCATTTACAGGTCTAACCATAACTCCATCCATTATATTCCTTCTTCCTTTTTTATTTTTTTTGGCTGATCACCCATTTTTGTTGAACGTCCATAACTTTTGATTTCTGATGCAAATCTATTAATTGTCTGCAAACCCACTTAAAGTTGTTCCTAACACAAAATTTTTGAGGTGAACTTCTTTTTGGCACATGCAAGCTTCTTCACAAAGATCGTTTTTTTTTTTTCTTTTTTTTCCTTATGTGCCTAGGGCATGGATTAAAATGATCATTTAATCAATTACATTCATGCGGAAAAACGTCACTAACTTAATATAATTTTTCTTGGGTTGATTCATCTCTAACTGGTCAGTGTTCTGTATATTGAGAACATTGAATTTGAGTATTTTCTTCGATAAATTTCTATGTTATTCTTTTTAATAAACTCTTAAGTACTTATGTTTGTCATATGTTTAGCATCTTGAATTTCGAAAGTAATTGTTGCATTATTTAGGTAATTTGATAATTCATAAAGAAGAGAGATAAAATGAGAAAATTTGGAGGACCAAATAAAAATAATTTTCTTTTTCTACTTGAAGAACTTAAATTTGTTGAAAATAATTTAACAAAATCATAATAAATAAAACATTTTTCAAAGTTTCAAATCATTAAAATTTCAATCTAGATCGTAGGTAAAAAAAAAAAAATCGTTCCATAGGTGTCCAAATATTAAAATTTTAAGTATAGTTAGTTTATTTATTTATTTATTTTAGTAAAAGTATGGTTAGTTTTTTTTTTTTTTGAATAAAGGGCTGGTGCGGCTGCCCTCAAGCCTTTATTTATTTATTTTAGTAAAAGTATGGTTAGTTTTAGAATACTAGAAAAAACATACCTGACGGGCGTAAAAAATAAAATTCTTTTTTTTTTTATGAACAATCAATATCTATACTATATATAAGAGAAGTGATGTTATCTATGCTATATTTAAATTAACCAAAAAAAAAAATCTGTGCTATATTTAAGAGAAGTGGGGATGTTTGTCATAACTAATTTTTTATTTTTTATTTTATTTTTTATACCCCAAAACAATAACTAACTTTATATATCTCTACTAATATAAATGGTCTCTCTTTTGGTCTAGCAGTCAACGTGTCGTTCGACGCTGTAATGCGGCGCTACATGCGGCTGCAAGCAGGATTTCTTGATCTCAGGTTTCTGTCGTCGGAGGTGGTGGCCTGGTGTTGCTGCAGAAGACGACATGCGGATCGTGGTTAGATGCTATTACAGAGGTCTAGTTCTGGACTTGTACCCTCGTCTGGTATCATCTGGTGCAAAAAAGTTATCCGTTATGCAATTCAACAAGCTGTACAATAACGACACAATCCTAAGGGGTCGATAATAATATTGTTACTTAGAGTACACTACAAAACTCACCCCTAACAAAAGAGCAAACTACTAAAATACTCCTAGTACATCCCACCTTTTAAGATTAAGCTCAAAACAAGGAAAACAAGACGTCCAAAGATGAGTAAAGCAGACTACAGATTGTCTATTTTCCTTGCTAATCTCTTTGCTCAAAAAAAGAAAAAGAAAATAGGTCTATCATCATTTAGGCTCCGTTTGGGATTGCTTCGCTTTAAAAAAAATTAGCTTTTGTTTAAAATTTTAGATATTATGTTTGGTAAATAAATAAAAGGGGTTTTGTCCATTTACCCCATTTCTAGAGATTTTTTTCCCACTTACCCCATTAAGTTTTTTTAATTCTCTCTTACCCAATACACTCTAAGGGAGTCTTCCCTAATACCCCATTAAGATTTTTTTTTTGTTTTTAATTTTTTTTTAATACCATTTTACCCCTCACCCCTTTGTTACTTAGAGAGAGAGAGAGAGAGAGAAAATGGAAGAGAGAGAAACCATAGGAGACTTCGCCGGAGCCCGTCACCGGCAGCCGGAATCCGGTCACCGGCCGCCGGAATCCGGTCAACTTTCGCCGGAATCCGGTCACCGGTCGCCGGATTCCGGTCACCGGCTGCCGCCCACCGGAATTTGCTGAAAATCTCACCGGAAAGTTTTTTTGCCCCCAATAGACATGTATTGCCCCTTAATAGAGGGGCAATAGACGTCTATTGCCCCCCAATAGACGTCTATTGCTCCCTAATAGACGACTATCAGCCATGTATTGCCCCCCAATAGACGACTATCAACCATGTATTGCCCCCCAGTAGACGTCTATTGCCCCCCAATAGACGTTTAGATTACCGAAATGGTAATTAATCTTCCTAAAACTATACAAATAAAACTTTGATTAAAGAAAAAAAACGAGGAGATTACATCAATTCAAAACGTCTATTGCCCCCCAATAGATGTCTATTACCCCCCAATAGACGCTTTAACAGATGTCTATTGCCTCCCAATAGACGTCTATTGCCCCCCAATAGACATTCAATTTTTTTTTTCTTTTCTGTCCCATTACTTAAAAAAAAAAAAAAAAAAAAAAAGATTTAGGCACCCAGAAATGCTCTGGGCACCCACCTCTTCACTTTTTCGCCGGTTGCTGTTTCAGGGGAAGACCCTAGAAAGACCAGGACGATGACCGAGACCGGAGAAGGACACACAGTAGCTGTTTTGGGGCAAAAACGGCGGCGTTGGCAGAGGAAGAGCGTCGAACTCGCAGAGAGAGAGCACCGGTTGAGAACCCGAACCTGTCTTCCCCTTTCTCGACCGCAAATCCTCCGATTCCGATTCAGATTCAAAACTCCAGTTCACTCTTAGCGACGACGCCGCTTTGAAGTCTCCGATCAGCAAGGCCCGATTGGACCCGCAGCTCTAAGCTCGGAGAAGACGAACGCCCTCAGATCGGTGATTA